>NC_134697.1:58831684-59179345 GCF_050947455.1 Rhinoderma darwinii | reverse complement strand
ACGAGGACCACGAGGAGGAGGACCACGAGGAGGAGGACCACGAGGAGGAGGACCACGAGGAGGAGGACCACAAGGAGGAGGACCACGAGGAGGGAGGACCACAAGGAGGAGGAGGAGGACCACGAGGAGGAGGAGGACCACGAGGAGGAGGACCACGAGGAGGAGGACGAGGACCACGAGGAGGAAGAGGACCAGAAGGAGAAGGACCACGAGGAGGACGACCATGGGGAGGAGGACCACCATGAGGAGGAGGACCACCACGAGGAGGAGGAGGACCACGAGGAGGACCACGAGGAGGAGGAGGACGGTCCACGAGGAGGAGGAGGACCACGAGGAGGAGGACCACGAGGAGGAGGAGGACCACAAGGAGGAGGAGGACCACAAGGAGGAGGAGGAGGACCACAAGGAGGAGGAGCCGGAGAACCACAAGGAGGAGGAGCCGGAGGACCACAAGGAGGAGGAGCAGGAGGACCACAAGGAGGAGGACGACCACAAGGAGGAGGAGGACCACGAGGAGGAGGACCACGAGGAGGAGGAGGACCACGAGGAGGAGGAGGACCACAAGGAGGAGGAGGAGGACCACGAGGTGGAGGAAGAGGAGGACCACGAGGTGGAGGAAGAGGAGGACCACGGAGGAGGAGGAGGACCACGAGGAGGAGGACCACGAGGAGGAGGAGGAGGACCACAAGGAGGAGGACCACGAGGAGGAGGAGGAGGACCACAAGGAGGAGGAGGAGGACCACAAGGAGGAGGAGGACCACGAGGTGGAGGAGGAGGAGGACCACGAGGAGGAGGAGGAGGAGGACCACGAGGAGGAGGAGGACCACGAGGAGGAGGAGGACCACGAGGAGGAGGAGGACCACGAGGAGGAGGACCACGAGGAGGAGGAGGACCACGAGGAGGAGGAGGAGGACCACGAGGAGGAGGATGATGAGGAGGACGACGACGACGACGACGACGACGACGACGACGAGGACGAGGAGGAGGACGATGAGGACCACGAGGAGGACGATGAGGACCACGAGGAGGAGGACCACGAGGAGGACCACGAGGGGGGAGGACCACGAGGAGGACGAGGAGGACCACGAGGAGAACCACGAGGAGGAGGAGGACCACGAGGGAGGAGGAGGATGACCACGAGGAGAACCATGAGGAGGAGGAGGACCACGAGGAGGAGGACCACGAGGAGGAGGACCATGAGGAGGACCACGAGGAGGAGGACCATGAGGAGGAGGACCACGAGGAGGAGGAGGAGGACCATGAGGAGGACCACGAGGAGGAGGACCACGAGGAGGACCATGAGGAGGAGGAGGACCACGAGGAGGAGGAGGACCACGAGGAGGACCGCGAGGACGAGGACCACGAGGAGGACGACGACCACGACCACCCTGGGTAGTATTGGAGGGGCTGGGGAGAGGTTACCCATCTGGTTTTTCATACATTCCTGAGGTCTTGGAGATGGTTGGTGCCCTCTGGTCAGGTGCAGTACGGCTGTAGGGCAATAAGTTCCAGACCTGACAAGGAAAGGATGGAGTTAAATATAATGCCTTTAGTGCCTTCAAGGATCCTTTAACTGGAGAATGTTTGTGGAATAGTGCAGATGTTAATTTATGGAGTAATTTTTCTAATATGTTATGGTTATGCTATTTTATTGCATAAAGTTGTGTATTTAATAAATGGCTGCTGTGGCCTTTACACCAATTTCAAGTTGTGGTCTCTTATTGGTTACTGGTGGTAGGAGGTCATAGATAGCAAAGGCATCAAACATACCTTAAGTCAAGACTGTTACACATGATATGCGAAGAATCATTTTCATTTAATCAATGTATGGAAAATAAAACTGAACACCGATCCTTTACGCAGAAAACAGTTTGGCATATCTCAGGTGCAGGACTTGCAATCAAGGAGAATTACAGAAGGGAAATAGAAAACATGAGGACGAGGAGGACCACGAGGAGGACCACGAGGAGGAGGAGGAGGACCACGAGGAGGAGGAGGAGGACCACGAGGAGGAGGAGGACCACGAGGAGGAGGACCACGAGGAGGAGGAGGACGACCACGAGGAGGAGGACGAGGAGGAGGAGGACGACGAGGAGGAGGACGACGACAACGACGGTAGAGGACCACGAGGAGGAGGACGAGGAGGAGGACGAGGGACCATGAGGAGGAGGAGGAGGAGGACCACGATGAGGAGGAGGACCACGAGGAGGAGGAGGAGGACCACAAGGAGGAGGAGGAGGACCACAAGGAGGAGGAGGAGGACCACGAGGAGGAGGACCACAAGGAGGAGGAGGAGGACCACAAGGAGGAGGAGCAGGAGGACCACAAGGAGGAGGAGGAGGAGGAGGACCACGAGGAGGACCACAAGGAGGAGGAGGACCACGAGGAGGAGGACCACGAGGAGGAGGAGGAGGACCACGAGGTGGAGGAAGAGGAGGACCACGAGGAGGAGGAGGACCACAAGGAGGAGGAGCAGGAGGACCACAAGGAGGAGGACGACGACCACAAGGAGGAGGACCACGAGGAGGAGGAGGACCACGAGGAGGAGGACCACGAGGAGGAGGACCACAAGGAGGAGGAGGAGGACCACGAGGAGGAGGAGGAGGAGGACCACGAGGTGGAGGAAGAGGAGGACCACGAGGAGGAGGACCACGAGGAGGAGGAGGAGGACCACCACGAGGAGGAGGAGGAGGACCACGAGGAGGAGGACCACGAGGAGGAGGAGGAGGAGGACCACGAGGAGGAGGAGGAGGAGGACCACGAGGAGGAGGACCACGAGGAGGAGGAGGACCACGAGGAGGAGGAGGACCACGAGGAGGAGGAGGACCACGAGGAGGAGGAGGACCACGAGGAGGAGGACGAGGACCACGAGGAGGAGGAGGACCACGAGGAGGAGGACGAGGAGGAGGATAAGGAGGAGCACGAGGAGGAGGACCACGAGGAGGACGACGAGGAGGACCACGAGGAGGACGACGAGGAGGAGGACCACGAGGAGGACCATGAGGAGGAGGAGGACCACGAGGAGGACCACGAGGAGGAGGACCATGAGGAGGAGGACCATGAGGAGGAGGAAGAGGACCACGAGGAGGACCGCGAGGACGAGGACCACGAGGAGGAGGAGGACCACGAGGAGGAGGATAAGGAGGAGCACGAGGAGGAGGACCACGAGGAGGACGACGAGGAGGACCACGAGGAGGACGACGAGGAGGAGGACCACGAGGAGGACCATGAGGAGGAGGACCACGAGGAGGAGGACCATGAGGAGGAGGAAGAGGACCACGAGGAGGACCGCGAGGACGAGGACCGCGAGGAGGAGGAGGACCACGACCACCCTGGGTAGTATTGGAGGGGCTGGGGAGTGGTTAACCATCTGGTTTTTCATACATTCCTGAGGTCTTGGAGATGGTTGGTGCCCTCTGGTCAGGTGCAGTACGGCTGTAGGGCAATAAGTTCCAGACCTGACAAGGAAAGGATGGAGTTAAATATAATGCCTTTAGTGCCTTCAACGATCCTTTTAACTGGAGAATGTTTGTGGAATAGTGCAGGATGTTAATTTATGGAGTATTTTTCTAATATGTTATGGTTATGCTATTTTATTGCATAAAGTTGTGTATTTAATAAATGGCTGCTGTGGCCTTTACACCAATTTCAAGTTGTGGTCTCTTATTGGTTACTGGTGGTAGGAGGTCATAGATAGCAAAGGCATCAAACATACCTTAAGTCAAGACTGTTACACATGATATGCGAAGAATCATTTTCATTTAATCAATGTATGGAAAATAAAACTGAACACCGATCCTTTACGCAGAAAACAGTTTGGCATATCTCAGGTGCAGGACTTGCAATCAAGGAGAATTACAGAAGGGAAATAGAAAACATGAGGACGAGGAGGACCACGAGGAGGACCACGAGGAGGAGGAGGAGGACCACGAGGAGGAGGAGGAGGACCACGAGGAGGAGGAGGAGGACCACGAGGTGGAGGAAGAGGAGGACCACGAGGAGGAGGAGGAGGAGGACCACAAGGAGGAGGAGCAGGAGGACCACAAGGAGGAGGACGACGACCACAAGGAGGAGGACCACGAGGAGGAGGAGGACCACGAGGAGGAGGACCACGAGGAGGAGGACCACAAGGAGGAGGAGGAGGGACCACGAGGAGGAGGAGGAGGACCACGAGGTGGAGGAAGAGGAGGACCACGAGGAGGAGGACCACGAGGAGGAGGAGGAGGACCACCACGAGGAGGAGGAGGAGGACCACGAGGAGGAGGACCACGAGGAGGAGGAAGGAGGAGCACCACGAGGAGGAGGAGGAGGAGGACCACGAGGAGGAGGACCACGAGGAGGAGGAGGACCACGAGGAGGAGGAGGACCACGAGGAGGAGGAGGACCACGAGGAGGAGGAGGACCACGAGGAGGAGGACGAGGACCACGAGGAGGAGGAGGACCACGAGGAGGAGGACGAGGAGGAGGATAAGGAGGAGCACGAGGAGGAGGACCACGAGGAGGACGACGAGGAGGACCACGAGGAGGACGACGAGGAGGAGGACCACGAGGAGGACCATGAGGAGGAGGAGGACCACGAGGAGGACCACGAGGAGGAGGACCATGAGGAGGAGGACCATGAGGAGGAGGAAGAGGACCACGAGGAGGACCGCGAGGACGAGGACCACGAGGAGGAGGAGGACCACGAGGAGGAGGATAAGGAGGAGCACGAGGAGGAGGACCACGAGGAGGACGACGAGGAGGACCACGAGGAGGACGACGAGGAGGAGGACCACGAGGAGGACCATGAGGAGGAGGACCACGAGGAGGACCACGAGGAGGAGGACCATGAGGAGGAGGAAGAGGACCACGAGGAGGACCGCGAGGACGAGGACCGTGAGGAGGAGGAGGACCACGACCACCCTGGGTAGTATTGGAGGGGCTGGGGAGTGGTTAACCATCTGGTTTTTCATACATTCCTGAGGTCTTGGAGATGGTTGGTGCCCTCTGGTCAGGTGCAGTACGGCTGTAGGGCAATAAGTTCCAGACCTGACAAGGAAAGGATGGAGTTAAATATAATGCCTTTAGTGCCTTCAACGATCCTTTAACTGGAGAATGTTTGTGGAATAGTGCAGGATGTTAATTTATGGAGTATTTTTCTAATATGTTATGGTTATGCTATTTTATTGCATAAAGTTGTGTATTTAATAAATGGCTGCTGTGGCCTTTACACCAATTTCAAGTTGTGGTCTCTTATTGGTTACTGGTGGTAGGAGGTCATAGATAGCAAAAGGCATCAAACATACCTTAAGTCAAGACTGTTACACATGATATGCGAAGAATCATTTTCATTTAATCAATGTATGGAAAATAAAACTGAACACCGATCCTTTACGCAGAAAACAGTTTGGCATATCTCAGGTGCAGGACTTGCAATCAAGGAGAATTACAGAAGGGAAATAGAAAACATGAGGACGAGGAGGACCACGAGGAGGACCACGAGGAGGAGGAGGAGGACCACGAGGAGGAGGAGGAGGACCACGAGGAGGAGGAGGAGGACCACGAGGAGGAGGACCACGAGGAGGAGGAGGACGACCACGAGGAGGAGGACGAGGAGGAGGAGGACGACGAGGAGGAGGACGACGACAACGACGGTAGAGGACCACGAGGAGGAGGACGAGGAGGAGGACGAGGACCATGAGGAGGAGGAGGAGGAGGACCACGATGAGGAGGAGGACCACGAGGAGGAGGAGGACCACAAGGAGGAGGAGGAGGACCACAAGGAGGAGGAGGAGGACCACGAGGAGGAGGACCACAAGGAGGAGGAGGAGGACCACAAGGAGGAGGAGCAGGAGGACCACAAGGAGGAGGAGGAGGAGGAGGACCACGAGGAGGAGGACCACGAGGAGGACCACAAGGAGGAGGAGGACCACGAGGAGGAGGAGGAGGACCACGAGGTGGAGGAAGAGGAGGACCACGAGGAGGAGGAGGAGGAGGACCACAAGGAGGAGGAGCAGGAGGACCACAAGGAGGAGGACGACGACCACAAGGAGGAGGACCACGAGGAGGAGGAGGACCACGAGGAGGAGGACCACGAGGAGGAGGACCACAAGGAGGAGGAGGAGGACCACGAGGAGGAGGAGGAGGAGGACCACGAGGTGGAGGAAGAGGAGGACCACGAGGAGGAGGACCACGAGGAGGAGGAGGAGGACCACCACGAGGAGGAGGAGGAGGACCACGAGGAGGAGGACCACGAGGAGGAGGAGCAGGAGGACCACAAGGAGGAGGACGACGACCACAAGGAGGAGGACCACGAGGAGGAGGAGGACCACGAGGAGGAGGACCACGAGGAGGAGGACCACAAGGAGGAGGAGGAGGACCACGAGGAGGAGGAGGAGGAGGACCACGAGGTGGAGGAAGAGGAGGACCACGAGGAGGAGGACCACGAGGAGGAGGAGGAGGACCACCACGAGGAGGAGGACCACGAGGAGGAGGACCACGAGGAGGAGGAGGAGGACCACGAGGAGGAGGAGGAGGACCACGAGGAGGAGGACCACGAGGAGGAGGAGGACCACGAGGAGGAGGAGGACCACGAGGAGGAGGAGGACCACAAGGAGGAGGACGAGGACCACGAGGAGGAGGAGGACCACGAGGAGGAGGACGAGGAGGAGGATAAGGAGGAGCACGAGGAGGAGGACCACGAGGAGGACGACGAGGAGGACCACGAGGAGGACGACGAGGAGGAGGACCACGAGGAGGACCATGAGGAGGAGGAGGACCACGAGGAGGACCACGAGGAGGGGGACCATGAGGAGGAGGACCATGAGGAGGAGGAAGAGGACCACGAGGAGGACCGCGAGGACGAGGACCACGAGGAGGAGGAGGACCACGAGGAGGAGGATAAGGAGGAGCACGAGGAGGAGGACCACGAGGAGGACGACGAGGAGGACCACGAGGAGGACGACGAGGAGGAGGACCACGAGGAGGACCATGAGGAGGAGGACCACGAGGAGGACCACGAGGAGGAGGACCATGAGGAGGAGGACCATGAGGAGGAGGAAGAGGACCACGAGGAGGACCGCGAGGACGAGGACCGCGAGGAGGAGGAGGACCACGACCACCCTGGGTAGTATTGGAGGGGCTGGGGAGTGGTTAACCATCTGGTTTTTCATACATTCCTGAGGTCTTGGAGATGGTTGGTGCCCTCTGGTCAGGTGCAGTACGGCTGTAGGGCAATAAGTTCCAGACCTGACAAGGAAAGGATGGAGTTAAATATAATGCCTTTAGTGCCTTCAACGATCCTTTAACTGGAGAATGTTTGTGGAATAGTGCAGGATGTTAATTTATGGAGTATTTTTCTAATATGTTATGGTTATGCTATTTTATTGCATAACGTTGTGTATTTAATAAATGGCTGCTGTGGCCTTTACACCAATTTCAAGTTGTGGTCTCTTATTGGTTACTGGTGGTGGGAGGTCATAGATAGCAAAGGCATCAAACATACCTTAAGTCAAGACTATTACACATGATATTAAAAGAATCATTTTCATTTAATCAATGTATGGAAAATAAAACTGAACACCGATCCTTTACGCAGAAAACAGTTTGGCATATCTCAGGTGCAGGACTTGCAATCAAGGAGAATTACAGAAGGGAAATAGAAAACATGAGGACGAGCAGGACCACGAGGAGGACCACGAGGAGGAGGACCACAAGGAGGAGGATGAGGAGGAGGAGGAGGACCACGAGGAGGAGGAGGAGGAGGACCACGAGGTGGAGGAAGAGGAGGACCACGAGGAGGAGGAGGAGGAGGACCACGAGGAGGACCACGAGGAGGAGGACCACGAGGAGGGAGGACCACGAGGAGGAGGAGGACCACGAGGAGGAGGACCACGAGGAGGAGGAGGAGGACCACGAGGAGGAGGAGGAGGACCACGAGGAGGAGGACCACGAGGAGGAGGAGGAGGACCACGAGGAGGAGGAGGAGGACCACGAGGAGGAGGAGGAGGACCACGAGGAGGAGGAGGAGGACCACGAGGAGGAGGAGGAGGACCACGAGGAGGAGGAGGAGGAGGAGGACCACGAGGAGGAGGACCACCACGAGGAGGACCACGAGGAGGAGGAGGAGGACCACGAGGAGGAGGAGGACCACGAGGAGGAGGAGGACCACGAGGAGGAGGAGGACCACGAGGAGGAGGAGGAACACGAGGAGGAGGACCACGAGGAGGAGGACCACGAGGAGGAGGAGGAGGACCACGAGGAGGAGGAGGAGGACCACGAGGAGGAGGAGGAGGAGGACCACGAGGAGGAGGACCACCACGAGGAGGACCACGAGGAGGAGGAGGAGGACCACGAGGAGGACCACGAGGAGGAGGAGGAGGACCACGAGGAGGAGGAGGAGGACCACGAGGAGGAGGAGGACCACGAGGAGGAGGAGGAGGACCACGAGGAGGAGGAGGACCACGAGGAGGAGGAGGAGGACCACGAGGAGGACGACGAGGAGGAGGATGAGGAGGAGCACGAGGAGGAGGATGAGGAGGAGCACGAGGAGGAGGACGACGAGGAGGACCACGACGAGGAGGACCACGAGGAGGAGGACGACGAGGAGGACCACGAGGAGGAGGACCACGAGGACGACGACCACGAGGAGGACCACGAGGAGGAGGACCACGAGGAAGAGGACCACGAGGAAGAGGACCACGAGGAGGACCACGAGGAGGAGAACCACGAGGAGGAGGACCACAACGAGGAGGAGTAGGAGGACCACGAGGAGGAGGACCACGAGGGGGAGGACCACGAGGAGGAGGACCACGAGGAGGAGGACGAGGAGGACCACGAGGAGGAGAACCACGAGGAGGAGGAGGACCACAACGAGGAGGAGGAGGACCACGAGGAGGAGGAGGACCACGAGGAGGAGGAGGATGACCACGAGGAGAACCATGAGGAGGAGGAGGACCACGAGGAGGAGGACCACGAGGAGGAGGACCATGAGGAGGAGGACCACGAGGAGGAGGACCATGAGGAGGAGGACCACGAGGAGGAGGAGGAGGACCATGAGGAGGGTGACCACGAGGTGGAGGAAGAGGAGGACCACGAGGAGGAGGAGGAGGAGGACCACGAGGAGGACCACGAGGAGGAGGACCACGAGGAGGGAGGACCACGAGGAGGAGGAGGACCACGAGGAGGAGGAGGACGAGGAGGAGGAGGACCACGAGGAGGAGGAGGAGGACCACGAGGAGGAGGAGGAGGACCACGAGGAGGAGGACCACGAGGAGGAGGAGGAGGACCACGAGGAGGAGGAGGAGGACCACGAGGAGGAGGAGGAGGACCACGAGGAGGAGGAGGAGGACCACGAGGAGGAGGAGGAGGAGGAGGACCACGAGGAGGAGGACCACCACGAGGAGGACCACGAGGAGGAGGAGGAGGACCACGAGGAGGAGGAGGACCACGAGGAGGAGGAGGACCACGAGGAGGAGGAGGACCACGAGGAGGAGGAGGAACACGAGGAGGAGGACCACGAGGAGGAGGACCACGAGGAGGAGGAGGAGGACCACGAGGAGGAGGAGGAGGACCACGAGGAGGAGGAGGAGGACCACGAGGAGGAGGACCACCACGAGGAGGACCACGAGGAGGAGGAGGAGGACCACGAGGAGGACCACGAGGAGGAGGAGGAGGACCACGAGGAGGAGGAGGAGGACCACGAGGAGGAGGAGGACCACGAGGAGGAGGAGGAGGACCACGAGGAGGAGGAGGACCACGAGGAGGAGGAGGAGGACCACGAGGAGGACGACGAGGAGGAGGATGAGGAGGAGCACGAGGAGGAGGATGAGGAGGAGCACGAGGAGGAGGACGACGAGGAGGACCACGACGAGGAGGACCACGAGGAGGAGGACGACGAGGAGGACCACGAGGAGGAGGACCACGAGGACGACGACCACGAGGAGGACCACGAGGAGGAGGACCACGAGGAAGAGGACCACGAGGAAGAGGACCACGAGGAGGACCACGAGGAGGAGAACCACGAGGAGGAGGACCACAACGAGGAGGAGTAGGAGGACCACGAGGAGGAGGACCACGAGGGGGAGGACCACGAGGAGGAGGACCACGAGGAGGAGGACGAGGAGGACCACGAGGAGGAGAACCACGAGGAGGAGGAGGACCACAACGAGGAGGAGGAGGACCACGAGGAGGAGGAGGACCACGAGGAGGAGGAGGATGACCACGAGGAGAACCATGAGGAGGAGGAGGACCACGAGGAGGAGGACCACGAGGAGGAGGACCATGAGGAGGAGGACCACGAGGAGGAGGACCATGAGGAGGAGGACCACGAGGAGGAGGAGGAGGACCATGAGGAGGGTGACCACGAGGAGGACCACGAGGAGGAGGACCACGAGGAGGACCACGAGGAGGAGGAGGACCACGAGGAGGAGGAGGACCATGAGGAGGAGGAAGAGGACCACGAGGAGGACCGCGAGGACGAGGACCACGAGGAGGAGGAGGACCACGACCACCCTGGGTAGTATTGGAGGGGCTGGGGAGTGGTTACCCATCTGGTTTTTCATACATTCCTGAGGTCTTGGAGATGGTTGGTGCCCTCTGGTCAGGTGCAGTACGGCTGTAGGGCAATAAGTTCCAGACCTGACAAGGAAAGGATGGAGTTAAATATAATGCCTTTAGTGCCTTCAAGGATCCTTTAACTGGAGAATGTTTGTGGAATAGTGCAGGATGTTAATTTATGGAGTATTTTTCTAATATGTTATGGTTATGCTATTTTATTGCATAAAGTTGTGTATTTAATAAATGGCTGCTGTGGCCTTTACACCAATTTCAAGTTGTGGTCTCTTATTGGTTACTGGTGGTGGGAGGTCATAGATAGCAAAGGCATCAAACATACCTTAAGTCAAGACTATGACACATGATATGCGAAGAATCATTTTCATTTAATCAATGTATGGAAAATAAAACTGAACACCGATCCTTTACGCAGAAAACAGTTTGGCATATCTCAGGTGCAGGACTTGCAATCAAGGAGAATTACAGAAGGGAAATAGAAAACATTGAAAGCATTTTCAGGATTAGAGATGCATAAGAAATGGTCTTCAAGCAGAACATAAGCAGCCAATAACTATCCCTAGCTGTCTCACCACGTCAGTGGCAGGGCTAATGCTTTGTTGTCCCCCACTTCCTCCAAATAAGCAATGACAATAAGATTAGAGAGTCACATGAAAACTACAATCCCATTTAGTGTTTTAGTGCTCTAGGACAAATATAACATTTAACTGTCCCAAAGCACAAGAAGAAATAGGCAATCATGCTCACAAAAACCTAAGCAATGAGCTTAAGGGTAAAAAAGGAAATAATAATAATATACAAAGCAGTTGTCACAATATATTAAATGATATTTGCTGAAACCTCCTTTCACTAGAACGCCTTGTTCTAACTTGTGTGATAGGTGATCTTGTGGATTGCAGGTACACGCAGCCATAATGCTTTCTAAAGGTTTCTGAACACATCAGATTATGATCAATGATCAAGGCAAGAAAAAGAAGATAATCAAGAGAAAGTGGAGAAAATACTAGTTTCTGAAATTTCATAAGTCATTTAATCTATGGAAGGACCTATGCAACTTGTGAGCATCGGAAATCAAAGTGCCAAATAATTAGTAATAAATTATTTACATTATTTCCAAGTATGTAATAAACCATATATAGTATTATATATGAAAGCCTTTCTAAATCACCAGTGAAACGTCCTGTCATCTGCATACAGAGGGAGTGTGACTTTATGTAGGTGACAAACCATGGACATCATGGTAAAGCTATCCAAGTGTCAAAGTTCCCTAAACTTTTTCTCAGCCCGAGAGCCTTTTTTCAATAATTAAAAAGAGGGACTTTAAAAAATGTATGCTCCCATATTCATTAGATCTCCATTCCACGTAAAGCGGTCACGTGTCTTATTCTGTCCTGAGGGTAACACAGGATAGAAGGGGAAATGCTTTAATTTAGTATTTTTATGTAAAGCTGTTTATGTGGCCTTCTTTATTCCTGTTAGCAGTTAGAGTACAGACAGCTCTTCCTGTAAACTTGGACACAAGAGTGGCGCTTTGTCCGGGGAACAGGACAGACAGACCATTATTATCCCAGACAACTCATTTAATATTCTCTATATACAGGACTTTCTCAGAGAAAGTAATATCCATAATATAAAGGGGAAGCAGATGCCCACAATTGAGCATAATGCCCAACACATGACTTCCACTCGTGGGTTAAACTCCTCTTAGGCTGGGTTCTCACTTAGCATAAATAATTTCTGCAACAGAAGTCTGTCCGGAAAATGCGCAGCATTTACCGTAACCGCAAAGTGGATGAGATTTGAACAAATCTCGTGCACGCGCTGCAGAAAAATTCTGCTGCGTAAAGATAAATTTACCTGCGGTGAAAGTTTTTATTCCACAGCAAGTCAATTTATGCTGCTGGCCTTTTCTTCCAGCACTGTTTTCGCAGCGAAGATTCTGCCTGAAAGTCTGCACTACAATTTCATGCGGTTTTTCGAGTGAAACGCCCTGCGGGTTCTACATCAGATATGCTGCATATTTTTACGCAGCGCACCCGACTTGTGGGAACATACCCTTATGGTTATACATGCTCCTGACAACTGCTTCCCCTGCATATTTTCGTAGTGAAAACCATTGCCTGTCCAAGAGAAAGCAATATGTTCATGGTCATATACACTAAGCACATCAAATACAGTACAAGACCTGCTGACAAAAATCCCTTTTAAACATTTTTCATTTTATGGTCTATTCTTCGGTCTCCTCATTCTTAGTCGATTCTTGTAGCCTGTGATGAATGAATATAAATTTATTTCCTAGCCTCTAATATTAAAGCCATTACTCTGCTTGTAAGAATACATTAAAATAAATATCTTAGAAACATAATAAATTACTCAAGCAGTAACCTGGAAAATTGAAAAGAACAGTGATTTTAAGCATCTGTCTTCCATCCCTACAGGAGTTGAGGATTACACTGAGTGTTGTGCTGTTGCTTGGCATCTTGAGAGTTAAAGAAGAGGCTGGAAGCACCCTGCAGGGCTTAGGAAGGAAGCCTCCATGACGGATCTAGTAAGGAAAGGGTTAACTACGAGGGAGAGTTAGAAGGAGGTGGATTAGAGACAGGGAGGAGTTAGGGGCCGTTACCAGGCTTCCCGCTGTTTTCGGCATTGAGCCGGAAGCAGCGGGAGGAGTAACACGTACAGTCATAAGCTCCCCGCTGTCCCGCTCTGTGCCATGTCGGAGGCCGACATTCTTGCGCGGCTGCTGCTGTGCACCACGGTCCCGGCTGGTTGGAGGAGACCGTGGCGGCACTCACCAGGATCCCGGACGCCGAATCGCCACGTCAGGCCCGGCAAACGAGGTCTGTTGCTGATGGGGACAGGCTCCCCTCCCCCGTCCCCCTTCCTAGCAGTAATATGGCGGCGGGGGGGGGGGAGTCGGCAACACCCGCTCCTGCTCAGAGGAGGCAGAGAGCGTCGCCAGGGGCGGCGGTAACTCAGGCCGGGTCTACCCGTCGCTCCCGCCGGTCCCGCCCTCCGGAACGCCTCAGCCCTGAGGTGGTCCCGCGGACACGGCGTCGCAGGGGGAGCCCTAAAATGGACGCTGCAGGCCAGGCAGCTGGGAGGGCCGCCTCTTCCCAGGCCCTGCGTACTGGCAGGAATCCCCATCCGCGACGGGGTCCGGCGGTAATCAGGGAGTCTCAGGCCGGGCTCCCGGTCACCCCTCCCCCATCGGATGCAAGATTTGGAGGACAATCTACGGCCGCCCCGCCTGGTGATGTTCCGGCCAGGGGGCAGGCTTCATCGGGATCGTCAAGACGGACGCCTAGACCTGCAGCGACGGTGAGGCAACAGGTCCGGTCGGAAGTCTGGGTCCCAGCGGTCGGGCGGCAGGTTGCCGGCCCATCTGTCAGCGCGTCATCATCCCCGTGTAGGAGATGTCGGTGGGATGGCCAGTCGTCTGCGAGAGAGGAGCTGGAAGAAGGTGAACTGGACGTTTATCGGAGAGGTCAGGATGGTCCGGCTGACGGGAACACAGCGCCTGTGCAGCCCAGTGAGTGCATAACTCCGTCTTTGTCATATCCAGTGATTTTTATGTCGGGTGTCGGCGGGGGGGCTGCTAGCGTAGCATCGGCGGCCGGTAGTGGCGCGGTCGGGCGCGACGGCGCGGGTCTAGCGGACTTGGTGGGTTGCTTGCGGGAGCTGGTCGGGCGTTTAGATAAGGAGGCGGCTCCAGTAGGTACGGAGGTGTCCCCGGCGGTAGTTTAGGAAGGCCCCCGGGAAGTGGGATCGTTACAGGCGCAGCCCGGGTTGGCGGCTAAAGAGGCGGTCGCGGTGTCAGTACAGACCGAGGCCCAAAAGGAAGGCGATAGGGTGCGTATTGATGATCGTGCTCGGGGGGAGGTGTATGTTTGCTTCGAAGGTCCGTTGGGGGCGCATTTAAAGCAGGAGGTGCGCGAGCGGATCTGGAAGGACGAATATGTCAAGATTTTTTCCCTCCTGCCGCTTGCTAAATTCAATTTGGATAAGAGCAAGCGGGACGAGAGTAAGAAGGATGAGGAGGAACGCCGGCGGTATAGGCTTATCCCGCAGACATTCGTCAATTGGTCGCAGGCGTTTGCCATATTAGCCAGCGTAATAGGGGAAAAGGCGCCGGAAAATTGTTCGGCGTTGTTTTGCTATTTTGATGCCATTGGGGAGGCTCATAGGGCGTACGGGGGGCAGGCGTGGCTAAGATACGACGAGCAATTCCGTCAGCGAAAAGCGGTTCGGCCGGCGATTAGGTGGGACCAGAAGGATATTGCTCTCTGGTTAAGGGTTACTGCTCCGGTTAGGCAGTCCTTTCCCGGGAGCGCCGGCCAGGGAGGCCAGTCCAGTCAGGTCGGGGCAAAGCTGGGATTCTGCTGGCAATTCAACGATGGCCAGTGTAAGTTCGGGGCCACGTGCAAGTTCAAGCACGTGTGTTCAGAGTGTAATGCTGCATCCCACGGGGCCGCAAAATTTATGTGAAAGAAGAGGTCAGGGAACCAGCCCTCCTCGGCTAGTCAAGGGGTTGTCACCGGTGAGGGTGGAAAGGATGGTCCCTTATCTAAATGAGTATCCGGATAGGGCGGCGGCCAAGTTACTTTATGAAGGGTTTTGTGTTGGATTTATTATTCCTCCGCCTCCTTATGAGGTCCCGGTTACGCGGAGGAACCTTAAGTCAGCCTACTTGCATGCCCAGGTCGTGTCGGAAAAATTGTTAAAAGAGGTTTCGTTGGGTCGCATGGCGGGGCCTTTCGTTGATCCGCCGACAAAAGATTTAGTGGTGTCCCCATTGGGTATTGTTCCAAAGCGCGAGCTTAGGAAATTTCTTTTAATTCAGCATTTAGCGTTTCCCAGGGGTTCGTCGGTGAATGACGCGATTGATCACGAGTTGTGCTCCGTAGTGTATACCTCATTCGATAAGGCGGTGGGGTTGGTTCGTGCTGCGGGTCCAGGCGCGCTGTTAGCGAAAACCGACATCGAGGCGGCTTTCCGGTTGTTGCCAGTTCATCCAAAGAGCCAACGGCTGTTGGGTTGTTTTTGGAATGGGGCTTTTTACGTGGATAGTTGCCTTCCGATGGGATGTTCCCTTTCTTTTGCATACTTCAAGGCGTTTAGTGACGAAGGGAGTAGCTGGGGTCGACTCTTTGATACATTACTTGGACGATTTCTTGTGCGTCGGCCCAGGGGGTTCGCCGGTTTGCGGTAATTTGCTTCATGCACTGCAGAAGGTGGCGAGGGATTTTGGGATCCCTTTGGCGCCAGAAAAGACTGAGGGCCCGGTGCCGACGATTTGCTTTTTGGGTATTGAAATCGATTCGGTGGCAATGGAGTGTCGTCTTCCCGCGGATAAGTTGGGGGCTTTGATTCAGGAGGTACGCCGGGCTTGTAGGTTAAAGAAAATGACGCTGCGCGAGCTTCAGTCGTTGCTGGGGAAGTTGAATTTCGCTTGCCGGATCATGCCAATGGGGAGGGTATTTAGTAGACTTTGGCGGCGGGAACGGCAGGGGTGCGTGCGCCACATCATTTTGTGCGGCTCAAGGAGGAGCATCGAGCTGATCTGCAGGTATGGGATGACTTCTTGGGCCAGTATAACGGTCGCTCGCTATGGATGGCTCCAGCACAGGATACGAGTGATTTAAATATTTTTACGGATGCGGCTGGGGCGGGCGGTTTTGGAGCATACGGGGGGGGGGGGGTCCATGGTGCGCAGGTCAATGGCCGGCTAGCTGGGTGTCCAGTGACTCACGCGGAATCTGGGCCTTCTCGAGCTGTTCCCCATCGTGGTTGCGGCAACCATTTGGGGGGACAGGCTCAGGGATAAGAAGGTTCGTTTTTACTGCGACAACATGGGGGTGGTGCTGGCCATTAATAACATCACGGCATCCTCTCCTCCGGTAGTTCAGTTGTTGCGACATTTAGTGT
This sequence comes from Rhinoderma darwinii, assembly GCF_050947455.1. Classification (NCBI taxonomy): domain Eukaryota; kingdom Metazoa; phylum Chordata; class Amphibia; order Anura; family Rhinodermatidae; genus Rhinoderma; species Rhinoderma darwinii. The sequence continues at coordinate 59,162,866 of NC_134697.1, read as the reverse complement.
TGGTGTGCTTGTCGTTGAACGCGTGGGTGGTGGCGGTTCATGTGCCGGGAGTACGGAATTGTATCGCTGATGCTCTTTCTCGCTCGCAGTGGGACCGGTTTCGGCAATTGGCACCGGGAGCGGACCGTCTCGGTTTGGCTTGTCCCGAACATCTCTGGGATCTGGTCTCGGTCCCGTAGAACGATTGGTGGAAAGGTCTTTGGCGCGCACAACGTGGAGTGCTTATTCTGCTTGTTGGAGGCAGTGGGAGGAGTGGGTAAGAGAGTTGGGTGACGTCAACACGGATAGAGACAGGTTGGTGGCACTTTTGTACTGGTTAGGGGACGCCTGGGAGGCGGGGTTTTCATTGGCAAAGGTTAATCGTTTCATGTCTGCGGTCGCGTTTGGTTTTAAGTTGCGGGGTTTTTGGGATATATTGAAGGAATTTTTATTGGGACAGGCTTTGAAGGGTCTGCGCCGAGGTAGCGTCGAGGCGGATCGTAGAAGGCCTGTGTCGTTTGCTCTGCTTAGCTCTTTGGGCGGATCTTTAGCATCGGTCTGTCGTTCTTCGGCCGAGATGGAGTTGTTTCGGTTAGCATTTTCTTTGGCGTTCTTTGGGGCATTTAAAATTGGCGAGCTGGTGTCGCCTAGTACCAAGCGGGCAGGGGGGTTGAGACTGGGGGAGGTGAGCCTACATGCGGATCGGCTCGAGGTATGGTTGCGCCGGTCAAAAACTGACCAATTGGGAAAGGGAAAGCTGATAGTTTTGTTCGCCCTCCCGGGTTCGGCTATGTGCCCGGTCGCTTGCATGAGGGGTTTTAAGTCACGAGGGGGGTCTCCAGAGTTGCCATTGTTATGTCATGAGGATGGGTCATTTTTGTCCAGATTTCAATTTGGAGCTGTATTTAAAAAATGTTTGGCGTCGGTCGGTGTCACGGCGGGCCCGTATTCATCTCATTCATTCAGGATTGGCGCAGCTACAGAAGCAGGGCGCTGGGGGTTGGATGATGAAGGGGTGCGGCGCATCGGTCGTTGGGAGTCCAACAGATTTAGGTCTTATGTCCGCCCCCATTTGTTATAAGTCATGTTGTTAGCGGTTAAAAAATGTTGTGTGCTGGTATCTAACTTTCTTTTTCCGTTTCAGATCCGCCTCCGTGTCTGGTGTGGTTGTTGGGCCACTCTTACGTGCATTGGGGGGCTTTGAGGGCGGACGGTCGCCAGTTGCGCATTCCGCGGCAGGATGCGGTTTTGCATTGGCTGGGATTTAGAGGTATGTCATGGAGCAGGGTGTTAGCAGAATTCCAGACATATGCCCGGCTGGATAGGGTCCCAGAGGTTTTGGTATTGCACGTGGGTGGGAAAGACTTGGGGGTCCGCCCCTTTCGTGAGTTGGTTCGGGATATTAAACACGATATGTTGTGTTTGTGGGTTTCTTATCCCAGGTTGGTGATAGTGTGGTCGGACATTGTCCCAAGGAAACATTGGCGACTGGTTAGGTCAGTGGAAAGAGTCAATAAGGCTCGCATTAAAGTTAATCGGGCGGTGTCCCGTTTTGTAGCCAAAAATGGGGGCATTTGCGTGCGGCACAGGGATTTGGAGTCAGGAGTGGGTAACTACTGGAGGAGTGATGGGGTTCATTTGACCGAGGTTGGGATTGATCTGTGGAGCCTGGCAATAGCAGAGGGAATTGAAAGGGCGGTGGTGGTGTGGCGGAACTCACAGGCTTAAGGTGGTCAAGGCCTGTTTCGCTGTGGCGGGGGGAGTCCTTGAGGTCAGTCAGTACAAAATGGTGGGGGGGTCGCATCGGGGGTATGCGTCCCCCAAAAAAGGTACATGGTTGAAGACTTCATCAGGTGTTATCCCTTTGAAGTGGTCTTCTGGTGGTTGGAGCCATCTGCAGAGGTGAGCGGTGCATCCGAGCTGGTTTATGGCTGGAGGTAATTGGTTGGTGGTGGTTGCAGATGGCTAACTCGGGGTGTTTAAAAAGGAATATCTAAAATGGCTTCAAGGACTTCCCCTGCTCGGATTAATGTTAACGTTAAATTGTTATTTAATTGTTCTTATTGTTGTTATGATTCTGACCCATGTTGGGTCATGTGAATTATTAGGAGGAATTCTCTGGTTGGATTCCTAATTAGTTATCCGAATGTTTCGGATTTAAATTGTATTCTATAAAACTGTGAAATTAATAAACGGCTGCTGTGGCCATTTCACATCCAACCTCAGTGTCACGTGTCTTTTCTAAAAGGTGGGGTGGAGGGATAGGAAGGGATAAGTGAAGGTTCACTAACACACGACTCTACTTAGGCAGGTCATGGTGCCTCAGACAAACTCGTATCATGTTCTCCTGTCCACTGAAACATTGAAGTGGGGTCTATGAGAGCATGTAAGCCTTTATAATGCCTCAAACAGACAATTCAAGAGATGTAAAAGTTAACGAAACATCCTGGTGGGCACATAGGTGGTATCGTAACATCAAGTAGCATGTGTGAAATATCCAGCGGTGGAATGTGTCATTTCTGTAATATGTGGGATATTGTATGACTATTCTGTAACAATAAAAAGGATATAACAGAGCAGTTGGTGTTGTATCCTGTGTTTTGTTTTTGTTTTTTAGCTTCTGTGTGAGGTTCTTCTCTTTCTATACTACCAGGGCATCTTCTTACACCACCGTTTACCTGTAAATTGTTTGACCAGTGAGATACAGCAGCTAATCACTTTACCCCATTTAGTTTTAATAAGCCATAAATGATTCCTGTTTTTTCTACCTTTGGTGCAGATTTCTGGTGATTCTGCATCATGTGAACCTTTCCCCCAGGCTTCATAAACACAGCTGTGTCAGTGTGAGAGAAGAAGCCGTGTGCCAAAAGTGACATTTGATCTATGAAAGGACTGTGTAAATGAAGCCTATCAGAAAGAGCATGAAATTGGCCCTCATTCTAGAGAGCTGCTAGAGACGTCCCTATCTGTCACCTGGATGGAAAATTGTCACTGGTAGTTTTCCAAAAGAAAGGGCCAAAACAATATTTTTTCTCTCATTTTGAGTATGACGTGGGAAATACGGTAGCATGGTATTAACTGCATCTGATTTTTGTAAGATTTAATCAGAATTGGGCTGTAATGATTATATTAGGGGATGACATAATTGTAATTTTCCCTTTTACAAGTGTGAGTGTTCCGATAATTCCCCAACAGTCAGTGGGAGCCATCAGTAGGATATGGGTGCTCTTTATATTACACCTTTCAGACTATTTAATCTAATGATGATAAAGAATGTTAAGTAGCATTTAATAGTACAATAGTCTGAATGGCTAGGTATGTCTCCGCACATAACTCCCTTATTACCAAAAAACAACCTGCACTGCCTGACTGGAAGTTACATTACCTTGGAGCGAGATCCATGACGGGACCAGTGAGTATTGCTTAACCCCCTAATATTTATTAATTACTATAAAGAATTATTCATTTGGTTGATTACGACTTCCTGCTGGATCGATATACCCAGTTCATAAACTTTGATATTAAACTATACTACTTCCCTGCCTTAGCCACTAGACATTACACTCTACATACTGTACATCTATTGCCATCCTTCTTGTCACAATAGCCACTTCTCAACAAAATAAACACATTCTGCCTACGTATAATGATTTATTCTTAACGACCACACATTATAAAACTTGATAGTGGATAAGAATTACATATTAAAAACCACACGTATAAAAAATAGAATTTTAAGTACATTAGCCACAAAGAGATTATTACTGGGAAAGGCTTCGGATGGGATATACCCATCACCTGTGCCATAAATCCCCAATATTTTACAGTACCTCCTAAGTAATAACTTTGCTCAATGACTGCATTCATGTGCCTTGTATAAATACCCAAAGCACTGACCCTATCCCAAATCTGTGTGCACTGATCAAGTGAATGTAAACTATGACTGTAACCACTATAATAGACAAGGTCAGCTGCCTCATACAACTTTTGAATTAAAATCACTGAGGCAAGAGGTAGACTCTGAAGATACCTGGGGATACCTCAGGGCAATGGAAGAGGATGCCTTTGCAATTGGACACCATGATGAAACTTGACGGACCCCATTATAAGCCAATGAGGCCCATCAGGCGCCAGTGGTACCCATTGTACAAAGGATCCGGACTATGCATCGTGGTTTCCTTTATGAACGGAAATTACAACACAGATGTGTACAGCGCCTTGGTTCATGATCAGTTCCTCTGAACATGACATGTTCCATGCTTACAAATGGTGGCAACCTGTTTGGGTAGAACCAATTCCACATATTGGCAACAAATAGCCTGCAACTCATTTCACCTTTAGTATCCACTATACTGAGCTAGTGCTTTGTTATTATATAAGCCATGAAAAATTAGACCCAGTGGTGAACATTTGTGGCTTTCAGTTGATACATCCTTATAACGTTACTATTTCAATTTATGTCTTTTCACATTGACTATATACATTACTAACCATCCTGCAGAGATAAACTTTTTAAAGACATATAATAATGGTGAAAGTTAACTTCTTTTCATTGAAGTAGCGGTTATAATTATTTACCTGTACAGTAGTGTGAAATAAACTAGGTATACATGATACCAATGGACAAGGGAATCCTGTCAGAAAATATAAGATATGGCAATAGGTGCAGGACGCTTCTACCAGTAGAGAACTGACCACATGTATCTCTGGGGTATGAATTGTGTTCCTCTATGGATGGGATGTTGTGCCTTTTTGATGTTTTTATTTTATTTAACATTTCAAATGAACTAAAAATGGTCCTATTGAACCTCTACTGAAGACAAAGCAATATCTATCTGACCTTGAGAAAAACGGCAAACTACATGAAAAACACCCCTAAATTTGCGTTTGTGCTGAAAATATTGTTATTTGAGGTAAGTGTTTATGTACAGCTCATTTCATGTTAGCTTAATAGAAGCTCTGGATTCATTCTAGCAGATATGTTTTGCTCATACTTAAAAGGTATACATAGAATTTTCCTTGTCAAAATTGGCCTTCATTCATCCAAATAGTGTAATATGGTCTTATTAATGTATCCCCTTGGTAACCATTAAAAGGGATGCTCACCTTATCTCCATATTTTCTATACCTGTGTATGGATGCATCTATGGGAGGCCGGATCATTTACCATCTACCGCCGTGTAGATGAGAGCAGCTGCAGGAGAACACCCGCTTTCAATGGAAATGCTTGTGCCCCATATTATTTCCTCACTGAATCTGAAAACAAATATTGATATTAAATATAAAAGAGTCACAGTATCTGGGATCTATTGATCCCAAGAACCCCAAATAGCTGAACGAAAGAGAATCAGGTTAATTATTGCTGCTAGGCCACCTGACTACTTGACCTCCAGCTGTGGAGAGGAGAGTCCTACAAGAGAGATATATATATATATATATATATATATATATACATACACACACACACACACATACACATACACACACACACACACACACACATAATTACTTTATATTATAGTAAAACATTTCATTTTTAGCCAGTGCAGGCTTTTCAGGGCATTTTAACTACTTTTTCAGGCAAGTTTACATCTTAGAGATTTGCAATGTAATACCAATATTTTTACATTGCATTTGTGCAGTGATATGTTTTTTCCTCCAAATACATGTTCTAATATAAATATATCAATGTAGCAGAGCTGAGTTTGACATTTGGCACAATATGCTGTAATATCACAATGCGTTACTTGTGGTTTTAATTGGACTACAAGTAAACTAATTATCTTAACTGGCAACGGCAGCTCTACTACAGCTGTATATTACTTGGCATTACTTGCGTTATGTAGAGCCACAGCAGATGATGGGGGTCACTGGTCACATGCCTCTGGTTTTACAAGAGCACTGTATAAAAGAATGGCAAATATGTGAGTCATTGTGGCAAAATAGAGCAGGGATTGAACTATATGCTCCCACTAATCCATTCAGGCTACCTTCATTGGAGTGATCATGGTCTTCTTGGGGTGAGGCAAGTAAAAATAATTCACATTCTATATTTCACCTGCTACATGTACCCAGGATGATGACGTTGATGGGGAAGTGACACGTAGGAGGGAAAACCATAGTCTGAGGGTCTGGCCCTAAGGGGACAATATATTTATTTTATTAAAATCTGCAGGCAATACAGTTGCAGACCCAGTAATTTTAATTATTCCCTGCTCCCTCAATAGAGTTTCAACATAAAATCTGGAAATCTGATTACCACTCATTGTCAATACCACCATTTGGCTGTATAACGACTGTATTACATCCAGTCCTGTTAAAATTCTATATGATAATTTAGACATAAGATCTATATACAGGATGTTTACAGCACTTTCATATATAAAACAGACATGGTACAATATATAAGAGCCTGGCGCAGATGTAATCCTTGTATACTTGCCTGAGAAAGCGGTCTCAATACCATGAAACAATGCACTGGTCATTGTAAGTATACATTTTTTAGAAGAATGGTCATTTTGTTTCCTACTATGTGATTATACCGACTTCTACAAATACATGATTATCCCTGTGCTCTTGTTTTATTAACCTGGAAATAGATTTATATTACAGGTAAACTCCATTTGCAAAAAATCATATACAACGATGTCAGTAGGAAGATTTTACCCATGTTATTGTCGCCAAATAACTGAGCAAGATGTATTCATAACCAGATCTTTCCATATCATTAAGAGCAACAAGAAATATTATTATCTGGCACATGGACAGTATTAAACCTATCCCAAAGCATGGACTCCAAGTCCGTAACCGAGCTAAACAGCAGGAAAAAAAAAAAGTACTTACTTTGAGAAAAACACCACACAGTAACACCACCTTGGAAGAAATTGGCCAGTGTTAGAAATATATGGCTGCTTTCTTCCCAAAAAACAGTGCCGCACCTGTGCACAGTTTGTGTGTGGTTTTGAAGCTAAGCCTCGTTTTCTCAGTAGACCCGAGCTGAAATACCAGACACAACCCATGGACAGGTGTGGCGCTGTTTATGGAAGAAAACAGCCATGTTTTTCTAAATCTGGACAAACCCTTTAACAAAAACAGATCCATGAATGAGTCAAACATCGTGCCCTTTATCATTTAAGTCAAAGTTTAGACTGGTCAAAAAGATACAAAAATAGTGTCCCTCTATTTATCAAATAATTCAAGACTAAGGCCTCATTCACACGACAGTGAAAAACGGCCATGTGATGGCCGTCCTTTTAACGGCTTTCACATGGCCGTTTTCAGAACAATGATATTCTATGGGTGCATTCACACGGCCGTTTTTTTAACGGCCAGTGAATAATGGCCGTCAAAAAATAGGACATGTCCTATTTTTGGCCGGTTTAACGGCCTGACGGCCCCCATAGAAGTCAATGGATCCGTTTTTAACGGCTGTCAATACATGTAACAACCGTTAAAAACGGATCTGTTACATGGGGACTGGCAAGGGAACTACTAGTTCCCTTGCTGGCTATCGTTGGCATACTCACGTTTGCGGCGCTTCTTCACGTGTGGTCACTCGTCTTCATGGGTTTGAAGGCGCCTCGATGACGTCATCGCCCCGTCGCGCTGCCTTGCCAGATCCCGTGCAGACGAGTGACCACAAGTGAAGAAGAGGAGAGACGGCGCTGCTCTCGTGAGTATGTGGCACAATCTACAGGGAGGCTGGTGTGGCATCTACAGGGAGGCTGGTGTGGCATCTACAGGGAGGCTGGTGTGGCATCTACAGGGAGGCTGGTGTGGCATCTACAGGGAGGCTGGTGTGGCATCTACAGGGAGGCTGGTGTGGCATCTACAGGGAGGCTGGTGTGGCATCTACAGGGAGGCTGGTGTGGCATCATGTACAGGCAGGCTGGTGTGGCATCATGTACAGGGAGGCTGGTGTGGCATCATGTACAGGGAGGCTGGTGTGGCATCATCTACAGGGAGGCTGGTGTGGCATCATCTACAGGGAGGCAGGTGTGGCATCATCTACAGGGAGGCAGGTGTGGCATGATCTGCAGGGAGGCTGGTGTGGCATGATCTGCAGCGAGGCTGGTGTGGCATCATCTACAGGGAGGCAGGTGTGGCATCATATACAGGGAGGCGTGTGGCATCATCTACAGGGAGGCGTGTGGCATATACAAGAAGGCTGTGTGGCATCATATACAGGGAGGTGTGTGGCATCATATACAGGGAGGGGTGTGGCATCATATACAGGGAGGGGTGTGGCATCATATACAGGGAGGCTGTAAATAGTGTCTAGGTGAACATGTGACCTTCCTTTGGGTGTTTTCAGGGGGCTGGGACAAAAAAAGCCTGACCAATGAAATTCATCAGTTTTTTTTAACGGCCATGAAAAACTGATGCAAAATGGATGTCAAACGGCCATTAAAAACGGACAGATGGACTTGAAACGGATGAAAATTTAGAGACACACTGATGCAAAATGGCCATGAAAAACTGACAGTTGATCAGTTTTAAATGGACATTTTTTTTCACTGTCGTGTGAATAAGGCCTTAAAGTAATGGTTAATGTAATAAGAAACTACAGAATGAAAGACTGATGGTGGTTTGCCCCGAGTATGCGGTCAATGAGCAGTGTGTGGTTCACAAGACTGAATTATTTACTTTGATGTCTGGATAAGAGATTTTCTCTCGAGAAGATTAATTCCTCAGTTAATGGTATTTTTTGGAATGATGAGCTTATAACAATAGTACATACAATCTAAAAATACCTAAAACCTAAATAAAACACCTAAAATAATAAACTTATACAGGGAAATTAGTGACAACCGTGGAATATTAGTGACTTCTAAATCTATGGGATTTGATTAACAGTAAGTTTTGAAGAAAAGTCAACTGTGAAGACGTTCCTGCATATGCAGCGCACAAGTGGTTGTCCTTCTTTCTACCAGAATCTTCTGTTCTTAACCATTAAGAAAAGCCATTAACTAAAATCAAACTGTTGTTGAAGAATATAGGTGGCACGCAACCATATGTAACTGTAGAGAGTCTTTCCATTCACTAAATGTGTTGTGTCCCTAGATTGAGGTCAGTCAATTGTATGTATGTATGTATGTATGTATGTAGCTGGGACAAGTGACATATGTACTCATGCAATGTTTGTGTGTTTTGAGTCATATTGCATCTGGGTTTTGCCACAAAAATATTTGAATCTGATGTAGTAATATTGGGTATGAAACATCAGGTAAAAGTAAGCTGAAGCACCAACAAAAAGAACAAATGGTCACAAATAAAAAGCCAGAAATGTAGTTAAAGAGCAATGTTGCTCATTGAATGTGGTTGGCTGCGAATCTGATCATGGCCTCCTAGCCTCTAGAGCTGCTTAAAAACTTGTCTCTTATTGAACAGTCTGGTACTGCTTAATCTGCCAAGAATTATGGGTAGTATATTATGGCTTAAAAACTTGGCATACAGTTTTAAGTAGCAGTTTCTCCTAGGATCCTTAATCGTCCCAAACTCCTACCCACACGTCTACTTTCCCTAGTGATATAGTCACTCCAAAGAGCCTTGGTAGGCTGGAATTCTGCTGGTATTCATCAGGTGCATCCATGTTTGACAGTCCGGATTCAATGCTTTATGGTAATAAGTCAGTGACGTTTCTGACACATGCAGAGAACGTTGCGTTTTTTTTTGCCTTTTTACATTAAGTGTAAACTTTCCTTTACCGTATTAAAGAAATTGACATTCATAGTTTTTTTTCTTTTAGCATGAAACAAAACAATTCCCAAACCTCAAAAGGAGCATTAATACTACAAAATATCAGCATGACAATCAAATTCAGTTAAGTAGTAAAAGTGCAAAAATATGTCACAAAAAGGGAGTCCAGTAAACAATTGGCACCATCCTAAAATGAAGAAGCCATTTAGCCAAATACCTTATCGCATCTAAGTTCCACTTCGTGAGTCTTGTCACTTCACTTCTCTCCTTAGTTTGAGTAGGTGAAACATATACAAAACGAATAGAAATTCTGTACATTGCCCTTTGTATCTTTAGAACCGGAGGCGTTCATCTCTTCGTTGTCTCCATAAAAAAGATTTGACCAAGTTTGTGTGCTGTGTTTCCATGAGAGAAGTTCACTTAGGTATGCAAGGAAACGCTATCCAAATAATTTTTGTTTGCTTTTTGGTAGGTTTCCCGCTGATAAAATTTAAAAATATGGTCCCGCTGGATTTGAATGGCTTAAATATAAAAGAAAGAGTGTAACATTTGAACAAACAGAAATACATATTGAAAAGCCTCCATTCACATGCTGTTCTCTCCTCTTGCACAATACATGTTAGATCTCTTGGGCAGTGCTTGTAGTGATTGTGCAGCATGTCATCCATTCTAGAAATCTCACCACTGCTTTTTAAAGCCCTTCATGGGCTGAACCCGTCAAAGCCCGTACCGGCAAAAAGTATTAAATCATGCAATACTTATTGGTACCAGCTTGGAATCCAACATACCATGTATACAGGAAAAAGGGGCTTTACATTTTTGTTTCACCAAGATTTTACTGAGCAGACAGTTCAAGATTTTTGCCTGTTGCTGTTGTGGGTGGTTCTGCAGCTGCTTCGAGAAGACCCATGGCATTTTGCTTTGGTGGATGTGACAGGTGGGTCCAGATTTAAAGAAGGACTGGAGCGTGACTTTTTAAGCCCATCCTCATCATTTTCTGCAGAGTCGAATAAGCTGTTTTCAAAGGCTTCCAAATCCTCCGTACCTGCTTTCAGTTTGGCTCTTAAGAGCATGGCATAAGTGCCGTAGCGGGATTTCTGTCAAAACGAAATAACCAGAAACATTATAAGTTATATTTTCAGAGAAACCTATATCAAACCTATTATGTCATTACCTTGGACATCAGGGTGTGTTGTATCCTGCCCTATTCTAGTAGGAATTTTTATTAGGGCAGAATGGTCAAAATTCATGCTATTCTACTTATTAATACGTTATTCAGTCATAAATATATGCCAGAGAAAATGTGAAAATTTGCTATACAGATACAGGGCTCGTCTCTTGCCAGGCACCCCTCCTCCTAATCTGCTGTATATATCAGATACAATGCTTACACGAATAATCAATTTATAGCTCTGGTGTTTTCAAATTATTTTAGTTCCTCAGTACAAAAGATGGGGAACATTCCTATTAAGTTGACCACCTAAAAAAGCATTTGATAAAGGATTGTTATAAAGTGAATAACCATCTTCCAGCATTCTTCCTTGTTTCCTGCAAAAATTAAGGATTGAACCAGTCTTCTTCTATCCATCAAAGGTCCACCTTTTTCATTGCTCTAATGCATCTACAATGAAAAATGAAACAACTTTGTAAATAGTCTTGATTAAAAATGTACTACCGTTTTGGGTCTACAGCGCCTATGCAGACTAACCCTGTGTAGTCTGATCCTGTATGGGACAGATAGAAGGTTAGCAAGACACAGGGACAGATAGAAGGGAGTATGACTACAGGATCAGACTACACAGTATTTGTTTGCAGTCTGTTATCACACATAGGTCTGCATAGGAGCGATAGACAAAAAATGGTAGAAAATGATTATTCGAGAACTCTTGCAAAGCTTCTTCATTTCTAAGTTTAAATTTATTTGGAAAGTAAAAATAAATTAGTTGTGAAGTTGGACCTTGTCTTTAAATGTAGAGTTCTAGTACATGGGGCTTAGTAAACAGTAATTAACTATACTGATCAAATGTGATGCGATGTTAATGTGAGCTCATGATTTACTAAATAGAATTCGGAATTACATGGAACACGTTTAATATCTATAATAAGATATGTTGGCACCGTGGTCTCTGAATTCTGACTGCTCCAAAGTACACCCTTGAAAAAGGCTTGAATGCATGTTTGTTAAAGAGTCATCGCTGCAGGGGAGAGGATTGACTTTAGGGTTGAATGCAATCTTTTTAGGATTTGAGTAATGCTGACTGCAGTGTTCTTTCATTAAATTGCTGACGAGAAATCCAGAATTTCTTAAGTATCTTACGTTTTTAAAACCTCCAGATACAATTTCATGTATATTAATGAATGCTAGTTGCAGGTTTTTTTTTTTTACTTTATATAAAATAGTGACCCTTTAACTGCAATGATCTTTCAAACAAGGTTTTCTGTCCGAAAGATGAAAGAAACCGCTTTTCTCATGTACCACCACACACACGTATCAGCGGGTTAGCAGTGTTTTATTTAATAAAAAATTAAATCAGTTTTTAATGTTTCCAAAGCATGTCATGCATCAAGATGTGTGATTTAAGCTTAATTTATTTCCCTCCAGAGTATTTTAACATTTCACTGTGGAAATTAAAGCTGATAACGAACTCATCACTGGCATCTACTTGACAAATATCTTGTCACTGAAAAACTATAAAATCTTTCAAACGCAGCAGTAAAAGAGGAACACAAAACCTCCTTTACAAGCAAAGTTTTATTAAGATACATTTTGACCTAGGGTTTAATAAATGGCCAAATTCAGCAATCTAAATATGACACGTTATGCTAACTAGGAAGGCATATACCAAGACGCTAAAGATGAGGACCAATTCTTAATATGCACTGAAGAAGTAAATTCATTTCTCCAAGACCAGTGGTGAAGTACATCAGTGGTCTATTAATCAAGAGTCATATGACTGTGAGAAGACTTAGGGTACGTCCAAATGGAGCGGCCCTGACCTGGCTGCGATGTGTGCAACAACCGCACCGGCACCATGTTCAGTGCGGCTGTCAAATAGCCTGTTAATGGCCCAGTGTTATTGCAGGTAAAATGGCCCTTTACCTGCAAAATCCTGGGGCTATAAATGGGGTATTAATTAATTAATGGCCACACGATTTTGCAGGTAAAGGGCCATTTTACCCGCAATAGTGTGCGGCCATAACCAGGCTATTTGACAGCCATGTTGAACATGGTACTGGGGTGGTTTTTGGCCTCATCGCGTACTGGTCAGGGCCGCTACTTTAGGACTTACCCTAAGAGTAGTCTCCAGAATGGACTAACTCCTATCGTACATCATTCTGAGCTGCAAGAAAGAATTTGCTGAGTGGACCGAGGTTTGCGAGCGTGCAGTAAAGTGCAATTTTGCAGATAAGTGCATAGTTGAACACAGGGCCATCGTTTAACGAAAGGACAAAAGAAAATAAGTTTTGGTAATTTGTCTTTGTGCATTGTTGTTGTATTCTGTACTGAAAATGTTTACTAATTAAAAGGGAGGATGAGGGATTTAGTTGTATACTTTATTTTATGTGTTTTTCTTTTATTCTACTGTATATCCCCCTTTAAATATGTTCTCCATGGACACTACAAGTTCCGCAATGTATATATACTTTGAACAGCAGTTTGAGGGTGAATAGCTCTGCAATAGATGCAAGCATGGTGTAGATTTGGAAACCCAGGTTTTGGAACTCAATTTTCAGCTTTCAACACTCGGGAGCAGTGCAAACCTGGAGAAGAGTTAAGCGCTTACTAATCAGCTGGAGCCAGCGAGACGGAGCTGAGTGGAGGTGGGGAAGCTCAGAACCACAGCAATCAGTATCTTGGTAACAATTAAGTACCCTTGCGTACCTTTGACGTAATAGTACGTCGCTGGCCGCTTATTCCAGCGTACCTTCGACATACTATTACGGCGCAGGAATAAACTGTCACTATGTGAAATCACATAGTGACAGAACAGCGGCGGCAGCTGTCATTGACAGCTAACCGTCTCTGCTACCGGCCTGGGGACCAATTAGCAGTCCCCAATGCCGGCGATTGCTGTGATTGGTCAGTCTCTGAAGACTGACCAATCACAGCCGTCTGTGACGTCGTCTGCAGGAGAAAGCTCCTGTCACTTTCTCTGATCTCCTCACTTCTGTGAGATACGTGAGGAGATCAGAGAAAGCGGTGTAAAAAAAAAACAAAACACTTTTTATTAACCCCTTCCCGAAAATGGGCGTATAGTAACGCCCTGAGGATGAAGCGGGCACAGGAGCTGTGCTCGCTCCATCTTCATCGGATGTCGGCTGTAATATACAGCCGACATCCCACTGCAACTACAGCGATCACTGTCCTCTCCGATCGCTGTAGTTTAACCCCTTAAATGCCGCTGTCAATAGCGACAGCGGCATTTAAGTGATTGATACAGAGGGAGGGGGCCCCCTCTGCACCCCATTGCCCCCCCGCGAAAAATCGCGGGGTTCTGATGGTTGCAATGGCAACCAGGAAGCCTAGCAATGGCTTCCTGGTTGCCAGGTACGGGAGCCTATTAGGTCCTGCCCAAGGCAGGACGTAATAGGCTCAACTGTCAGTTGTAAAGTGACAGTTACAATACACTGCACTACATCAGTACATACAGAAGTAGTGCAGTGTATTGTGCAGGGGATCAGAAGATCAGATCTTCCAGTCCCCTAGTATGTGTAAAATAAAAAGTGAAAAAAAAGTAAAAAAAAAAGTTTTAGATAAATAAACAAATACAAGTTTTACATAATAAAAACAATAATCGCCTTGTTTCCCTGATCAAGCCCTTTATAATTAGAAAAAAAATGGAAAAAAAAAGACAAAAACTAGACATAATAGGTATCGCCGCGTTCGTATCGGCCTGACCTAAAAAAATATTGTATTATTTATCCCGCACGGTGAACACCGTAAAAAAAATACCATAAAAAACAATGGCAGAATTTCCTTTTTTGGTCACGTTTCCAAAAAAATGGAATAAAAAGTGATCAAAAAGTCGCGCGTAGCCAAACATGGTACCAATAAAAACGACAGTGTGTCACGCAAAAAATGTATGTACTCCGCACAGATTACATATGCCCCCACATTATAAACTGAAACACCAGTAAAACACTAAACAAAACTACTACCAAGCAAAATCTGCGCTCCAAAAGCCAAATGGCGCTCCTTCTGGGCCTGGCAGTGTGCCCAAACAGCGGTTTATGACCACATATGGGGTATTACCGTACTCTGGAGAACCGCTGAACAATTTATGGGGCGTATGTCTCCAGTGGTACAAGCTGGGCCCAATGCATTGGGCACTGAAATAGCATATCTGTGGAAAATGTCAATTTTCAATCTGCAACATCCACCGTGCACTAATTTCTGCAAAACCTTTGGGGGTCAAAATGCTCACTACACTTCTAGATGAATTCCTTGAGGGGTGTAGTTTCCTAAATGGGGTCACTTCTCGGGAGTTTTCACTGTACTCGTACCTCAGCGCAATGCAACATGGCGTCAAAAACAAATTTTGTAAAATCTCCACTCCAAAAACGAAATTGCACTTTTTCAGTTTAGACCCTTGCCGTATGTCCAAATAGCCGTTTACAACCACATATGGGGTATTTCCGTAATCAGGAGAAATTGTGTAACACATTTTGGGGTGTCTTTTCTCCTGTATTCCTTGTGGAAATGAAAAATTCTGAGCTAAATCTACAGGTTATTGGAAAAAAAAAATGTTTTCATTTTCACGGACCAATTCTAATAAAATCTATAAAACACCTGAGGGCTCAAAATGCTCACTACACCTCTAATTTAATTCTTTCTGGGGTATAGTCTCCAAATTGGGATACATCTGGGGAATTTCTACTATACTGGTACTTCAGGGACTCTGCAAATGCGACATGGCCCCCAGAAACCAATTCAGCAAAATCTGAGCTGTAAAAATCCAAATGGTGCTCCGTCCCTTCTGAGCCCTGCCATGGGTCCAAACAGCAGTTTATTACCACATAATGGGGTATTTCCGTAATCAGGAAAAATTGCTTTACAAATGTTGAGGTGCTTTTTCTCCTTTATTCCTTATAAAAATTAGAAAATTCTGTGTTTTTTCCAAAAAAAATGTCTCTTTTCATCTTCACAGACTAATTCCAATAAATTCAGCAAAAAACCTGTGGGGTCAAAATGATAACTATACCACTAGAAAAATTCCTTGAGGGGTATAGTTTCCAAAATGGGGTCACTTTTGGGGGGATTCCACTGTTTAGGTCCCTCCAGGGCGTTGCAAACGTGACACGGCACTGAAAACCATTCCAGTAAAATCAGAGCTCCAAAATCCAAATGGCGCTCCTTCCCTTCTGAGCCCTGCTGTGGGTCCAAACAGCAGTTTATTACCACATATGGGGTATTTCCGTAATCGCGAGAAATTGCTTTACAAATGTTGGGGTGCTTTCTCTCCTTTATTTCTTGCAAAAATTAGAAATTTTTACGTTTTTCCAGAAAAAAAGTAGATTTTCATTTTCACAGACTAACTCCAGAAAATATAGCAAAATACCTGTGGGGTCAAAATGCTAACTATACCCCTAGATAAATTCCCTGAGGGGTGTAGTTTAAAAAATGGGGGTCACTTTTGGGGGTTTCCACTGTTTTGGCACCACAAGACCTCTTCAAACCTGACATGGTGCCTAAAATATATTCTGAAAAAAGGAGGCCCCAAAATCCAAGAGGTGCTCCTTTGCTTCGGAGGCTTGTGTTTCAGTCCATTATCACACTAGGGCCACATGTGGGATATTTCTAAAAACTGCAGAATCTGGGCAATAAATATTGAGTTGCGTTTCTCAGGTAAAACCTTCTGTGGTACAGAAGAAAATGTATTACATATGAATTTTGTAAAAAAAAATGAAATTTGAAAATTTCAGCTCTACTTTCCTTCAATTCCTGTAAAACGCCTAAAGGGTTGAAACACTTTCTGAATGCTGTTTTGGATACTTTGAGGGGTGCAGTTTTCAAAATGGGGTGTTTTATGGGGGTTTCTAATATATAGGGCAAACAAAACCACTTCAGAACTGAACACGTCCCTGTAAAAATCGCTTTTTGAAATTTTCTTAAAAATGAGAAATTGCTGCTAAAGTTCTAAGCCTTGTGAGGTCATAGAAAAATAAAAGGATGTTCAAAAAACGATGCAAACATAAAGTAGACATATGGGAGATGTTAATTGGTAACTATTTTGTGTGGTATTACTATCTGTTTTACAAGCAGATACATTTAAAATGGGAAAAATCATAATTTCTTCATATTTTCGCTAAATGTTGGTGTTTTTCACAAATAAGCAATGAATTTATCGACCAAATTTTTGCACTAAACTAAAGTCCAATGTGTCACGAGAAAACAATCTCAGAATCAATTGGATAGGTAAAAGCATTCCGGAGTTATTACCACATAAAGTGATACATGTCAGATTTGAAAAAATGGGTCTGGTCCTCAAGGCCAAAATGAGCTGGGTACTCAAGGGGTTAAAGGAAGGGGTTGGGTGAATAGTGCGAGGAAGGCTAGTCCTGTGCTTGCACACCCTTGTAAATATGCCTGTTTGCCTGATATTAGGGATGCAAGTCCAAGGCCAGCATCACTACAGCAGGACGTTGCTTCTAGCAACCAGGACAATGACTTTTGTAGGAAGAATGGGAAAAGTAGTGAATCAAAGGTCAGACAGATGGTGGTGGTAGGGGATTCTTTTGTTATTCGGGCAGATAGAGTCATCTGTCGCCGAGACCATAAATGCCGGACAGTGTGTAGTCTGCCGGGTGCTCGGGTGCGGCAGATTGCGGATCGGCTAGACGGATTGCTGTGTATGACTGGGAAAGTCCTGTGATTATGGTTTATACAGTCAGTGGGAGATGGAAAGTCCTTAAAAATTATTTTAGGGAACTAGTAGAAAAGCTAAAGTCCAGCACCACTAAGGTCATGTTTTCATAAATACTACCAGTGGCACTAGAAAACAGTGGGAGATTAGAGAGCTAAATAGGTGTAGGAAGAAAGGGTTTGGGTTCCTGGAGAAATGGGTGGACTTATCTGTCGGATACAGTCTCTATGGTAGGGATAGGCTGCACCCAAAATGAGTAGGGTACAGTGTTGCTGGGGGAAACAATGGTTAGACGACTGGAGGAGGTTTTTAAACTAGGATCCTTTATACAAAAATGGGGTTAGATAGGGAGTGGGATATAGCAGGGGTTAATGGGATTTCTTGTCGGCTGGGGTCAGCAAGCCAAGCAGGGTGGTGACTGGGAATAAATATGGACCTAAGAAAAATAAAAGGGTCTGGTAAGATCAAATGTATACTAGTGAATGCAAGTCGTCTAGCAAATAAAATGGACGAGTGGAAGATTGAAATGACAAATTATGATGTAGTGGGCATAACAGAAACCTGACTGGATGATAGCCATGACTGGGTAACCAACGTGGAGGACTACATCGTTTTTAGAAGGGACAGAAAAGATAATAAAAGGGAGGGGGGATTTGTCAGTTTGGAATATCCAGCCTAAGACCAGTGCCAAATGATGACAATTATATATATATATATATATATATATATATATATATATATATATATATATATATATACATACACACACACACACACTACCATTCAAAAGTTTGGGGTCACCCAAACAATTGTGTTTTCCATGAAAACTCACACTTATATTTATCAAATGAGTTGCAAAATGACTAGAAAATATAGTCAAGACATTGACAAGGTTAGAAATAATGATTTTTATTTCAAATAATAATTTTCTCCTTCAAACTTTGCTTTCGTCAAAGAATGCTCCATTTGCAGCAATTACAGCATTGCAGACCTTTGGCATCCTAGCTGTTAATTTGCTGAGGTAATCAGGAGAAATTTCACCCCATGCTTCCAGAAGGCCCTCCCACAAGTTGGATTGGCTTGATGGGCACTTCTTGCGTACCATACGGTCAAGCTGCTCCCACAACAGCTCTATGGGGTTGAGATCTGGTGACTGCGCTGGCCACTCCATTACAGATAGAATACCAGCTGCCTGCTTCTTCCCTAAATAGTTCTTGCATAATTTGGAGATGTGCTTTGGGTCATTGTCCTGTTGTAGGATGAAATTGGCTCCAATCAAGTGCTGTCCACAGGGTATGGCATGGCGTTGCAAAATGGAGTGATAGCCTTCCTTATTCAAAATCCCTTTTACCTTGTACAAATCTCCCACTTTACCAGCACCAAAGCAACCCCAGACCAACAGGCTGAGGATGAAATGCTGCAATAATTACAAAAGGCAGCAAATCTTAATGGGGTCCATATTACGGAGGATTTTAACTATCCTGACATTGAGACAGAGGCCGCTTGTTGTGCTGTAAGTTTTTAACCAAAATTCAAGACAATTACTTGGCTCAGTTGGTTGATAAACCAACCAGAGGGGATGCTCTGCCTGATCTAGCCTTGTCTAATAAACTAGATACAATATCCATTGTGGAGGTACGGGAGCACTTGGGTAACAGTGACCACAATATGGTATCAAAATAATATTAAATAAAACACTAGGTTGAGGAGCTACAAAAACCTGGAACTTAGCAAAGCAAAATTCAATTGACTGAGTAAAGCATTTAGTCTTGTAGACTGGGATCATGTAATGGTAAATAGGGATACTGACGCTAAGGTCATACCTTCTGGTAACAAAATGTGCAAGAATAAAAGTAGACCAATGTGGATGAATAGAGAAGTACTGAATATAATAAGACGAAAACAAAAAGCATTTAAAGATAGAAAATGTAAACATAAAATCAAGTTAGCAAAGTAAGCCGCAGAACAACAAATCGCTAATGACATTTAAATGAATCCAAACATAATTTATAAATGCTAAAACGAAAAAATCAGATAATATTGATGAGCTGTCAATGCACAGTCTTCAAGGTACTCCACCCAATATGATCGACTTAACACAGGAAGGAAAGCAGGTGAGAAGGATCAAGTCAAATATTGGTAAATCCCCTGGCCCAGACGGCATTCATCCACAGGTATTAAGGGAATTGAGCTCAGTAATGGGCAGACCATTATATCTCATCTTTGACTCTCTTGTAACATGATTAGTGCCACAGGATTGGAGGACGACTGATATTGTTCCAATATTTAAGAAGGTGGAACCAAGTAACCACCGACAAGTACGTTTAATATCTGTGGTATGTAACCAGTTCAGGACCGGGCTATTTTGACCAGACACCGTTTAGCACGCGTTAGATAAATGGCTATAACTTTTTTATTTGTTGGGCTAGCGACGTAATTTTTGTGATGTTTTTTTCCATAGACAATGCAGGTTTCTTTTTTATCATTTTTATACACATCAGTTTTGCTATTTTAGAATTTTTATTCTTAAAGTTTGAAAATAATATTAAAAAATAATCTTTTACATTTCAGCTATTTGCTTTTGGTAATAACATAGTTTTACCCTAAAATAGACCTTTTATTTGTGATCAACATTGTCTACCGTAAATTTTAATATATTACATGTTTATATTAGGGTAATTGGGTCCGGGCTAGCGTTACGACAATGATTGGCGGGAGGGGAACGTTTTTTTGGGGTGGGTATTTTATGTGTATTTATTATAAAAAATTTTTGCACTTTACTTTTATTTTTTTATTACTATGGTCTGTCCCTCAAAGGACAAAAAAGACCTTTGGGGAACTTTATATTTTTTTTCTTTCTTTTACACCATGCTTTTCCACTGTAACTGGAGCTGCACAGCAGCCCCAGTTACAGGAGAAATCAGCCCTCTCATAGTGACGATTGTCACTAATAGGGCTGTGCTGGGTCTAGTAAGACCCAGCAGCAGTCTGTCAGTAACGGCACCCGGCGATCATGTGACCTGTCACATGAACACCGGGAGCAATAGAGAGAGCGGCGCAGCCGCTGCCTCTATTCCTATACACAGCGTTCATTGAGCGCTGTGTAAAAGATATCGGAGAAGACAGAAGCAGGGAAAGCTGCTTCTATCCTCTCCTCAGGGTCCCCGGCAGTCACTGACAGCCGGAGACCCGACATTCAGCTGCCCGATCGCTCGGGCAGCAAGTTAAAACCCAAGCCGTAAAAATTCTATGGCTTGGGTTTTAAGGACCCTGACCGCTGGCCGTAAAAACACAGCCAGCGGTCGGGAACCAGGTAAAGTATTTGAGGGTATTCTGAGAGATGAACTGCAAAAGTATATAGCGGTGAATAATCTTATAAATTATAACCAGAATGGATTATTAATAAACTGGTTGTGCCTAAACATCATGCTCAGTTTCCATGAGGAGGTAAGTGTAAATTTGAATGTTGGTCATGCCGCTGACATATCTGGATTTTTGCAGAAGCATTTAATACTGTACAACACAACACCCTAGTATTGAAGATACAAAGGCAGGGACTGGGGGACAATGTATGCACGTGAGTAAAGAATTGGTTAATGGACAAAAAACAATGATCCCCGTATGGGGGTTAAAGGGTGAAGACCGGGGAGGCTACGTAGATGATGCTCTTAGGGCCACCTCTAAGTCAAACCGGAGAAGCACAGTGGGTCCACAACCCGCTGGTCGTAACAGAGGGTTATAAATATTCTAGCAATGAATGACATGTAATGAGGTGAGATGGGTTGAACTTGATGGTATTTTTTCGACCCATGTAACTTTGTACATTCAAAATTAGGATATCTTCTTATTTACTGTTCAGTCTTTCACATTAGAAGGACATATGTGACGTACCTCAAATTCTAGATAGTCTTCCTTTTGCTTAAATTCATCCACCTCTTTCCCTTTGACCTTTTTATCCGGAGGAGTCGTGCGATGTTCTATTAAGCTTGATGACATACTCTTGAATTTAGATTCATGTGTTTTCACCTGTTCCTCCTGTACATCAAATATCAAATACACTTATTACCGTTTTGGAAGGTTTAGGACAAGGTTACTACTATATATCAGCATGTTATTCATTGCACGGCCCGCAAATGCGGGTGGCTATCCACGGCCACCAGCAGCCGGCCGTGCCCGTAATCACAGACCGCGATTGCGGCCTTACAGTATCTTTTGGTTTAATAATTGCAGCACAGATATTTCCTTATTCATGCAAAATGGTATTTATTCACTTACAAAATTACATAAATGTGCCACAGCTATCGGTTAGTTGGAAATACTGCATTATAGATGACTTATAGAGGAACTCCAGGATGCCCACTTTTTGAACCCTTATTTTCTATGTATGTGTGGTAATTCCATGTTTTTTCCCCCCTTTTTGGTGCTTTCCTGTAGTTTATTGGGACTGTGAATGGTTTTAGGTTCTTCCTACTACAGCTACAGTGAAGGAAATAAGTATTTGATCCCTTGCTGATTTTGTAAGTTTGCCCACTGTCAAAGACATGAACAGTCTAGAATTTTTAGGCTAGGTTAATTTTACCAGTGAGAGATAGATTATATTAAAAAAAAAGCAGAAAATCACATTGTCACAATTATATATATTTATTTGCATTGTGCACAGAGAAATAAGTATTTGATCCCTTTGGCAAACAAGACTTAATACTTGGTGGCAAAACCCTTGTTGGCAAGCACAGCAGTCAGATGTTTTTTGTAGTTGATGATTAGTTTTGCACACATGTTAGATGGAATTTTGGCCTACTCCTCTTTGCAGATCATCTGTAAATCATTAAGATTTTGAGGCTGTCGCTTGGCAACTCGGATCTTCAGCTCCCTCCATAAGTTTTCGATGGGATTAAGGTCTGGAGACTGGCTAGGCCACTCCATGACTTTAATGTGCTTCTTTTTGAGCCACTCCTTTGTTGCCTTGGCTGTATGTTTTGGGTCATTGTCGTGCTGGAAGACCCAGCCACGAGCCATTTTTAATGTCCTGGCGGAGGGAAGGAGGTTGTCACTCAGGATTTGACAGTACATGGCTCCATCCATTCTCCCATTGATGCGGTGATGTAGTCCTGTGCCCTTAGCAGAGAAACACCCCCAAAACATAATGTTTCCACCTCCATGCTTGACAGTGGGGACGGTGTTCTTTGGGTCATAGGCAGCATTTCTCTTCCTCCAAACACGGCGAGTTGAGTTAATGCCAAAGAGCTCAATTTTAGTCTCATCTGACCACAGCACCTTCTCCCAATCACTCTCAGAATGATCCAGATGTCCATTTGAAAACTTCAGACGGGCCTTTACATGTGCCTTCTTGAGCAGGGGGACCTTGCGGGCACTGCAGGATTTTAATCCATTACGGCGTAATGTGTTACCAATGGTTTTCTTGGTGACTGTGGTCCCAGCTGCCTTGAGATCATTAACAAGTTCCCCCCGTGTAGTTTTCGGCTGAGCTCTCACCTTCCTCAGGATCAAGGATACCCCACGAGGTGAGATTTTGCATGGAGCCCCAGATCTATGTCGATTGACAGTCATTTTGTATGTCTTCCATTTTCTTACTATTGCACCAACAGTTGTCTCCTTCTCACCCAGCGTCTTACTTATGGTTTTGTAGCCCATTCCAGCCTTGTGCAGGTCTATGATCTTGTCCCTGACATCCTTAGAAAGCTCTTTGGTCTTGCCCATGTTGTAGAGGTTAGAGTCAGACTGATTAATTAAGTCTGTGGACAGGAGTCTTTTGTACAGGTGACCATTTAAGACAGCTGTCTTTAATGCAGGCACCAAGTTGATTTGGAGCGTGTAACTGGTCTGGAGGAGGCTGAACTCTTAATGGTTGGTAGGGGATCAAATACTTATTTCTGTGCACAATGCAAATAAATATATATAATTTTGACTATGTGATTTTCTTTTTTTTTTTAAATATAATCTATCTCTCACTGGTAAAATTAACCTAGCCTAAAAATTCTAGACTGTTCATGTCTTTGACAGTGGGCAAACTTACAAAATCAGCAAGGAATCAAATACTCATTTCCTTCACTGTATGTAATCCAGGTAGAGCTCAATTATTTCATTAGAGTATCTAAAATAAAATGATCTTTACATGGAAAAGGCCTAAATGCCGCTCCCTGACCAGGTGACTTCCTTATTCCCCTCTCTCTCTCACTCTATGCACATGTGTGTCTACCAGGGGTCACCAAGTCATTTCTACCCCTCACCTTTTAGAAAAAGAGTGTGGAGTGATGGAGTCTAGGTGTGTTAGTCATGAAGAAACCAAAAACCATAGAGATTACTGTAAAGGGTGATGATCATGGTATCACCTGAATTGAGGTTACAGTAACATTTGGCAGCATTTCCCTGTTCTCCTTTCCAGTGGTGCTCCTGTAATGTACCACACATGGTGTTATCCATTTGAGGCAAGCTGGCATGAAATGATATGCTCTACAGGGGCCACATCATCATTTATCTGAACACCCTATGCCTCCCCACCTGCCATATGCTTTATTACTGCAGACATAACCCCTCTTTTATGTGACTATTCCTGTTGTAGCTTTAGATAAGAATATTTGTTCTGTGTATAGTGCACCCACTCTACAAACCTCAGGGCACCCTACAGCGTTTCCAGAAAATATAGACTTATTTACAACACACCTTATAACGGAGTTGGCTGCACATAGTGTTTGTGTGGCATCACCAGCTCTGCCTGTGCTAGAGCTCATTGGTACTTCTGATGAAAGACCGTGCAATTTACAATTTATTAGCTTGCACCCAGATTAATGATTGGCAGAGACAAATCCCACACTCAGTGCTCAACCTCCAATGTGGCCTCTGCCCTATCAAAACTCATAATTTGCTTGTACCAAACATCCTTGTCTGCATTTTACCGATACCTCTGGATTCTGCATGTGGTGATTATTGCTGTATCCCACTGCTAACAGCCAGTTTGAGATAGTAAACGGTTTGAGGGTAGTTACATACAGTATTCATACTATACCGGTTAAGCTGAATTGTTTTATTAGTATACAAAAAAAAAATCTCTTCATAGAAATGGTCACAAAGCAGCTCCCTGACTACCTAGTCTTTACACTCCTGAGCGAAGCATGCATGTTTATGCAGGCAGCTATAAATGATAACTGATCATAGCAACATTATGACTTTTTAAAATAGGGCTCTGACCGCCGCTGCCGCCGTGAGTCCGACCTACTCACTCACATTTAGGAGCAGGAGAAGGGCGGACGAAGCCAAGTATGGCAGCGGCGGTCTGAGTGAGGTCGGTGCATGCCGGCCCAAGAATGGATCAGTCCGGTCACCTGACCTAAGTCAGTGATGCGTGGTCAGGTGACCAGACTGGTCCACTCCTGGTCTGCCGCAGTGCTTGTCCCGCTTCCAACTGAATTTGCGTCTGCAGGACACCCATTCAGTTGGGTTCAATGCTGGAGCCTTGCTCCAGAATTCACTGTGCCGCGAGCGGCTCGGTGAGGGCAGGCGCGGTGTAGTGACGTAATCGCGCCTGTCTGCGTCGAGTCACTCACAGCACAGTGCAGAGTAGGAGAAAGATTCTCCACCCGTCGTGGGAACGGGGATAGGTAAGTAATTATGTTATTATTTTTCTATTAGGTACATACATATGGGGGCAATATACTGGGTATGGGAGGGGGTGGCTCATATCATAGCTGCTGAAGGGGCATTATACTGTATCGGGGGCATTATACTGGGTATGGGTGTGAGGGGGGCTCATATCGTAGCTGCTGAGGGGGCATTATACTGTATTGGGGCATTATACTGTATGGGACAGCTAAAGGGGTCATTATACTGTATGGGACAGCTATGGGGGGCATTATACTTTATGGGGGTATTATACTGTATGGGAAAGCTATGGGGGGCATTACACTTTATGGGGGCATTATACTGTATGGGGCAGCTATGGGGCCATTATACTGTATGGGGCATTATTGTGTATGGGGCAACTATGGGGGCATACAGTATAGGGGCATTATATGGTATGGGACAGTTATGGAGGGCATTATACTATATGGGGCAGCTATGGGGGGCATTATACTGGATGGGGTATTATACTGTATGTGGCAGCTATGGGTGGCAATATACTGTAGGGGCAGCTATGGAGCACATTATACTGTGTGGTGGCATTATACTGTGGAGGCAGCTATGGGGCGCATTATACTGTAGGGGCAGCTATGGGGGCATTATACTGTGGTGGTGAGCTATGGGGGGCATTATACTGTGTGGGGGGCAGCTAAGGGGGCATTAAACTGTGTGGGGGCAGCTATGGGGGGCATTATACTGTGTGGCGGCATTACACTGTGGGGACATTCATGGGGTCTGGCGGGCAAGGCAGCTGGGCATAGGTGTGCACAATGGTGTCAGGTGGTGTTGGGGAGGGGTAGGGGGCCCAAACTGAATTCTTGTACCAGTGCCCATGAGCCCTTACCTATGCCACTGCGGGCTGGCACAGTCCAGTCACCTGACCCACTCCTGTCACAGCACGCCCCGACCTCACTCTGACCACCACTGCCGCCGTGTCATTCCCTCCTTGTCTCCGTCCACTCTACTCACTCACATTTAGGAGCAAAAGAAGGGCGGACGGAGCCAAGTGTGGCGGCGGCGGTCTGAGTGAGGTCGGTACATGCCGGCCCAAGAGTCAGTGACGTGAGGTCAGGTGACTGGACTGGTCCACTCCTGTCACAGCACGCCACGGTATCACGCTGATCGCCACTGCCGCCGTGTCATTCCCTCCTTGGCTCGGTCCGCGCACCCTACTTACTACCAGATCTATCTAAAGAACAGGTTTCCTGTTTTGGCTGAAGCTTGTGGTTTCCGACCATGAAGAAGGAAACAGCATAACTTGCTGAGCTACGCGGTTTCTGTAAGTCCCATAGAACTGAATAGTAGTTGTGGAAACAGCGTAACTTGCATGCTATGCTCCTTCCGTAATTGCCATTCATTACTATAGGAGTTCTGGAAACAGCGTAGCTCAGCGAGCTACACTGTTTTCTTCTTCATGGTTAGAAATCAGCTGGAATGCAGACAAGTAGAACGGGGTTTAGGGGGCCCTGTTCTAGAGATGGGTGCGGGTCCCCTTTAAGCAAATCGAAAACAACTTACTGCTGCGAGTTCTTTTCAAAACTTACCATTGTTAAGAGTCAAATGGCCCTTGGCAGAAAAAAGGTTCCCCACCCCTGTTTTAAAAACCTTCTATTAGAAAACCAAAATGTGCAAGAAGAAAAAATACATTGTGTACATAGTAATAGATAAATACATAATAGGTAAAAAGATAAATAAATGAATTCTATCCTAAAATGTAAAGTGAGTTACATTGTAAGAAGCAATCAGATACCTGGGATAGGCGGGTGATGGCACTTGGAAGGAGAGGTCGGCTGAACTTTTTGTGTGATCCAATTGCTGCTGGGAAGGGAGGAGCGGAAAACATTGCTGCCACCACATTAATGCGGGTAATCCATGAATGCATCTGTTCTGTATTTCTGATAAGAAAAAGAAAGGTCATTCTAAAAACAGCTTTCATACAAATGCCATTGCGGGTAACTATATAATCAGAAACCGCTAATGTAATGTTTGGATGATTGGCTTCATTTCCCAGGTGATCTTGTATCGGTGCATTTTTCATTTTACATTTTAGTGGGACTCGTGCGTCCTCTGTCTGTTGTGACAGTTTTAAAGTACCAGAAAGTAAACCATAAAATCTACAGTGTTTCAGCTGTTATGTCTTAGTTATAAGAAATATCAAGCCGACGTTCGCATGTGCTGGATAACAGAACTCTTAGAACAAAAAGGGATGATAAATTAAAGTATGTACACATTTATAAAGCGTTCATGCTTTTCAATTATCAGTGTCAAATTGGAAAATACAGTCCTATCTAATAAACATGGAGATACCAAACGTGGATGCGTGCAGTGTGATACATCAGTAGAATCTTCCTGTTTTTGTGTGCAGCACATCTGTTCTATTATTGCTTGGGGATTCAATGGCAATCAATTTTTACTTCCCGCCGCAGTCATTTTACATTTTTTCTTCCCCACGTTCCAAAAGCCATAACTTTTTTTATTTTTCCATCAATATAGTCTGCGGGACAAGATTTTCACAGCACCATTTATTGTACCATATAATGTAGTGGGAAATTGGGAAAATTTTATTTGTGGGGTGGAATGGGAAAAAAAGGATTCCTCAATTTTTTGGGAGCTTAGTTTTGACGTCGTTCATTGTGCAGTAAAAACGGCATGTTAACTTTATTATACAGGTCAACACGATTATGATACCAAATTAATATCGTTTTTATGTTTTACTACTTTTACAAGGAAGAAACTAATTGTTAAAAATAAAATATACGTTTTGTCGCCACATCCTGAGAGCCATAACTTTGTTCCGTCAATTGAGCGGTATGAGGGCTTATTTTTTGTGGGGCGAGCTGTAGTATCTATTGGTATTACTTTGTGGTACATGAGACTTTTTGATCACTTTTTATTAAATTTTTTGTGGGGTAAAGAAGTGACCAAAAAACATCAATTCGGGCGTTTCTCTTTTTTTTACTGCATTCACTGTGTAGGTTAAATCTTAAATTGTAATAGTTCAGACTTTTACGAACGCAGCGGTACTAGTTATGTTCATTTTTACATTGTGCTTGGGGAAAATGGGAAAAGGTGATTTTTTTTAATGTTTAATAGAATTTTTTATATATATTCCAAAACTTTATTTAACTTTTTTTTTTTACTAGTCAAGTGAAGCAGCGATCGTTGGATGGCTTGCATGATATACTGCAATACTAATGAATTGCAGTATATCGTTACACTGACGGATACAGGAGGCAGGGCTTTATAGAAGTACAAAGATCACAGACCTGGGGGCCTTCATCATGCCCGCAGGCTGCCATGTCAACCAACGGCAGCCTGTGATTGCTTTGCGGGAGGCCGATGCAACATCATAGGGGGCCACCCCGTTTCTAACCACTTAGACGTCACGGACGCATTTGACCGCGACATCTAAGGGTGCTAAAAAAAAAGCGTGATCCTGCTCGTTACACTGAAGTGTCGGCTTTTACATACAGCCGTAACGCTCGTTCTATTTATACACAGCGGATGTCGGGAAAGGGTAAATATCCAAACAAGACTACTGCAACACCCTCCCGTGTGGTCTACTGACAAAAAGACCAACACCTCTCTAATCTATCCTAAACTCTGCTGCACAAGTCCTCTACCTCCCCTTTCTGATACTTCCCCACTTTGTCAGTCCGTCCACTAGCTGCGCATCAAGAATCCTTGCTTTAACTTAAAAAGCCCTATTCAATTCCGCTGAAATCCAATATTCTCTAATTCAGATACCGCAAAATACCCAACGTACACTGCCAATGACAACCTACTCTCTACCACTATAATCACCTCCTCACACTCTCACATACAAGACTTCTCTCATACCTCCCCCGTTCTGAAATGTACGTACTCATTCCAACCAACGCTCACTTAAAACATACCTCTTCTGACAAGCGCATATTATGGCCCAGAGCCCCCCAACCAGTACTCCAGCACTGCCTCCACCTGACATGTCTACAGCTGCTTACTACCTTCCCTGATATCTTGTATCTAATTCCTATTCCTTATAGTTTGTAAGATGATATGGGCAGAGATACCCAATGTATCTTGCAAACACATTAATTTGTCTTTTGTAAATTGTTACCGCAATATTGTAAAGAGTTATGGAAGATGATGGTGCTATTTAAATACATAATGATAGTAATAATAATAATAATAATAAAGTTATCAGGTATAATAAAATTGAATAAAATTAACTTTCTTTTTGGAAAATAAAATAAATCTGCATTTTGATAATTACCAATAAATCAATGGGCGAAGCCTAGGCAACTATAACAATTAATGAATGATCTGTCATTGACCAACACGAGACATTTATTGCAGTGGTTATTATGACTCACTGAGCTTGAAAGAGAAATACTCTCCAATCTGCTGTTCGTAGGTAAAATACATTTGGCCTTTTGTTATAGTCGGATGCTCTGGTAGCTAGCGAATGATGTATGCTGATTGCATTTTTCAAGTCTTCTTCAGAAATTGGCTTTCCTGGTTTAAATTCCTCCTAAAATATAGACATAAGCAAGAATATTATTGTACCCAAGTGTCTGAAGCGCACATAGAAGGCAACGTCAGGTTTTATCATTGAAATTGAATGCAGAGCCAATGTTTTATCTTAGTTTGAATGTTAAGGTCACATTGATTGAAATTTGATAGACATATATTGCTCATTTTATCAGAACAGCTATAAGCATGGAGGAAAATACTGAGAATGGGAATGTTCACATTCACAAGATAAAGTGAAAGTCTTGGCAAACTCTCACAATTCGTAAAATGGACCCACTAGGGTCATTTAACACACCAGGAACATTATTTTTTTTCACACTGTTCCCCCATATGTCCTCGAGACCTCAGGCAAATACAACTGCTGCTGCATGTTCTGGACTGTACAGAAAAAATTGTCAAAATGACGCCCCCCTCTCTGACATCACTTCCTTCTTTGCAGCTAGTGGCTGAAGTTGCACCACATAGAATTCCTGTTCTGCCCACCCCCTGCATGCACTCTGCAAATAATACTGTTCGTGCTGAGAGTTTTCTTCTGCATTTGGATAAGAAAAAGAGAATTACCTGAAAGGGAGCAGATAACTTTCAGTATTGTATGCATAGTGCTGGTAGTGGACGGGAAGTGCAGAAAGTGATGTCAGAGAGGCAGCGCAGAAAGTGATGTCAAAGAGGCATGGCATTGGATTATTCTGATTATCGGACTGGATGAAAATACTTTTTTCTATTGCATAGTTGACCTAAATTTTCAGACTACTGGGAATTAGGCCAATAATTGAATATATACCAGAATAGTTATTCCACAAGTAGTCGTCATTTTAATTTGGTCTTTAAATGATACTTTCCTAATATGTCTTTCTATTAGTAAGAAAAGGTAGAATTATGTACGTATGTATTTTTCTATATATTCTAGATACAAGACGACAATGGGTAAACAATTTAACTTGAATAAATAGCTAAGAAAGGTAAAGTCGCAATGTTAACCAACTACATTACACTAATAAAATGTATTAAAATGATTTTTCTATGATAAACGATAGCAGCAATAGTGTCATCAAAATGTACCATACAAGAAGGTGTTTCTGAAGTAAACCGTACCTTCTGTAGGTAAAGGATCATCCCCTTTAATATTCCATGGAACGTTTTCCAGCCCCTCTTTCCTCTTGGAGCTGTAAGAAATGAATTAGGAAGACATTTTGGATTTGTAAACAATTAATAGAATGAGGCATTTACTATGTCTGAGCTCTAATGTTAAAGAGGTTTTTAAGGCTCTGTTGACATAATGATTGTCATATATGTTCTTGCATATATGCCAACATACCCATAGACTTTATTAGCCAAATGTCTACCAAAGGAGTGTTCTTTAATCATATTTGGTAGGTATTCAAAAGTGTAGCGAATTATGCTTTTCAATACAAGGGGATATTAAAACAAAAATAAACCAAAAAGTATATTGCACAGTATTCATTCTCTTTTTATAATGGCAGATGTACATTTGCATACGTCTAGGGCATACCTTCAGCGGCACTTTGAATGTAGCGCGCCAAACATAATGTGGACAGAGCCTAACTTAGATAGTTAAAGCACCAAGATAATAAATTTACCAATAAGATTATGATTTGTTTTAGTTTTTGCCATTTTGTGCTCGTCATCTCTAAAACGTAAAACAAGCAAAGACACGCATGAGAGATAATTAATGTTTTTAATACCGATACAAAGGTAATGGCAGATTCTTTAGGCACGAGGAAGGGCGCAAGGCCTGCCTGAAACATTGCGTGACGTAGAATCTCTGTAAGGGAGATCTCAGCTTTGTCTATTTTTAATGTTGGATTGTACTTACAAAGTAACACAAACATGGACATGGTCCTGCATATGACTACTGTATTGTAAGTAGTTCTTTCTTTACTAGGGTCTGCTCACACAGGGCGAATACTTTCCCGTGTATACGACCGTGAACATGCAACGAAATACGGACTAATATTTGTACTAAATGGCCAAAACGGCCGCTAGAAAAAAAAATGGTTTAAACCTACCCCTCCCTGATTTTTTGGCTCCTCTGTTTCCAGGTGCCCTCTTGTAACTGGCTGCAGTGGCCACATGTGATAAAACATCAATCATAGGGGGCAGCCTGAACACAGAGCAGCTGGAAGAACGGGGATGCGTTTCTTTGTCAGCGTTAAAATCTCATCCACTTTGCTGCTACTGTAATACGCTTCAGATTTTCTGCTTGTAAATACAAACTGAAAATCCACAACGTATACGCCAGGTGTGAATATACCCTTATTGTACTAGCCGGGTGGAAGATTTCTGTTCTTTTTTTGTGAAAGCCCTTTTATTGTTTATGAATAAAAGGGCTAGATTAAAAAGAAAGAAAACAAAATTGGAAAACCCCTTTAATTTTACTGAGTCCTCACAATGCACTGCTCTATTAATAGAAAAACAATAGAATGTTGAATGTAGTATTGAATCTGAAGAAGAGAAAAAGACTATTAAAGAGGCTCTGTCACCACATTATAAGTGCCCTATCTCCTATATAAGGAGTTGGGCGCTGTAATGTAGGTGACAGTAATGCTTTTTATTAAAAAAAACGATCTTTTTTCACAACGTTAGGAGCGATTTTAGTTTATGCTAATGAGCTTTCTTAATGCCCAAGTGGGCGTACTTTTACTTTCGACCAAGTGGGCGTTGTACAGAGGAGTGCATGACGCTGACCAATCGGCATCATGCACTCCTCTCGCGATATAGTTCTATCACTATGTGCAGCTACATACACAAGCCCTAACATTACTACAGTGTCCTGATAATGAATACACATGACCATCCAGCCTGGACGTCATGTGTACTCAGAATCCTGACACTTCTGAATCTTTTCTGTGAGATTTACAGCAACGGATACAAAATCTTGTTACCTCGTAATCTCGCGAGATTTCGTATCCGTTGCTGGAATCATAAAAAGCATTAAATAAAAAGCATTACTGTCACCTACATTACAGCGCCCATCTCCTTATGTAGGAGATAGGGCACTTATAATGTGGTGACAGAGCCTCTTTAAGAAGACCAAACTATATGCACGTATTTAAGCCGTTATGCAGATTTAGGCCAATTTTAGACGGCATTATATGTGCACCTTTTGGCATTTGTATTACAGCTGCAATACCCGGACATCCAACGGTTCTACTGAACCAGGCCAGATTTCCATAGATATAACCTAAAGATCATCCATCTTCCAATAATACTCACTTTTTTTGCAGTCAGGATCTGCATGGATTTTTCGCACCAACACTCCATACTTGTAAGTGGTGATGATATTAGGATCTTGCGAGAAGTTAAGGAACGGTTTTCCACAACTATTGATGCGTTTTAAGGATTTGGGGTTTGGATCTGCAAGTTCTGAGAGTGATCTTCTGAGCTCTTCTTCATCTCTGCAGAGATAAAACAAAGTATGTTAATGGGCACTTAAGAAATAAGTTGAAATTGCCTTATGGGTTTTATCAGAATATCAATGTATAAAACTGGTTATCAATTGTCAATTTTGTTATGGTTGAAACATGATTGACTGTGGCCACAGATATTGAGTAATTTATTGCATTAAATATTTTGCATCGTTACATTTACAATCAGAGAAAAAGATTCTACGGTTACGGCCCATTTGAAGATAAAATAGTGATGAAGCACGGCATAAATAGTCACGAAGCATGGCATAGTTAGTCACGAAGCATAGTTTGTCTAAACATCTAAATGGCCTTGATTGGTCCAGAAAAAATGCAGAGGTTAATAGGTGATCTGCCTATTTTTCAATGATTATTGAGAATAAGCTCCGTATATATAATCAGTGGCGTAGCTATAGGGGTCGCAGTTGCGAACGGGCCCCTAAGCTTGGGGGACCCACAGTTGCCCCCGTTGCCACACAGCAACTGACAGCACTGACCATGTTGGTCCCAGTTCCAACTGTATCTGTGTTCTCAGGACGCAGATAATTCAATGCTGAAGCAAGGAGCTGAAAAGCTCCTTGCTCCAGCATTCACTGTGCCGTGAGCAATGAGCGGCTCGGCGCAGACAGGCATGATGTAGTGACGTCATCGCGTCTGTCTGCGATGAATCACTCATAGCACAGGCCAAAGGAGGAGAAGGATCTCCTCCACTCATCGTGGGAACGGGGATAGGTAAGTAATTATTTTTCTATTAGGCACATATGGGGGCATTATACTGGCAGCTATAGGAGCATTACACTGTATGGGGGACATTATACTGTGGGGGGGAATTGTACTGTGTGGAGAGCAGTTATGGGGGCATTATGATGTGTGGAGGGCAGTTATGGGGGCATTATGCTGCGTAGGGGAAGATATCAGGAGCATTATACTGTGGGGCAGCTATGGGGGCATTATACGGTGTGGGAGCAGGTATGGGGGGAAATAGACTGTGGGGGGCAGCTACGGAGAGCATTATACCATAGGGGGCATTATAATGTGTGGGAGCCTTATACTGTGGAAGCAGCTATGGGGGCTGTTGCGCAGTGTGTGTGTAGGGGTCTGGTGATGTTGGGGAGGGGTAGGGGGGGCCTAAGATGAATTCTAGCACTAGGGTCCATGAGCCTTTAGCTACGCACCTGTATATAGTAATGCAGAGCTATGAGCCGCCGGAAGCACAGACTATACACAGTCCGTGCTGCTGTTAGAAGAAAAATCACTAATAAGTTATTTAGAAAAACTATTATAGTGCACACTCCTGCCCTATATTAAATTTTCTAAATGATGTCTGTATAATTGGAGGTACGCTTTAAAGCAAATAGACTTAGTAAACCTTTAGCCACCTTGGTAGCTACATATTCTCTAAACTTATTAAAACGTATCAATAGAGAAAGACCATGTAATAGGAAAATCTGGATACATTTATTATAAAAAGCCAAGGGTTAAATACTTTTTATGGGCACGGTCTGTATTTCCCTATCTTCAACCTGTATCTCTCTGGTGGTTGTGAATCTACCACTCCCAGCAAGATATGACAAAACTGATTTAAAACATAATCTAGTTAAAAGGAGTTCTCCAAACCTACCAAAAAAAAAAAAAAAAAAAAGGTACCTATATGTATCTGAATGCTCACCCTGTGATGCCACCACATCTCAGAAGTAGTTATCTTTTCATTTTTATGATCTTACGCAACTCTTCATAGCACCTATGTTTTCATGCTGCCAGAGCTTTATATGGATGGAATTACCATGTAAAAGACTACAGTTCTCATGATTCCCCCCCCCCCCTCACAGACATTGCCTATTTTTATGCCCCTCTATTATGAAATGTAAGGTAGAGCTGTAATTACTCACTGTCTACTACTAAGACACAGCTCTGCTGTTCTGCTGCTACACTCTGCAGTATTTGCTACCCAGCATGTGAAACAGATACCTCCAAAGACAGGAATGGAATGGGGAGAGCAGGGGAGATAAGGGTCATATAATGTGTGCCATCCTGTCCTACAGGAAAGGGGAGATAACCATGTTTTCAGTGTACTGAACATCACATAAGCAGGAGATAAACACCAGGAGCATGGTCATGTGACTGCATGTAAGGCTAACAGGCGTGTCAGCTACAGACAGACCATTAGTAAGTGACTAAACTTACTGCACTTAAAATTATTTTCTTTTGTCTTTTCTTACAACAAAAAGACAAAATAAAAATTTTGACAATACATAAATACAATGACAAACAATATATCACATCAGTCTTATCACAGTTGATGCATTACACAAGCGTCTTCAAGGGGTCAATTTTAACAAGTCGTTATAAAGAAAACAATTTTCTCCTTCCCCAATATTCGTTTTTCTATAGTCGCATTCAAAGAGCTATAACTTTTTTATTTTTCCGTCGCCATAGGTGTATGAGGACTTGTTTTTTGGTTCTATGCGTTTTAAATTGACGCCGTTCACTGTGCGGGGTAAATAACATGCTACCTTTATTCTATGGGTCTGTACGATTACGACGATACCACGTATGTAGAGGTTTTTTATGTTTTTTACGACTTTTGCACAATAAAAACACTTTTGAACTAAAATTATTTGTTTTTGCATCGTCGCTTTCCAAGAGCCGTAATTTTTTTATTTTTCCGGCAATACAGTGATTTTTTGGGCTTGTTTTTTGCGGGATGGGACGTAGTTTTGATTGGTACTGTTTTGGGGTACATGGGACTTATTGATTAATTTTTATTATGATTTTTTTGGGGGGCAATGGAAATAGCAATTTCGCCAGTGTTTTTTGCGTTTTTTTTACGGTGTTCATCTTGCGGTTTAAATTACATATTAACTTTATTAATTGCGTCATTACGGTCGCGGCGATACCATATAGGTGTACTTTTATTTATTTTTTTACACTTTTACTAAATAAAACCACTTTTTATGGAAAAAAAATGGATTTATTTTTTTACTGTCATTTTTATTAATAATCTTTATTTCACATTACTTATTTTATTAGTCTCACTAGGGGACTTTACTATGCGATCTTCAGATCGCTGCTATAATGCTTTGGTATACTTAATATACCAGAGCATTATTGCCTGTCAGTGTAAATCTGACAGGCAATCTATTAGGACGTGCCTCCGTCACGTCCTAATAGGCATATGCCCAGGGCAGACCTGGGAGCCTTTATCAAGCCCCCAGCTGCCATGACACCCCATCGGAGACCCGCGATTGCATTTGCAGGCCGCCGATGGGTGAGAGAGGGAGCTTACTCCCTCTGTAAACAAGTTAAATGCCGCGATCGCTATTGACGGCGGCATTTGACGGGTTAAACGGCTGGGATCGAAGTAAACTACGATCGCGGACGTTGGAGCAGGAGTCCAGTTGTCATCAGACAACCGAGCCCCGGCTCCAGCCTGCAGGGGACACCCGTGCAGGACTTAGACTCGGCCGCCGTGAAAAGGCGACGGCCTAGCCTAAGGCCCCACAGTGACCGCCGTGAAGAGGTATATTGGTGGTCACTAAGGGGTTAAACTTGCGGCAGAAGGGCCATTGAGCATCTGGTTCATGCCTGCCATCTTTTTTTTTTTACCATCTTTGCCTGAGTGGCTGTTAAGATAAATACCCAAGCTCAATATAAATTTGCGTTATTCCTAAGACATGCATCTCTTATTTGCGGAATATGTTTTGTTTTCCAGGAGGCTGCAATAGTTAATCTTGCTGCTGTTAATATTTGAGCAATAGGCCAACGAACATTAATATGTAAGTCCACCAAAACTACATTTAATAATGCCACATTCGATTCTAGTAGTACTGGCTGCCCAATACCACTGACCTAACCCAAAACACCTCTTTCCATACTTTTCCAACTTTTGGACAACGCCACCAAATATGACTTCAAGATCCTACTTGTCCACATTGCTTCCAACATAAATTTGCGGATCCTGTGTTCATATATGTCAATCTAACAGGATATATACCATCTTAATTTAGTCTTTTTTATCAGTAGGAACATTTATTGTTTACTTCCAGTGGATCAAATTCTGTCCATGGTCATGTGATGGAGACACAGGTGCTGGGATCGTTAGAATTAGAGTATGAGTATCAGAGCTGTGTCTTCTAACAAGACGTGCACCTGTGTGTCCATCACATGACCATGGACAGAATTGTATCCACTGGAAGTAAATAATGAATGTTCCTACTGGATAACAAGCAAAGATCTTGAAAACCATGAGGAATTAATACAGAAAGTATATTGGAAAATTGTGTAACTTTTAATTATACAAAAAATAACAGCAATTTGGACAACCCCTTTAAGACAAGAGGGCAATCTTGATCTAACCAAAAGGAAAAACAAAATGTAAGGACCAAGATGCAGAACTCAATTAAAAGGATAAATCCTGTCTGCAGTTAAAGAAACTAACGCCGTACAGGTCCTGAATGGTCAGCTTCCTTAACCCCTTCCCACCCTGCGCACTCAACTTCTAGTGCAATACATGTACAGTGCTGTGGTCATTGGGGCAAACTTGTTGTGCCTGCGTGATCACCAGCGAGAGGGGGGGGGGGTGACTGTGATTGACAGCCGCCACCCTGTTGCAATACCTGGGATTGGAGAAAATCCCAGTTGTATAATGCTTGTGACGTGGCAATCAGTAGCGATCACAGGGGAGGTAGGCTCCTTTTGCCCCCTGATCATCAGCTGACTGTTTTCAGGGACAGCCCTCTGCTAACAGACCCCCAGGTCTGTCCTGAGCTAATCCATGCTATTGCATACCAGAAGCAAAAAAACAAGCCCTCACACAACAACCTCAGCAAAAAAAAAAAGTTATGGCTCTAAGAATGTAGTTCGGGAAAAATGTGCTCCATCCTGAAGGCCAAAATGAGCCACGTCTTTAAAGGGGTAGTGTCATCCGAAAGAATGCCCCTAATATGCCTCCTTATGTGCCAAATAGAAACTCTCAAATCGGACTAAAATTATTTAAAAAATAAAAAATAAAAAAGGTTGTTTTTGTGATAAAAAAAAATTCACTTCTCGTTCATTAGGGGTCCTTTGTTATTTTGGGTTTCCAGTAATGCTAATGTGTGCTGCTAACCAGGACGTGCATGCACAGTAATCCGTGCAGGTCCTTTTGTACAGTGGTGCAGCCTCAGGGCATGCGCACTGAACAACTCTTCATCCTGCTCACAGCGTTCAGAACAAGATGAAGTGTAGAGCTTTTACAGATTTTTTACAGTTTTTGTACCAGTACGACTTAACATACTGTGTTTTTAGCTGAGCAATGCTGAGGTGAAACCTGACATACTCTGCCTTCTTCCGCTTTCTTATCTATGTTCTGTCTTTTCATCTGCAGTCAGCAGCTCTTGCCAACAACACTCACAACTCCTGTGCTTTGAAAAAAAAGAAAAGCTTCCACCCCTGTTATAAAGCACAGGAGCTGTAAGTACCATCAGCAAGAGAAGCTGTCCTCTCATGCTACAATTGAAGGTGCAGTAGACTAGGTGCTGTTACCTTCTATAGGGATATGTGTGGAGATGTGTATAGTACAGCACTGAAGTGATCACTAGGGGGAAAGTTATAATGAATGAAGAACAGGGATCAGGCAGACACAGGACCAAATTGGATAACTTGGGACAACCCCTTTACGAAGGAGTTAAAGCATACCTAACTTTTTCAGTGACCTTTAAAAATAAGCTCATCTCTAGGCCATTATATGACTTGTATTCTGCATTTTTTTAGCAGTTCTCCCCCTCTCCAGTTTCTTTCTAAGGCTGAATTCAACCGAACGTAGATTACGTCGGTGTGACGGCCATTAAAGTGACGGCCATTAAAACAACGGCCCTCACGCGGACTCATGTATTTCAATGGGGCCATTCGCACGCTGGTTGTTTCCACGGAACGTGTGAAGGATCCGTTGAAAAATAGAACAGGTCCTATTATTTTTTGTTTTCACGGATCCTCCATAGACGTAAGTCTATGGGGATCCAAGAAAATGGAACCCGCACGGGGGGCAACACGGATGTGAAAAACGTCATGTTTTTCACATCCAAGTTTCCTCACGTTCGTGTGAATCTAGCCTAATTCTCCATTTTCCTTGAGCTAGTAGAAAGAGCCTAACGGCTATAATGTTTTCTGTACACTGCACACAGAAGAGGAGAATTCAGCTCTCCTGTCTCTATCTATCACATATAAATTAAGTGCTTGAAAAAAATCCCAGTGTGGATCCCAGCACTATGTAAGCTGAAATAAATAAGATTGCATTTTCACTTACTCTGGGAGTACTGCAAAAGTTTGTTTCTACTATTGAAGATCCTTGAATCAGGATCATTTAATAGACAGCTGCAGCAGCGTTTTTAGGTCCAAAATTATGAGCCAGTTCATTTTTCATTATCT
This sequence comes from Rhinoderma darwinii, assembly GCF_050947455.1. Lineage (NCBI taxonomy): Eukaryota > Metazoa > Chordata > Amphibia > Anura > Rhinodermatidae > Rhinoderma > Rhinoderma darwinii. The sequence goes on along the minus strand of NC_134697.1, from coordinate 59,123,343 downwards.
CTATAATGATCGGAGCTCCAATTTTGTGATAGAGTTGTCTGATGCAGGGCTCCAAATCCCCTGCATACACACAGGATAAAACTTAACATTCTTACTGTATACTAATTTATTATGGAGTTCAATGATAAGAGTATGCAGTAAGCCTCTAGTTGTGGCTGCATGTAGCCAGAATGTAAATTTTTAAAACTATATCTATGCAGGGGATTTGGTGTCCCATATCAGAAAAACTGAGCTCCAACTGCTATAAAGATGTATCAAGAAATTAATCAGTACATAATCTTAACCAATTTAGACATAAAACGAACACAAAATAGTATTAAATTGTGGATATTTGTTTTAAATAGTACACACCAAATGTCTGTGCAATTTGCAACACTAAAGAAACAACTCCGGGATGCTAAACTGGACAGGCAGAGTTACGGAGAACAAGAAAAATGTGATATGGGTGAAATAGAAAAAGGGTTTAAATGGACAAAACAACAAAGAAATGGAGGAATGAGTCTAAGTCTGAGGTGCTTGGATAAAATAAAATTACATTTGTTTTATAATGGCATGCCATTTATAGTAGTGAGTGGTTCATTAGCGTAATTTAATCAGAAACCGAACAATCATCCGAAGCATGATTCTAAGCCATGCAAAAACTATTTCTTGAGAATTGGGGAGCTGGAATGCTGTCTATGATGGACTAGCCAGTTCAATCTCAGAACTGAGCTCTTGTGGCAGTAACTTCCTCATAAGGTCAGGAAAAAGCCAGTCCCACTTCTGGGTAAAGAAAAAGAGGTCATGGGTTGAAATTTCTCCTGAATGTCAGCTGAAAAGCTGTACATAGACTATATATTTTTTTTTTATCAATAGGCTAATTCACATGGGTCGGATTTGCCACAGGTCTGTATTTTTTTGAACGTTCTGCCGCAGATATCGTGGACTTGCAGTTTGATGTGTCTCAGATGTGCACATGGATTAGCCTCTTTTACTTGTGAAATTCGAGTGATATCCTGAACATTTGAACAGGGTCTTAATGGTAGTAGGATAAAAATCTGTTTTTCTATGCATGCGAGTGGATAGATAGATAGATAGATAGATAGATAGATAGATAGATAGATAGATAGATAGATAGGACAGACAGACATATACAGTACTGTGCAAAAGTTTTAAGGAGTTGCAGAAAAATGGTGCAAAGTAAGTGTAGTGCCCGCGGTAGCGGAGTGCCAGCACAACCAATTTACCCGTGGCAGTACCCCACTATCGCCCGTAGGGTGCGCACGATCCTCACGGCCTTAGAGGGCCAGCACTCAAACCAGAGTAAACGTTCCCTAGCCAATCCCTTTGCACCCTGGACTATTTAAAGGACCCTGCCCTTTCCCTCCTTGACTGCGCATTGTTTGTATTCCTGTGTTCATCTATGCAAATAGTCCATTAGTTGTATCCTGCTCCCAGTGTTATTGTATCATGTTGCGGTGTTGGTTCCTGAGCCTAAGCCAATTGTTGGAATCTTGTGTGCCTCATGTGCCACGTCTGGTGTCATCTGCCACACCAAGCATCATCTGAGCCACAAGTCTGCTACTTCGAGTATATGCCAGATTATCTCCCCAGGTACTCTTATCCGAGAGACTATTATTGACTGTTTTGCCAGCTGCTTCTCCGCCACGGCCTAGTGGGTCCACATACTCCACAGGCATGACCGCAAGAATGCTCTCAACAATGGAAGTGTTCTTTTTTTATCAATTAACAAAATGCAAAGTGTATGAACAGAAGAGAAATCTAAATCAAAATCAATATTTGGTGTGACCATCCTTTGCCTTTGAAACAGCATCAATACTTCTAGGTACACTTGCACATAGTTTTTGAAGGAACTCGACAGGGAGGTTGTTCCAAACATCTTGGAAAACTAACCACAGATATTCTGTGGACATAGACTTCCTCTAAATCCTTCTGTCTCTTCATGTAATGCCAGACAGACTCTATGATGTTGAGATCAGGGCTCTTTGGGGGCTATATCATCATTTCCAGGGCTCCTTGTTCTTCTTTATGCTGAAGATCTTAATGACATTGGCTATATGTTTGGGGTCATGGTCCTGCTGCAGAATATTTTGAGCCAATCAGACGCCTCACTGATGGTGTTGCATGATGGATAAATATCTGCCAGTATTTCTCAGCATTGAGGACACCATTAATCCTGACCAAATCCCTAACCCCTTTTGCTGAAATGCAGCCACAAATTGGCAAGGAACCTCCACCATGCTTCAATGTTGCCTGCAGACACTCATTATTGTACAGCTCTCCAGACGTTCGGCGACCAAACGGTCTTCTGTTACAGCCAATTATTTCAAATTTTCACTCATCAGTCCTGAGCACCTGCTGCCATTTTTCTGCACCCCAGTTCCTATGTTTTCATGCAGATTTGAGTTGCTTGGCCTAGTTTACACGTCGAAGGTATGGCTTTTTGGCCGCAATTGTTCAATGAAGACCACTACTGGCCAGACTTCTCCAAACAGTAGATGGGTGTAGCTGGGTTCAACTGGTTTCTACCAGTTCTGAGCTGATGGAAATGCCACACATCTTCTGATTTTGAAGGAAAGAAAGCATAACGTGTCTTTGATCTGCTGCACTAAGTTTCCTTAGCCAACCACTGTGTCTACTGTCCTCACATTGCCCGTTTCTTTGTGCTTCTTCAAAGGAGCTTGAACAGCACATCTTGAAACCCCAGTCTGCTTTGAAATATTTGCCTTGGAGAGACCTTGCTGATGCAGTATCACGACCTTGTGTCTTGTTGCTGTGCTCAGTCCTGCCATGGTGGACCTATGAAACGGTCTTATACAACCTCACCTTTGTAGCAGAGTTTGGCTGTCCCTCACTCAGTTTTAAGCCTACACAGCTGTTTCTGCTACAGTTAATGACTGTGTTTCAAGTTACATATAAAAAAATGATGATCATTATCATCTATTTGGTATAAATGGTTAATCACACACCTCAATATAATTCTACATAAACCATGACTTTGTGCAAGTGTACCTAGAAGAATTGATGCGGTTTTGAAGGAAAAGGGTGGTCACACCAAATATTGGTTTGATTTAGATTTCTGTTCATTCACTTTGTATTTTGTTAATTGATAAAAAAAACCCTATAAACATTTCTACTTTTGAAAGCATTCTTACTTTGCAGCACATATATATATATATATATAGATATATATATATATATATATATATATATATACACACACACACACACACACACGGTAAATATACAGATAGATAGTATTTTTTTCTCAACATTGTTCACCTGTCAGTATCATGGATTACTACCCTAAAGCCACTCAGCATGACAAACGTTGCTTTGATTTTTTTTTCAATAATTAGCTAAAAAAAAAGTGAGTGTGGCCTGCCAAGAGGAATGAGGCATATAATAACACCATCTGACGAGTTACATGTATAGAGGGAAATCAACAACTCTAATCAAGCTGATAGCGAAGATGACGGTTCAAAGCTACAAATATCACCACAATTACCCAATTACTCAACTGCTGAATATAGAATGTCAATTTTATCGGTGGTGAATATGGAGCCAAAGTATGCTTTGTTTAGATTGATTTTCATCTCTGCTGACAGATTGCTATACTGTGTCATTGCAATTGAAAGTCTGTTTTTAAGCAAAATAAGGACAAATTTTAGGTACAAATATGTATCCTCACTTACCCAATCTTAGAAATAAACCCAGCTGAATAGAAAAACATCCTCATTTATTTACCTAAATATATATGTGAAAATGTTTTGCTGATACTAAAAATATAATAAAATAAAACTGTGTATGAATATATAAACCATAAACTACTATTCTATGACAACAAGACAAACACAGTATACATTATATAGCGATATTAGCCATTGGTACCAATTAATATCACAACATGCGATCTATGTTTCCTTAACAGGACTGCAGGTATTTCATGGAGCTATTTGGGGTACAAAACCAACAGCAAAACAACAAGAGATCCGATCTGTCCCTATCATCCCAACCCACACACTGAAATACCACACAAGCTGTAATGGCAGGAAGGAGGTGAAGGGAACAAGTGAGCCCTAATCTACCCACCGCCCTGTCCCTGCCTACTTGCAACGACCCGCCCTAGGCGACGGGGTACAACTTGGCGGCGGTCACTACGCTGTCTAAGTGCAAGGGAGTACAAGCAGGGAACACACAAGGGAATACAGTAGCCCACGGAACACCGCGAGGAAACGGAGCGGTGAATGAGCCAGTCAGGATCAGGAAGTAGTGGAGTATACAAACGGGAGCACGGAGCAAAAGCAAGCCAGGGGCAGAGCAACGCAGGTTAAACGGAACTGAAGCAAGGCAGAAGCACGGCAGAAGCAGGCTGGAGCAAGGCAGCAGTGGGGCCAGGAATCCAAGAAGAATAACAAGCAAGGAGGAAGAGAAAACAGCAGGTATAAATGGACAGGGGGCGGAGCTAACTCTGACTGACCAGGCCGCGATAGGCTCTCCCACTCCTGAGCCTGCCACCCTGATTGGTGGGAGCAGGTGTCAGTCTCAGAGGTCTGGCCTCAGGTGTCGACTGATTAATCCTGGGAGTATACCCAGACGTAGTGCCTGGCAGATCCTTTACAGTACTCCCCCTTTTATGAGGGGCCACCGGACCCTTACTAAGAGGACCCGGTTTAGTGGGGAAGAGGTGGTGGAACCTCCTTATCAATACCCCAGCGTGAACATCTCGAGCAGGTACCCAAGTCCTCTCCTCCGGCCCGTATCCTCTCCAATGGACCAGGTACTGGAGGGAGCCCTGGATCATCCTACTGTCCACAATCCTGGCCACCTCGAATTCCACCCCCTCAGGGGTGAGAACGGGAACAGGAAGTTTCCTCGAGGGGGACCAGGACGGGGAGCAGCGTTTCAGGAGGGAGGCATGGAAGACGTCGTGTATGCGAAAGGATGGGGGCAGCTCCAGACGGAAGGATACAGGGTTGAGGACTTCAATGACCTTATAAGGTCCAATAAATCGGGGAGCAAACTTCCTGGACGGGACCTTAAGGCGCAAGTTCCTCGACGACAACCACACCAGATCCCCGACGACAAACCGGGGGTTAGCAGAACGTCTACAATCAGCCTGAATCTTTTGTACGCTCTGGGACGCCTCTAGGTTCTTCTGAACCTGGGCCCAGACTGTGCACAGTTCCCGATGAACGTCCTCTACCTCGGGATTATTGGAACAACCAGGGGAAACGGAGGAGAACCTAGGATTAAACCCGAAATTACAGAAAAACGGGGAGACCCCTGACGAGTTACTGACCCGGTTATTCAGGGAAAATTCGGCGAGGGGAAGGAATGAGACCCAATCAAATTGACAGTCAGAAATGAAACACCTTAAATATTGTTCCAGGGATTGGTTAGTCCTTTCCGTTTGGCCATTGGTTTCGGGATGGAAGGCGGAGGAGAAGGATAGATCAATCTCCAACTTTTTACAAAAAGCTCTCCAAAATAAGGAAACAAATTGTACCCCTCTGTCCGAAACTATATTGACTGGGGCCCCATGGAGACGCAGAATGTGTTTCACAAACAAAGAAGCTAACGTCTTGGCGTTAGGTCGTTTCTTAAGGGGCACAAAGTGGCACATCTTGCTGAAGCGGTCTACTACCACCCACACCACCGACTTGCCCGGAGATGGAGGCAAATCGGTGATAAAATCCATGGAGATATGGGTCCAAGGTCTCTGGGGAATGGGTAAGGAACGTAGTAAGCCCGCAGGTCGGGACCTAGGGGTCTTGGACCTAGCACAGACCTCACAAGCGGCGACGTAAGCCCTAACGTCTTTAGGCAACCGAGGCCACCAATAGTTTCTGGTAATGAGGAGTTTGGTACCCAAGATTCCAGGATGACCAGATAGAGCGGAGTCATGGTTTTCCCTGAGTACCCTTAGCCGGTATTGCAGGGGAACAAACAGTTTGTCCTCAGGGAGGTTCCCGGGAGCTGAACCTTGATCAGCCGCGATGTCAGAGGCTAAGTCAGAATCAGTGGCAGAAACAATAATACCAGGGGGTAAAATACAAGCAGGATCCTTCTCCGAAGGAGGATTAGCCATGAAACTACGTGACAGTGCATCAGCCTTAATATTTTTGGACCCAGCCCTATAGTTAACCAAGAAATTAAATCTGGTAAAGAACAGTGCCCAACGAGCTTGTCTAGGATTAAGCCTCCGGGCAGATTCTAGGAAAACCAGATTCTTGTGGTCAGTAAGGACCGTTACCTGGTGTCTGGCCCCCTCCAAGAAGTGACGCCACTCTTCAAAAGCCCATTTAATGGCTAAGAGTTCGCGGTTGCCAATATCATAGTTACACTCCGTGGGCGAAAACTTCCTAGAGAAGTAAGCACAGGGGCGGAGATGGGTGAGGGAGCTGGTACCCTGGGACAAGACGGCCCCCACTCCCACCTCGGACGCGTCAACCTCCACAATAAATGGCTCTCTTTGGTTGGGCTGAACCAGCACGGGGGCCGAGATAAAGCACTTCTTGAGGGTCTCAAAAGCCTGGACGGCCTCAGGGGGCCAATGGAGGACATCAGCACCCTTGCGAGTGAGGTCCGTAAGAGGCTTAGCGACGACCGAGAAGTTGGCAATAAATCTCCTGTAATAGTTAGCGAACCCCAAAAAACACTGTAGCACCTTCAGGGAGGCAGGTTGGACCCATTCCGCCACAGCCTGAACCTTGGCAGGGTCCATGCGGAATTCATGAGGAGTGAGGATTTGACCTAAAAATGGTATCTCCTGTACCCCAAACACACATTTTTCGGTCTTCGCAAACAGATTATTTTCCCGAAGGACCTGGAGGACCTTCCTGACATGCTCCACGTGCGAGGACCAGTCCTTGGAAAACACCAGTATGTCATCAAGGTACACTACAAGAAAATTACCCAGGTAATCTCTCAGAATTTCATTAATAAAATTCTGGAAGACGGCAGGGGCATTACACAACCCAAAGGGCATGACTAGGTATTCGAAATGACCTTCGGGCGTGTTGAACGCAGTTTTCCACTCATCCCCCTCTTTGATGCGGATAAGGTTATATGCCCCCCGTAGATCGAACTTAGAAAACCATTGGGCCCCCTGAACCTGATTAAAAAGATCCGGAATCAAAGGAAGGGGATACTGGTTCCTTACTGTGACCTTATTCAAGTTCCGATAATCAATGCACGGCCTAAGACCACCATCCTTCTTCCCCACGAAGAAGAAGCCAGCACCTACAGGAGAAGTCGAGGGGCGAATGAAACCCTTGGCCATGCATTCTTGGATATACTCCCTCATAGCTTTACGTTCAGGACATGAAAGATTAAATATCCTCCCCTTAGGAAGCTTGGCACCAGGCACCAAATCTATGGCGCAATCGTAATCTCTATGAGGGGGCAACACCTCGGAGGCCTCCTTAGAAAACACATCAGCGAAGTCCTGAACAAACTCAGGAAGCGTGTTTACCTCCTCCCCGGGAGAAATAGAGTTAACCGAAAGACATGACATCAGGCAATCACTACCCCATTTGGTGAGATCCCCAGTATTCCAATCAAACGTGGGATTATGCAGCTGCAACCAGGGAAGAACTAATACCAGATCGGACGATAATCCCTGCATCACCAGTACAGAGCACTGCTCCAAATGCATGGAGCCAACACGGAGTTCAAAAACAGGAGTATGCTGAGTAAAATAACCATTAGCAAGAGGAGTGGAGTCGATACCCACTACCGGGATAGGATAAGGTAAATAGGTACCTCCGAGTCCTCTGTGGAAGAGCGAGGAGACGGGACATCGGGGGGAATCGCAGGGCAGTCAGAGGGGAAAACATTGAAACGTTCAAGCTGACGTTCCCTGAGACGTCGGTCAAGCCGTACTGCTAGGGCCATAACCTGGTCTAGGGAGTCAGAAGAGGGGTAGCTAACCAGCAGATCCTTCAGGGCGTCAGATAATCCTAACCTAAACTGGCACTTTAGGGCCGGGTCGTTCCACCGAGAAGCTACGCACCACTTTCTAAAATCAGAACAGTATTCCTTAACAGGTCTCCCACCCTGACGTAAGGTCACCAGCTGACTCTCGGCTAAGGCAGTCCTGTCAGTCTCGTCGTAAATGAGACCGAGGGCAGAGAAAAACCGATCAACGGAGGAAAGCTCAGGGGCGTCAGGAGCCAAGGAGAAGGCCCACTCTTGGGGCCCTTCCTGGAGTCGGGATATAATGATACCCACCCGCTGGTTCTCGGAACCTGAGGAGTGAGGTCTTAGGCGGAAATAAAGTCTGCAACTCTCCCGGAAGGAGAGAAAAGTCTTACGGTCCCCTGAGAACCGGTCAGGTAACTTGAGGTTGGGTTCTAAAGGTGAGATGAGGGGTACTACAAAGGCAGCGTCAGACTGATTGACCCTCTGAGTCAGGGCCTGGACCTGTAGGGAGAGGCCCTGCATCTGCTGGGTCAGGGTCTCAAGGGGGTCCATGATAGCGTCAGCGTAGAAGAAATGGTAGACTAGGTAAGGGCATGTTATTATGTAATGGCAGGAAGGAGGTGAAGGGAACAAGTGAGCCCTAATCTACCCACCGCCCTGTCCCTGCCTACTTGCAACGACCCGCCCTAGGCGACGGGGTACAACTTGGCGGCGGTCCCTACGCTGTCTAAGTGCAAGGGAGTACAAGCAGGGAAGACGCAAGGGAATACAGTAGCCCACGGAACGCCGCGAGGAAACGGAGCGGTGAATGAGCCAGTCAGGATCAGGAAGTAGTGGAGTATACAAACGGGAGCACGGAGCAGAAGCAAGCCAGGGGCAGAGCAATGCAGGGTAAACGGAACTGAAGCAAGGCAGAAGCACGGCAGAAGCAGGCTGGAGCAAGGCAGCAGTGGGGCCAGGAATCCAAGAAGAATAACAAGCAAGGAGGAAGAGAAAACAGCAGGTATAAATGGACAGGGGGCGGAGCTAACTCTGACTGACCAGGCCGCGATAGGCTCTCCCACTCCTGAGCCTGCCACCCTGATTGGTGGGAGCAGGTGTCAGTCTCAGAGGTCTGGCCTCAGGTGTCGACTGATTAATCCTGGGAGTATACCCAGACGTAGTGCCTGGCAGATCCTTTACACAAGCGCTATGTGTGTATAGTGTCCCAGGGGAGCGCATTGTACTTCCCTATACCCATGTCTGGCTTCATAGTACAAATGTGCATGTGTCGGTAAGTCCGGGTTAATTAGCACATGTGGACGAAGAGGATTTCCATCCAGTAGTACATATATAAGGTATATACAATGTGCCTAAATATTATCTTAATTACATTTAGTGTTACTCTGTATTGTACTCAGTGCACACTGGTTACAAATAGAAGTTGAGATAGCACTCCAAATAATAAAATATAAAAGTGGTGTTTATTCACCCATGCTGCATCATTGTGAACCAGGAGTCAGGGTCCCATCAAGACGTGCACCCAAACTTGATCCCTCAATCCTAGGTCCTGTTGGATTATTTGTTTTGTACTCAGTTCACATGTGTTAGAATTGGAACAGGATTTGGATGACGTATGTCTAGACTATGGTGTCAAAATAGTGTATCATGCGCAAGAAAGCATTACATGAAGTTTGCAATGGTACGTCAGAGAATTCTTCATACAGGATGGTGATCGTGTTCTCTTAGCAGCCGCTACATGTGTGTGCGCTCTGATAATAGGGTTACACGTTTATGACAGGTTCCCTTCACTACAGCTATTTCAGTGTACTAATTTCAGTCTTTATTTGTACAATAGTTTAGTGAGACAGTATAATTCATGAGGCAGTATAACTGGAAATTACAGGGTATGTCTATATTCTTCACACATTTATTTTATGCATTTTTTTTCAGATATTATTTTTCAGTTAACATATGACTAAATATCTTGGAGCTTTGAGATTTAAAACAGTTGCTGGTCAAAAGGAAAAGTTTGCTTATAAAGTCCTTTATATGCTCCATTTAGTTGTTTTTTTTTTATTTTGAGTGAGCTGTTTTAAGCATGGACTAAAAAAAGATTATGGTCGTTAGTGAATTAAATCACCGCTCCTTGGGAGATTGAAGGTGTAACCCTCTACACCAGCGAAGAACTGGCAATGTAAAACTTTCACTTTTGACTGGAGATATACGATTTTATTATAAGTATTAACACCAGCATTTATAAAATAAGTATCTAGTCCTTCTAAAAATTCTGTTACCGGTTTAGTTATTTCCACCATTTGGGGTAGGGCATTCCACAGGTTACAATCTCTTACTGTAACAGGTGTGGGATGCAGCCAGTTCTCCCAAATTGGTTGATAAAATGACAGCAGGTTCACAGAACCGGGAGGAGATCCCCCTTCCCTGCATTCAATTGTATCCACGTCTGTAGGAGGAACTACCGTGGTTGGTACGCAATGAACAAGACACACCTTCGGTTTTGGGCAACTTCTTTACTGCCGCGGACAAATAACAATAACTTCTTCTCTATGGAGCAGACAGGAAGCCTGAGGTTGAGGACTTCGATCCCGCTGGAAGTCCCCCGGAGAGAGGTTGTGCCTGACCCCACGTTGCCGGCTTGGCTAAGGAAACGCCGCTGTCAGTCACGGCGGGAGCTACCCGCTACTGGCAGCCTACCCTAGGGTAAGAGTCACACTCTCAGCCCACGGATCGCGTCGTGGGAATCAGCGACTAACGTACCTACTAGTACCGTCATGGGTCCTTGCGGAGCTATCCGCTACCTTTCATGACAAACCCTCTCTCTCCTCAGTCGGTGGTCCGAACGGTGGACCACCTAGGACGCAACTGAACTGGCGGGCTGACGCTACGAGTTACACGAAGTCCAGCTAATAGTCCAACAAAGTCCCGTCAACCCGACCGTATCCTTCTGTCTGCTCCAACAAGATTCATAAATAACATTTCTAAGCAAGGTTACATGCGACGTTTCATCAATAACAGTTCCATGCAGGGTTACATGCGGTGTTCTAGCAATAACAGTTCCATGCAGGGTTACATGCGGTGTTCTAGCAGTAACAGTTCCATGCAGGGTTACATGCGACTAATGGAACTTCGCCTGGGGAGGTCTGAGGGTCCTAGTTAGGCTACGTGTGTGTGTGGCTGGTACCTGCAGTGGATGCTGATGCTCCACTCCACTCTTGTTCAGGCAGTCCTCCGTTTGGTGCACTCCTGTTGCGCCTTTCCCCTGCAGGAAGGCACGTTCCTCCTTCTCAATGTCCTCCTGCTGCCACACTGTTAACCCTCTTCTCTGCAGCTGCGAGTCCAACAGCCTCTCCTCTCTCTATCACTCCGCTTCTCTCCCTGTAGCTTTCTCCTGCTTTTTCTGCCGTCCGGACACCTGACCGTGCTCCTCCTACTCCTTTACTCCCTCCCGCTCTCTCCTGTTTGCGCGCGCTTTACTTCACGCTCCCGCCCCCCTCAGCATCCAGTCCTCCCTTCCTCCAGTCCCGGCGTCGCGAGACTTCGCCCTGTTTGGCCGCATGCGTCATGGCTGTTGGCAGCGCGGCCGTTGCCATGACGCCCAAGATGCTCCTCCGTCCGGAGCCGACTGCTGTGCCGCCCGACGAGCCCGTGTTCCTGCGTTGCACCAGGGGGAGAGGTAAGTACGAGTGCACCCCTACACGTCTTTATGACATTAGAATTATGCAAATACAATTGAATATAATAGCGGCTCTGCAGGGAGCCCCCATTCCTGCACGTTTATCTTTGTCTTTCAAATAGGGAACCTATTTATATAAATTTGAATCTCACATCGGCTGTAAGGCCAGATTCACACGCCCGTGTTCAGTCCGTGATATACGAACCGTAGGGGGGCCTTATGCCCCGGACTGACCACAGTTCAGGGAGCCAGGCTCCTAGTATCCTAGTGATCTATGATGCTAGGAGTCCCTGCCTCTCAGTGGAAATACTGTCCCATACAGTAATCATGTTTTCAGTACAGGACAGTATTCCTGTGGGGAGGCAGGGACTCCTAGCCTCATAGATCACTATGATGCTAGAAGCCTGGCTCCCTGAACTCTGGTCGGTCCGGCACATACGGCCGACATACGGTCCATATATTATATGGACCGAACACGGCCATGTGAATCCGGCCTAAGGGTCAGGATTCTAATAGAATTTGTAGAGGCATTTTAATATCACAACTCTAGTTCTAAATCTATTTGATTAATATGAGTGACTGCTTGAATAAACAAGTTTGGTTATAAAATCACGAAGATACGTTTTTCTCTTACGTCATGTCAATTTGTGTAGTTCATTTATAAGTACAGTGTGGTTTGGTTGAGCAGCATTTAAAATGGACAAAGTTATGAAACATGCCACCGTGGAATAGTGCATTCTTTCACATGATCGATGTTCCTAGCATACCACTGTACATATTTAATTAATTTATGCAGGTCTGGATATAATGTACACTAGATGGAGTCTGCACAGGCAGAAGTGATGTCTTTTTCCCATCAAAAGCAAGCAAAGCCTATTTGGAGAAGGCCTGGTACATTGTTTCCTCTGCCAGCTGCAATCAGTTTTCCTCTGGTTTGTTTAGGAATTTCATATTTACAAAAGCTAAAAGAATTGTCTGAAGCAGAGAAGCAAAAGAGTTCAGGGCGCACAGGAAGAAGCATGGACAACTGCACTCATTTCAGATCTGTCAGCTGTCACTACTGTATGGGCTTGTCCACACAGAACGGAATTGCTGCAGAACATTCCGCTGCTGCAAAAACGCACCATTTCCTGCATTTTTTTACGCCAGAAAATGGTGCGTACTTCGCTGCGTTCTTCACAATGTTAGGAGATGGAGATATCTCCTTGAAAAACGCAGCAATTCTGGCCACTTTCCGCAGCAGGAATTGCACCGCAGGTCAATTTCTGCTTGGAATTTTTACGCAGCATGTGGATGAGATTTGTTAAATCACACCAACTTTGCTGCTACTGTATTCTGCTGCGTTTTTTTCAGTACGAAATTCCGTCCGGAAAAAAACGCGGCGATTCCGCAGCGTTTGCACGAGCCCTATCTCTGAAAACCTCTCACATTATAGATACCACTATCAGTGTTGCTCATTGCTGGGGGTTGTAACTAAACACAGGGCCAGCCTTGCGTGTGATGATGCCCTGTGCAGTACCTTTTGTTTGACCATTCACCATATGGTGAATGGTCAAAGTGTAGAAAAAAACTATACCATAAGATGTCTAATTTTAGGCGTCATACAGTATGGTGTTCAAATTACAATGTCATACGTTGACCAGACCACTTTCATACACTTGCCTTTATAAGAATGCTATACAGGCCCCAAAACCACCAGACATGGCAAAAATAATACACTGCCTAAGTAGCACCACCACACAATGCCTGAAGAAATATTGTAGCACCATACAGTACTCAAATAATACCAAGATACAGTGACCAACTAACCGCTCCATACATAAAGTAATCAAAACTTAAAATGGCGATACAGTAGTAAATCCAGGAGTTAGAGTACTAGCCAAACTTTGGGAATTATTTTCCTTTCACATTGTACTAGACTGCTGCAGGGGAAATGTACAGTAGAATGAAACGTAAGCCATTCAAATAAAAAGCTGTCCATTGAAATACATGAAATAGCTGGGTATGCCAGGAAGAGAGAGCTGCAGTTTGTAGCAGCTTTCTGCTCTGTCTTACAGAGGGGGGTCCCTATTACATCCTTATGCCCTATTACGATATATGGACAGCGGTCGTCGTAATGATAATACTTTAATACTACTGGATGGTCAGGAAATAAAATGTAATTAGAAATTACTGGAAGACTATGTTCACAGAGGGTGGATACGCTGCATATAAGCACACAGTATATCCTTCCCGGGACCCGCAGGGAATTCCGACAGAAAAACCGCACCAAATTGTGGTGAAGATTTTCGTGTGGAATCTCTGCTGCGGAAACACGGCTCAAAAGAAAGGAAAAAGTTTATACCCCCCCCCCGGTGTTGTCATAGTGACGCCTCCCTCTGTTCTCCGTGTAGCCTGTCCTCCTGGTGGGATGATGCTGCAACCCACGTGACCACTGCAGTCTGTGATTGGCTGCAGCAGTCACATGGAATAAAAAGTCATCCCAGAAAGGCCCGATTGTTTGTAGAACAAACGAACGTGTCCTTTCACATTGCCGGGGGTAAGTATTGATGTTTTTTTAAAGTAACTAAACTTTCATAGTGACATGTCAGAAGTTTTGATCAGCGGGGGTCGGATCACTGAGACCCCCACGATTGCTAAAATGAAGCGCTGAGCCGCTTGGTTTCTGATCAGCTTTTCTCGGCAAGCCAGTGTAACAGTGTACGGACTCAATAGAAAGAATATGGGCCCGTACTCGGTTACGTCGGCTTTCCGAAAAAAGCCGATCAGAAATGAAGCGACTCAGCGCTTCTGCTGCTTCTTTTGCGAATGGTGGGTGTCTCAGTGCTCGGACCCCACAAATCAAACCTTCTGACACGTCACTATGACATGTCAGAAGTTTGTTGCACGTTTAGTTACCCTTTACATTTTAAACACAAAAAAGGGTATTTTTTTCGGATTTAAAATTTTTGCGGCCAAAATCGCAGCTTTTTTTTCGCCACAAAAATTGCAACATTTGCTACTTGTTGTGGAATTTACCTCCCCACAACAAAAGAGCAGCAATTTCGCAGCATAAACGGACCGCGCCACATGTCGATTTATGAATGATTTTTCAGCAGATTTTTACAAAGCGTGTGAATGAGATTTGTTCAAATGAAATCCGCATTGTTTTATGGTGTGTGGACGTACCCTAATCATTTTACTATTTTTGTTTCTTACAATCAATAAGCTCAACTTTGATAAAGAACATGGAAAATCTCATCTGCAAACAAAGATTAACAGAGTTGCATTTATTAACAGTAGTCTTGAAAACAGGACATTTAAAAGGGGGAAAGTATCAACATGTACATATTGATCTATACAAAAGATAACAGGGCTTCCTCTCGGACAAGAAAACAAAAATCATTCTCTAGCAGCAATAAGAATTTTTGCTGCAAGAACAGTAATACACTTAATACAATGCAATATGTTGGCCAAATAGGCACTGTAGCATTGTTATTTAGGCAAATACATAGAAGTGTTAAGTAGCAGAGAAACTTAATACCCAAGTACGGTAAATACCACCCTACAGTGCTCAAAAATAACCAACATATAGTCACCAAATAGCTCAATGTGTCATTTAATAACAGTGCTATGCAATTAACCCTATTTTGGCCTTCAAGACCCTGCTCATTTTTCCATTTTTGCCTCACTGCATTCACAGGCAGCTGTTAGGGCTCAGGACAGCCCTGGGCGGATTTGTTGGGCCCATGGCTGTCTGTTAAAACGGCCAGCCCCATTGATCATTATCGCCGGTGTGGACGATCTCCGGGCAAAGAGAGTCTCCCTGCTTTGTGATGCCATGATCACTAAGGATCGCAGCGTCACACGCGTTAAACGGCCGGGCTCAGAGTTTTCTACTCTTACAGTGCAGGGCAGTAAGGGGTTGAACAAGGTGAACAAGGGTGGCTGATGCGCCATGTGCAAATGCACCCCTAAGGCCATCTATGCGTGTAATTACCTACCGCAGGATCCACTCATAAAAAAAGAATTGTTTTAAGAAACTGCATACTTTATTGAAATAAAATATAAAGAGTTATATAAATATGTAAAATTCCTAGTTAAAGCCACTAACGGTCAGGAAGGATATTTTTTCATCTTCTTCTAGATCCACCAAAGACTACAATTCTTTTTTCTTTCTCCAACAATCGTTCTCTCTTTTCTCTGATTGTACTTGGTCTTTTTGGAGCACACTAAGAATATTTAATTGTGATGCAAACATTTACCTTTACCTGAATTCTTACTTCACTGCACAACACCTTACTAATGGGCTGCCCTCCAAGTGTTTCTCTGGTGCAGACACAAGGGAAATACTTTATACGGATTTATAATGTAAAATTGGAGCAGACACAGGCTTATTTTCTGGAAGTCATCACCAGTTAAACTCTGAATGATCTTCTATGCTGAAATATTTCACTCTACAAACATTGCAAATATGCGTTTTTCACAACTGTCATCTCCTCTTCCCTGTCCTATCTTCTTTAGAAAATACTATAAACCCATGAATCTGGTGTACGTTCCATAATACAGAATATACAAAACAGTTATATTAATGTGCTTTTATTTATATAGGATTTCAAGTGAGAAAAAACATACATACTGTATTTACCAGAAGTCAAATGAAGAACTACTGTCTACATCTTAAAGTAAAAAATTTATAAGGAGTTCTAGGCAGAACAAGGAGCAAGACCAGGGTTCAAAAAAGCTGCTCCGTCTGCAAAAAGGAGCAGATAACAGTAGTTCTATTATTTCCGTCATTCCAGGACTGATCTTTGATATAGAGGTCAGGGAAAGAATAGGGAGCTATATGCTATCAGCTTCCTATCAAACCACGTACTGAGGCACAAACTGCTTGATATCAATGAATGGGGCAGAAATATCCAATGGACATCAAGAACTGGGGAACGAAATTCCAATGAACACAAGGCACTGTGGCATAAAAAAACATTGAACATATACACCAGTTTGTCAACTTTGTCTTGGGTAACAACTAATCAGAATTGTGTACAGTCACTAAGTCAGCATTCTGATGGTGTGGGTGCGCAGTTGTATAAAAAAATGCATCCACTAACAGCTAAGTCAATGTCCCTTCCCATAAATTTTCCTTTCACTGCTTGATTCTTTTTGGTCTTCTTTGGGTATAGTAATTCCATACTTACATGAGCAGCAGTACACCCAGTGGCAAAGTTGGTATCCTCGGGCACCATATACATGGGGTGTCTCCTTTCTTTCCACTATCTCTGAGTGTCCACTGCCTTGTCATAGGATTAGTACTTAGAATATACATTTTAGTATAATAAAAAAAAAAAATTGTGATAATTTAGATTCCATTTACTGGCACTTTTCTCTTTACATGTGTCTATGTTACAAAAAACCCACAAATAAGTTATACTTTAGGGAACAAAATGGATATAAAACGCAGAATCTATTTTTACCTATCTTCATACTTTTTAACATGCATATTATTTCAGAATAGTCAAGGAGGAGATGAGCAGCTCTCACCTATGGTGCTGGCCGTCTCCAAGGGAAACAAAAGGATTGGGGTCTGTCAAACCCCATAAACATTAGATTGTTAGCAGATATCAAGTCTAATGAGCTGTGTAAATCTTTATGCATTAAGCTCCCCCTAGAGGCAGCTGGCGGTAACAAGAACTGTATCATTTAACCCCAGGAGCGTGTGATGAGAGCAGCTGGATACACTTTTTCCGACACTTAAAGGGGTTGTCCGAGATTTTTTTTTTAAGTATATTTAGAAATACTTTACACATATTAAAAATTGCATAATATACTTACCTGTGCAATCTTGCTTCTGTTCTCCACTCTGGCTGCTTCTTCCTGCTGGTCACTTGAGCGCTGACGTCACCTTTTCAGCCGCCTCCACTATCGTGTCGTATCCCGATCACATGGTCTCGTACCAGAGAGACCTCGGATGGTATACGACACGTCACTTGTCACATGGTGTATGTCGGCTTCTTCTGCTTCACATGCAGTAACGCGCATGCGCTGTCACTGCTGTTCTCGCAGTCCCTGCTGCTCTCGAGATAACAGCAGGGGCCGCGCATGCGCGTTACAACAGAACAAGGCGATATACACCACGTCACAAGTGACGTGTTGTGTACCCGGCAAGAATTCAAGATCAACAACGCGGCAGAGCCGGAGCAGAGAGAGACGTCAACAATCAAGTTCCCGACGGCAGGATCTGGAAATGGGGCCACTTTGGAAAACGTAAGTATATTACAAATTTATTTTTTTAACTCAAATGATTTAATGGTGTTATTTAAAATATCTCGGACAACCCCTTTAATGCTAATATTAAGAGTACTGGAATTGTTTAAACCAGTGGAAGAAATTAATAGGAAAATTAGAAGAGGAAGGAAGGAAAAAATTAATAGGAAAACTAGGAGAGAAAGGAAGGAAATAGAAAAGCAGTAAGAAGATACAGTACTTAGATGTAAAAGTTTTAACATTATATCAACAAATCAAGGGTCTAGCTATAGGGGGTGCAGAGGTAACAGCTGCACCCGGGCCCTGGTGTCTGTGGGGGCCTAAGGCCTATCTGCCACATAAGTATTATAAATAGAACATGGTAAATGGGTGCTCTGTTATAAATTCTACATTCAGGCACAGGAGTGTTTCTGTCCCATCGTTTAAGAAAATGGTGGGGGTCTCAGTACGCAGACCCCACCGATCAAGACTACAGACATGTCTCTATGACATACTAAAAGTTTCCTAAAAGTACAGTAAGGCCTCATGCACACAACCGTATTGGTTTTGCGGTCCACAAAACCACGGGTCTGTTGCGATCCATCGGACGGCAAAAAAAAACTTTTTGTGCATCCGTGTGTCATCCGGACTCACGGATCAACAATTCACCAGTATTGGTGAATCTGCAAATCCGCACCATAAAATGACTTGTCTTGATTTTTTTCGGTCCTAATTTGCGGTTCCAGCACCGATCCCTGTAAATCACCGTCCTGTGCATGGGGCCATACAAAAGAATGGGTTCGCAATTTATCTGCAAAAATATGGTCATGTGCATGAGGCATAACTCTTTAAAGGCTATGTAAACCTTTGAAAGCAATTTTTTTTTCTTAATAGAAAAGTCAATCAGTGTTTGGTGCAAGCTTATAATTAGTTTTTAGTAAAAAATTATTTTTTGGTATCGTGCACTAAGACTTGAATCCATCAGGTCCGCGGGACTAACGGGTTCAGTAAAAGCGGAACCTGCGTGTCTCTAACACATAGGATCGAGCTGTTATCCATCACATCTATGTTCATAACCTTAGATGTGATGGATAACAGGTGGATACTGCGTGTCAAAGTATTGCAGTACCCGCTGACACTGAACCCGTCAGTTCCATGGACCTGACCGATTCAGGTCTTAGCAAACTATACAGCTTGTAAGGCCCATGGCCCATGGCCGCGGGCCGTCAGGTTTACTCACCTCCTGACGGCCGCAGCCATGGATCAGTGAGCGCTTGCCCGCATCTCCTCCTCAGGAGACGCCAGTACTCACCCCCTCTTCACCCTGCTGTGTCCCGTAGGGCGCACGCTCAAAGGGCCAGCGCACGTACCTGTATTAAATAACCAAATTAGCCCATGAGCACCCTGGACTATAAGAAGGGCCCTGCCCCTTCCTGAATTGCCTGAGCATTGTTGTCATTACCTATGTTCGTCTCTGCAAATGGTTCCCTAATTGTCTTCCAGTTCCCAGTGTTCCCGTTCCTGCTACCTGTAACCCGTGTTATCCTGGTCCAAGTGCCGTATAGAGTTGTAGTCGTGCTGCGCTGAGTACTACACCTGTCCTGTTACACCATTCCTGGTGCCTGCCTGCTGCCAAATTCCCATCCGAGCCTGTCTTGCTACTGTCCGAAGTTACCAAAGGTACACCTATTTGAACTATAGACTTTGACCTGTGTCCTGTTAGCCAGCTGCCATAGCGTTAAGGTGCTACGGCCCAGTGGGTCCACGCACCCTACGTGACACAGCTGCTCTGTATACAGGATACAAAGCAGCTGTATTTCAAAGAGTAAAAATAATGTTTAATAAGAGCTAATTATAAAGTTACAGTTGCGCATCAGTACACGCTTCCTGTTCCTGTATTTACATCATCTAGAAACTGGGTGTGATCCATTTACACGTTTCCTGTGATGTCATGATATAGTTCTAACATATTATGACATCATCAGGCCTATAAGTAGGTCTTCAATCTTGACAAATATGCCAGTTTTATCTCTTCCCTGTACAATTGTTTTCTATTCATAGATCATAGATAATCATAAACCGAATAACAGCATGCAATGTCAATCAGCTGCTTCAAGAGCCAGCAAGACATTGCCGTGTATTAACGGAGACATGGAGTCCGCGGGACAGGGATGTAATATTACCACTTTACAAAGCATTAGTGACGCCTCATCTAGAATATGCAGTTCAGTTCTGGGCTCCAGTTCATAGAAAGGATGCCCTGGAGTTGGAAAATATACAAAGAAGAGTAACGAAGCTAATAAGGGACATGGAGAATCTAAGTTATGAGGAAAGATTAAAAGAACTAAACCTATTTAGCCTTGAAAAAAGACGACTAAGGGGGGACATGATTAACTTTTATAAATATTTGAATGGCACATACAAAAAATATGGTGAAATCCTGTTCCATGTAAAACCCCCTCAAAAAACAAGGGGGCACTCCCTCCGTCTGGAAAAAGAAAGGTTCAACCTGCAGAGGCGACAAGCCTTCTTTACTGTGGGAACAGTGAATTTATGGAATAGTCACCGCAGGAGCTGGTCACACCAGGGACAGTAGATGGCTTTAAAAAAGGCTTAGATCATTTCCTAGAACAAAAAAATATTAGCTCCTATGTGTAGAAATTTTTTACTTCCCCTTTCCCATCCCTTGGTTGAAATTGATGGACATCTGTCTTTTTTCAACTGTAACTATGTAATTGCTGCAACCTGTAGGGATTTTATCAGCCTTAGAATAGATGAGCCCTGCTGTTCTGCTCCACTGAATTTTTTACCTGGCTATCAGTCCGGCCTTGGTTGCAATATTTTAATGTTTTCTACACTATAAGGCTGGATTCACACGAGTGTGGCGTTTTTGCGCATGCAAAAACGTGGCATTTTGCCTGCGCAAAAGGCACTTAGCAGCTCCGTGTGGCCTCATCATTATGACACTCCGTTTGGATGTTTGTAAACAGAAAAGCACGTGGTGCTTTTCTGTTTTCATTCATCCTTTTGACAGCTGTTGCGCGAATCACGCTGTTCGCGCGGAAGTGCTTCCGTGTGACATGCGTGGTTTTCACGCACCCATTGACTTCAATAGGTGCGCGATGCGCGAAAAACGCCCAAAGAACGGACATGTCGTGACTTTTTTTCTGCGGACTCACACGGAGTAAAAATCACGCACGTCTGCACGGCCCCATAGACTAATATAGGTCCATGCGACGCTCGTGAAAATCACGCGCGTTGCACGGACGTATATTCCGTTCGTCTGAATAAGGCCTAAGGGCTTATTTAGACGAACGTGATATATGTCCGTGGAACACGCGTGATTTTAACGCGCCTCGCACGGACCTATGTAAGTCTATGGGGCCGTGCAAACTGTCCGTCAGTTTCACGCAGCGTGTGTCCGCTGCGTAAAACTCACAACATGTCCGTTATTTGTGCGTTGTTCGCGCATCACGCACCCATTGAAGTCAATCGATGCGTGAAAATCACGTGCAGCACACGGAAACACTTCCGTGTGACGCGCGTGATTCGCGAAACAGCAGTCAAAAGTATGAATGAAAACAGAAAAGCACCACGTGCTTTTCTGTTTACAAACATACAGAGTGTCATAATGATAGCGACTGTGCGAAAATCACGCAGTCACGCATCATATGGTGATGACACACGGAGCTGTTAAGTAACTTTTGCGCGTGCAAAACGCAGCGTTTTTTGCGCGCGCAAAAGGCACACGCTCGTGTAAATCCGGCCTCAGTTGTACTACTGCTTTACAGGGTAACTCTGGGTAAAAAAAGCTAAATTTCGTTAGGGAAACTCTATAAGTAATTATTATTATCCCTTCTACTTTATTAGCCCTTGGAGTAAATCATAGTCCCTCTAAACATAGGTAAAACCAACACTTTTAGTAAATCTTTCCATATTATAGATATATATTTGTTATGCTGCCCCCTGTCTTCTATGTACACCACAGATAAAGATCAACATGGGCCCCCCAATAATGGCTTTGGATTTTGCCACTCTGAAAAGAATGGCCTGCTGTTTATTTTTTTTAACTTCTAGCCCTTTCCAGGTACCATGGACCAATTTCCCCCTTTGGGTCGCTACCTACAAGGGGGCTGTGTGCCGCTACCTACAAGGGGGCTGTGTGGCGCTACCTACAAGGGGGCTGTGTGGCGCTACCTACAAGGGGGCTGTGTGGCGCTACCTACAAGGGGGCTGTGTGGTGCTACCTACAAGGGGGCTGTGTGGCGCTACCTACAAGGGGGCTGTGTGGCGCTACCTACAAGGGGGCTGTGTGGCGCTACCTACAAGGGGCTGTGTGGCGATACCTACAAGGGGCTGTGTGGCGCTACCTACAAGGGGCTGTGTGGCGCTACCTACAAGGGGCTGTGTGGCGCTACCTACAAGGGGCTGTGTGGCGCTACGTACAGGGGGGAATCTGTGAGTGGAGGGCTGATGGTCATTTTACTGTGAATGGCGGATGATGGTCATTTTACTACAGGGGGCATAATACTGTGGGCACAATTAGGGGAAAAAATACTGTCCCCTTGAAGGATTATTAAAAATTATTATACTGTATGGGGGCACTAAAGGGGCATTTTTTTTTAATGATGGGGTAGGGCGCCAAAAGATCATTTCGCACGGGGCGCCATCTATCCTAAGGCCGGCCCTGCATCCACCGCCACAATGCGACTCTTATCTGGGTTGGCAGGGATGTCCAGCAGTGCAATAATCTGCTGACGAACCTATGCAGATCAGGATAATGATACCTACAACTGAACGAGCTTGTCGTAAAAATCTCTCAAAGAAAGAAGTCTCTGCTTCTACTACAGTAAGACCAGACATCAAATCATCACCTATTCTAGGCAACAACAGGCAGTAGTACATCAGCGCCTGGGTGAGTCCAAGGAAGCTTACCTAGGTTCACAGGTATTTCCTACTGATCATTCAAGAATTTTGTTGCCTGTCAAGCGGTCACATAAGTCTAATTCAGTTTGGGTTAGGGCAGCGGCATAGTTAAAGGAGTGGCAGTTACAACCGGGCCCTGAAGCCATGGACCTCCCGCACCATGTCTGTCCATAGCTACTGTAGTAACTAGGCCTATATGGTAAACTACACAGGCCCCTGTTACTAAAGTAGGGTCTCCATATACTTACACTCCTCGCTCCTGATTCGGGTCCGGACACTGTTCAGAGTCAGAACATTGTTTGTGCGGCCCTTAGGGCCTGGTCACATCATCGATGCCCTTCCGTTGAGGGGTTCGGTCAGAGGTTTCCATTGGGTTTAACCCTCAAAGGCAAAATGAAACATTAGCTTCCGTTTCCCTCACCATTGATCTCAATGGTGACGGAAACGTTATTAAAGGTTTCAGTTTGTCACCGTTGTGACAGGGTTCTGTTGTTTTGACTGCGCTATTGATTCCGTCAAAACAATGGAATCCTGTGACAAACGGAAACCTTTAGCAATGTTTCCGTCACCATTGAGATCAATGGTGAGGGAAACTGAATAGAAAGGTTTCAGTTTACCTTTCCGTTGAAGGGTTAAACCGATGGAACACCTCAACAGAAGGGCAACGCTTATGTGAACAGGCCCTAACATAACGGAAGCAAACAGATGCAAATAAAAATCCCATTGATTTAATTGGGATTTTTAACGGATCTGTTTTTATCAGTTATTTTAATATAAAAACGGATCAGAGTAACGCATTATACAACGCAAGTGTGAACTTAGCCTATACGGTAATGACTTCACGTATAGGTCTAAGGAAGATATAAACACCATTGCAATTACAGTCCAGAGACTATAAATTTCAGTGTGCCTCATCACCAGGTCAGGGTGTATTTACTTATCTGTACCTGACCTAATAAAATATAGTGGAAATCCTTGAAGGAATTACATTTTGATGAGGAATCTATTTTTTTTGCTTTATTTATTTTCCCTCACAAACTTACTTGAAATGGATGCTTACTAGAAAAGCGCTCAGCATCTGTTCTGTGTCGCCATAGCAACAATGACTAGGGCAGCTGAACGCAAAGATTACGTGGCAGGATCACTAATCCCCCTGAAATGACAAGCTCTGAGAATGCAGCTCACAATGACAGGAAGTGAAGGAGGACAGGCCAAACATTGTAGGCGTCCTAACGATTACCTACAACAATGGATTTCCATTCTCCTTTATGTATGTATATATATATACATATATATACACACACATTACTCACATCCAAGAACATGAGTAATGCCAATGTGAAGAAATCAATAGCAACACATCAATGGCAGCACTATCCATAGGCATTTCTCACAGTAGCCTAGTAGCCTATACTGTAAAACACACCTTTCCCAGGGAATATAATTTGCAAGAATGAACGTGTAAAAAATCTGAACTACAAAACACTAGATCAATTCATAAAAATATAACCATATATATGTATGACCATGTTACATATATGACCATGTATTCTGGAAGTGGCCCAGGAGGCAGTGGGAACCGAGAAAGGTAGAACGAGGTTTAGGGGGCCCTGTGCTAGAGATAGGTGCAGGTCCCAAAGGTGGGACCCGCATCTATCGGACATTTATGCCATATCCTGTGGATATGTTATAAATGTCCCTGATGGGCAAACCACTTTAATCCCTTAAGGACGTTTGTTTGGGACTTCGGGATGCAGCCCCATTTTTCAAATGTGACATGTTTTAATTTTCTGAGGTAATAACTTTGAAATGCTTTATCCACTTATCCAAGTGACTGAGTTTGTTTTTTCGTGCCAGATTGTACTTTGTGTTAGTGGTAAATTTTTGTCAATATTTTTTCTCTTTATTTACAAAAAAAAATTCATTCATTTTTCTGCATTTGAAATCATTTGCTTCTAAAATGGATAATGATATCACAATTTTTTCAAAAATAAATAACGTTTACTACATATCTTCTTTATGCAGACAATTTTTTGTTTATTTCATTTTATTTTTTTAAGGACGTCAGAAGTTTAATAGCAGTTTTGACAAATTTTCATAGAAATTTGCAAAACCTTTTTTTAGCCACCACTTCAATTTTTAAGTGGCTTTGAGGGGGCCTATATATTAGAATCCCCCATAAGGAAACCCAATTTAAAAACCGCACCTCTTAACATAATCAAAACACCAGGAAGCTTCTATACTCTTTAGGTATTAAAGCAAATTGGAGGTGAATCTTACATATTTCATATTTATTTTTATTTTTTTAGCATTTATTCAATTTTAATTCATTTATTTATGTAACATAGCAGATGTTAACTGAGAAACACAACTCAATATTTATGGCCCAGATTCTTAATATCCTATATGTGGCTCTAGTGTGCTACTTCACTGAAAATCTTGCCTCAGAAAAGAAGGAGCACCTTGTGGATTATGGGGCCGCCTTTTAATTAGGATGTTTTCCAGGAACCACTATAGGTTTGAAGATACCTTGAGGTGCCAAAACATAAGAAACACCCTGAAAAATACCCCATTTTGGAAACTGTACCCCGCATGGAATTTATCTAGGGGTGTAGTGAGCATTTTGACCACACAGGTGTTTCATAGAATTTATTAGAATTGGGTTGTTAAAATAATAAAATATAATTTTTTCCAACAAGATGTAGATATAGCTCAAAATTTTTAATTTTTTCAAAGAATTGAGGAGATAAAGCACCCCAAAAATTATAACACAATATCTTCTGAGCACGGCAATACACTATATGTGGTTATAAACGGCTGTTTGGGTACACAACAGAGCTCAGAAAGGAAGGAGCGATATTTGGCTTTTGGAGTGCAGATTTTGCTGGAATGATTTTCTGATGCCATGTTCTGGATGTAGTCATCTTTATCTTGACTCTGATCACTTGTTGCAGCGTGATATCACACAACAAAAGCCATTGAAATGGCATTTAAAAAGTCAAGTTAAAGTTTCTTGACACTGTATTTAATGCGTCAAAAGTCAAGATAAAGATGGCTACATCTATACATTTGCAAAGCCCCTGAGGTATCATTATGGTGGAAGCCTCCTAAAAGTAACACTATTTCTTAAACTACACCCCTCAATGAGTTAATCTAGGGGTGTAGTGAGAATTTTGACCCTACAGATGTTTCAGCAAATTTATTAGAATTGGGCTGTAAAAATGGGAAAAACTTTTTTTCCCAATAATATGTCGTTTTAGCTCAAATTTTTCATTTTCACAAGGAATATAGGAGAAAAAGCAAGTTTCTTAAAGAGGTTCTGTCACCAGTTCATCACTTCCCTATCTCCTACCTAATCTAATAGGCGTTTTAATGCTGATAAACTCCTATTTCTTTTTTGTTTAAAAAAACTTTTGTTATTTCCGAAGTTGTGTTCTTTTTTTTATAGTTATGCTAATTTTCTCTTAATGGCCAACTGGGCGTTTGTTTCTTTTCACCATGTGGGCATTGTATAGAAAACTGTATGACGCTGATCAATTAGCGTCATACAGTCCAGCCCAGCGTGATTCACAGCCCAGCATGATCTGAGCTAGAATTCCTAGATCACGCTGTGATGTCACTTACTCCCGCAGGTCCTTCACCAGAGCGACGGACCAGGAATCGCCTCCAGCCGTGCCAGGACGATTATCCTCCTCAGCAGTGTGGGATGTTTTGGAGTGTGGGATGAAACTGGAGTACCCACAGGAAACTTAAGAAAACACAAAGAAAACACAGACAAATTTTGCCCTTGGTCGGATTCTCATAGGGAGTGTCCCTAGTCCCTATAGGGTTTGTCCCTACACACTCTGAATCAAAGCTGAGTGGGAGAGACTGTGTAGGGAATTAACCAAGGGAATGGTAACACCCAGTTGTCAATTTATGCATACATTTCCAGGAAGGATAACAGAAGAATGGCAGAGCATAGAGTTCTAGGAAAAGAGGCTTCAGAATTGTCTTTTTATTATAAATACAAGACTTTACTAAAACAGACATGTCAGGAGAGGGGACAGATCCTCTTTAAGGCCCCATGCACATGGCCGTAATTGTGATCCGCAATTAGGGTCAGTAATTGCGGATCAAAAGACTGACCCATTCATTTCTATTGCCAACAGACGCCTTCCCGTATATTTAAAGGAAGGTGTCTGGTCCGTAGAAAGGCTCCGCCAAAAATAGGACATGTTCTATTTTTTGATTTGACGGACTGTTGTCCCATACTTTATTATGGGAGCATGGCCCACAAATGCGGGCGACTGTCCGCAGCCGGCTGTAGCCGTATTCACGAACCGGGATTACAGCTACGGCTGTGTACTGGGGGCCTAAATCATAGGTAATGGGAATTAGAAATCTTGACAACACCTCACCACAACATTTTCAATAAATCTCACTCCTACATTGCAAATGTAATTTATAGCCTTGTAGATAATGGAGTCACGTTAGGCAAGGATCACACACCGTTGTAATGAGGTGCAGTACATTTGATGAGTGTTTTTTTTTTTTTTGCCTAAATTGACATCAGATCCCTTTATGATCCTATGACCTACATTTTTTACTTCCCTTTTCCCATCCCTTGGTTGAACTTGATGGACATGTGTCTTTTTTTTTTCAACCGTACAAACTAAGTAACTATGTAACCTAGACAAAAAAAAAACCCACACTATTAAGAAATAACACAATAAATATATAAAGATGTAAAGGCTAAATACAGGACATATATTGTTAGCAGTCACAGGATAACCCGCTGCATGTGTTCTCCATGGCACATGTGTTCTTTATGCTGCAGCATAGCAGCTCACAGCTCCATGGAGAAGGCATAAGGAGCCAAAGCTATGATATATGCTGCATAGATAATAGTTAATATTTATTTCCGTTATTTGTATAGGGCTAACCTATTAAGCAGCACTGCAACTGTATACAGATTAGATTCACACTCATGTGCATAGTGGGCAGGGCTGGATTATCATTGGTGCTCTTGGAGCTCCAGCTCCGGGCCCCACGTTCCCCCTCGCTCAGGAGGGCCCCGGCCTCCGACGACTTCCATATTCAATTGTACTTGCGTTCTTAACCCCTTCCCGCTCCTTGACGTACTATTACGGCATGGCAGCTGTATCGTTCGCGCTCCATGCCGTAATAGTACGTCACGGGAGTAACGGCCGTTTCGGCCGTCCTCCCGACACATACAGGAGCTGTGACAGCTGCTGTCTTGTTCAGCAGCTGTCACAGCTCCTACAGCGGGGACCGATCGCTGTGTCCCCGCTGATTAACCCCTTAAAAGCCGCGTTCTATAGAGATCGCGGCTTTTTAGGGGTTAAGCTGCCATCGCCGGCCTGCTACACGATAGCGGCCGGCGATGGTGACTATGGCAACCGGACACCAAACAATGGCGTCCGGCTATGCCATAGACGGAAGCCTAGTGGGTCCTGACAATGTCAGGACCCACTATGCTTGCTGTCAGTGAGTAGCTGACAGTTCTAATACACTGCACTACGCATGTAGTGCAGTGTATTAGAATAGCGATCAGGGCCTCCTGCCCTCATGTCCCCTAGTGGGACAAAGTAATAAAGTTAAAAAAAAGTTAAAAAAAGATGTGTAAAAATAAGAAAATAAAAGATTTAAAAGTATTAAAAGTAAAAATACCCCTTTTTCCCTTATCAGTCCTTTATTATTAATAAAAATATATAAACAAACAAATAAACAATACATAATTGGTATTGCCGCGTCCGTAACGGCCTGAACTACAAAATTATTTCATTATTTATCCCGTACGGTGAACGCCGTAAAATAAAATAATAATAAACCGTACCACAATCACAATTCTTTGGTCACTTCACCTCCCAAAAAATGGAATAAAAAGAGATCAAAAAGTCGCATGTACCTAAAAATGGTACTGATCGAAACTACAGTTCGTTACGCAAAAAATAAGTCCTCGCACGGCTTTATTGATTGAAAAATAAAAAAGTTCTGGCTCTTAGAATAAGGTGACACAAAAAGTGAATGATTGTTTACAAAACGTATTTTATTGTGCAAACGCCATAAGACATAAAAAAAACTATAAACATCTGGTATCGCCGTAATCGTATCGCCCCGCAGAATAAAGTGAATGTCATTTATAGCGCACGGTGAACGCTGTAGAAAAAAAAGAATAAAAAAACAATAGTAGAATTGCTGTTTTTTAGTCACCACGCCACCTAAAAATAGAATAAAAACTGATCAAAAAGCCGCATGCACCCAAAGAAAACTACAATGGATTCCTCAAGGGGTCTAGTTTCCAAATTGGGGTCACTTTTGGGGGGTTCCCAATGTTTTGGCACCACAAGACCTCTTCAAACCGGACATGGTGCCTAATAAAAAAGAGGCCTCAAAATCCACTAGGTGCTCCTTTGCTTCGGAGGCCGGCGCTTCAGTCCATTACCGCACTAGGGCCACATGTGGGATATTTCTCAAAACTGCAGAATCTGGGCAATACGTATAAATTTGCGTTTCTCTGATAAATCCTTTTGTGTTATAAAAAAAATGGTATAAAGAGGATTTTCTGACAAAAAAAATATGTAAATTTCACCTCTACTTTGCTCTAAATTTCTGTGAAACACCTAAAGGGTTCATAAACTTTCTAAATGCTGTTGTGAATACTTTGAGGGGTCTAATTTCTAAAATGGGGTGTTTGATAGGGGTTTCTAATATATGGACCCCTCAAAGCAACTTCAGAACTGAACTGGAACTTAAAAAAAAAAAAAAAATGAGGCAATACTTCGCTTCTTACATTATACTGATAATGAGCTGTGCCCACCCCAAGATGACCCCAGTTTTGACCGTTTGTATAAACGGAGACCCCTATTAGACCGTTCCAGTGCCCGGTTTTCCCAAGCATACACCCCCGAGAAGTGTATTTCTATTGATGAGTCCCTGGTACATTTTAAAGGGAGGGTTCAATTCCGAGAGTACCTGCCGGGTAAGAGGGCAAGGTATGGCGTGAAGATGTATAAGCTGTGCGAGAGTGCATCAGGGTATACCTACAGGTTTAGGATATATGAAGAAAAGGCCACCCCCAAACCAGACTGCATCCTGGACTACAATAGGTACATGGGAGGGATGGACTTGTAAGATCAAATCCTGAAGCCCTACAGCGCCATGCAGTGTGGTATAAGAAGCTGGCCGGGCACATCATACAGATGTCTTTGTACAATGCGTACGTGCTGCATCGATGTGCAGGCCAGACGGGAACTTTCCTGGAATTTCAAGAGGTGATTATCAAGAACCTAATCTTTAGGGACCAAGAAGGGGGGGCACCCAGTACTTCTGGAAGCGGGGCCACACGCATCGTACCAGGGCGGCAACACTTTCCAGGAGAAGTTCCCCAAACTGGCAAGAAGGGAAATAGTCAATAGAGGTGCAAAGTCTGCTATAAGAGGGCGATAAGGGATGACACAATATATCAATGTGACACGTGTCCCGAATAACCAGAGCTCTGTATGAAAGAGTGTTTTAAAATTTATCATACATCCCTTGGTTTATAATTTACCCCAATTTTACTTACCCTGATGCACTTCGCACAGCTTATCCCCCCTCGTCTTTCCCCTCTGAGCCCTGCTGTGTGCCCAGGCAGCTGATAACAGCCACATGTAGGGTATTGCCATACCCGGGAGAACCCACATTACAGTTCATGGGGTGTAGGTCTCCGGTCAAAATGCTCACTACACCTCTAGATGAATGCCTTAAGGGTGTAGTTTTTAAAACGGGGTCACTTCTTGCGGGTTTCAACTGTACTGGTACCTCAGGGGCTTCTGCATACATGACTTGGCACTAGAAAATCCCCAGTAGGCCAAATGGTGGTCCTTTCCTTCTGAGCCCTCCCATGGGCCCAAACGGCAGTTAATCACAACAAATGGGGTATTGCCGCACTCAGGACAAATTGGGCAACAAAATGGAGTATTTTATTTCTTGTGAACATAAGAATTTTTGAGCTAAAATGACATATTATTGGAAAAAATATATATTTTTTTAATTCCCAGCCCAATTCAAATAAGTTCTGTGAAGAAACTATGTGGTCTAAATGGTCACATTACCCATAAATGATTTCCTTGAGGGGTGTAGTTTCCAAAATGGGGTCACTTCTGGTGGGTTTCCATTGCTTTGATACCTCTGGGGCTCTGCAAATGCGACATGGCACCCGAAAACCAAACCAGCAAAATCTGTACTCCAAAGAACACACAGCGCTCCTTCCCTTCTGAGGCCTCCCATGGGCCCAAACGGCAGTTTATTGCCACAAATGGGGTATTGCTGCACTCAGGAGAAATTGGGCAACAAAATTGAGCATTTTGTTCCCTGTGAAAATAAGAAATTTTGATGACATTTTTTCCAATAAGATGTAATTTTTTATTTTTTTAATGTCACAGCCCAATTGAAATAGGTGCTGTGAAAAAACTGTGTGCTCAAAATGCTAACAACAACCATAAATGAATTCCTTGAGGGGTGTAGTTTCCAAAATGGGGTCACTTTTGGTGGGTTTCCATTGCTTTGATACCCCTGAGGCTCTGCAAATGCGACATGGCACCCGAAAACCAATCCAGCAAAATCTGGACTCCAACAAACATATAGCGCTCCTTTCCTTCTGAGCCCTCCCATGGGCCCAAACGGCAGTTTATCACCACAAATGGGGTATTGCCACACTAAGGACAAATTGGGCAACCAAATGGGGTATTTTGTTCCCTGTGAAAATAAGAAATTTTGATCACAAATGACATTTTATTGGAAAAATGACATTTTTTTCATTTCACAGCCCAATTCAAATACGTGCTGTGAAAAAACTGTGCGGTCAAAATGGTAACAACAACCATAAATGAATTCCTCGAGGGGTGTAGTTTCCAAAATGGGGTCACTATTGGGGGATTCCTACTGTTTTGGCACCTCAACACCTCTTCAAACCTGGCATGCTGCCTAAAATATATTGTAATAAAAAAGAGGACTCAAAATGCACTAGGTGCTTCTTTGCTTCTAGGGCTTGTGTTTTAGTCCACGAGCGCAGTAGGGCCACATGTGGGACATTTCTAAAAACTGCAGAATCTGGACAATACATATTTAGTAGTGTTTCTCTGGTAAAACCTTCTGTGTTACAGAAAAAAAAATGAATAAAATTGAAATTCAGCAAGAAAAATGAAATTTGCAAATTTCACCTCCACTTTGCTTTAATTCCTGTGAAATGCCTGAAGGGTTAAAAAACTTTCTAAATGCTGTTTTGAATACTTTGAGGGGTCTAGTTTTTAAAATGGGGTGTTTTATCAGGGTTTCTAATACATAGGCCCCACAAAGCCACTTCAGAACTCAAGAGGTACCTTAAAAAAAAGGCATTTGAAATTTTCTTAAAAATATGAGAAATTGGGGGGCGGAGCTTGCCGAGCAAGGTGATGGACGTGTAATCCCGGCGCTCCACACTACATCCACCGATTCTTCAGGATATTGCCCACTTCTTTCGGCTAAAATGGTGAGGACAGGTCGAGATAAGTCCAAGGAACATGCAGGTACCCCCAAATCCCACAAACAATCGTCCGACATGGACAAATATTTCGGCAAAAAGATGCCGCCTGCAGAGAGCAGATCCAAGATGGCGCCGACATCTTCACGCTGTGAGCAGGGAGAGGATTCAGATAGCTCATGTGCGCCTTCAGACTCGGCGGGGGATGCAGACTCTGTACCGATATCTAGGGCTTATCTGAAGAAAACACTGCTTCAGGCACTTATGCCTGTGATGAAAGACTTATCAGATATCAAAACCGATATGCATCACATCGGCCATAGAGTAATGGCGTTGGAGGAGGCTCACATTTCTAATGCTAAATATGCTGTTTCGGTTCACCAGGAGCTATCTGCTCATCACACGCACTTGAATAATCTCTATCTTCACATGGAAGACCAGGAAAATAGGAGTAGACGGAGGAATGTTCGCCTTCGAGGTATCCCCGAGTCAACTGACCATGATGCCTTACCTGCAGCGGTGGACTCTATTTTTCGCTCATTAGTAGGTCCCGAGCTGGCTTTGGATATCACAGTAGAAAGAGTACATCGGGCCCTGCGTCCCAGGCCTGGGGCTGGTGAACCTCCACGTGACGTCATATGTGGGATCTTGAGTTATGTTCACACGGCGGCCATTTTAAGAGCTGCAAGAGATGCTCCGGAAGTTGTATATGAAGGGACTAAGATCTTACTCTTCCAAGACCTGGCTGCGAGCACATTGGCCAAACGCCGCATTCTGAAGCCGGTTACAGAGGCGCTACGTGCTAAGAAACTACCGGTCCGTTGGCTTTATCCATTCGGTCTGGCTACAATGAGAGAAGGCCGGCAGATCACCATCCGCACACCTGAAGATCTGGACACTGCTTGGAAAAAGCTGGGGATAGAGCCTATGGAGATTCCGTCCTGGATGCCGGTGTCGCTGGATTTGGGACTGCCTTCAGTGCAAGAACCGTGGCAACCTACTCCCAAGCCCAAGTCTCCGAGAAGCAAGAAGACGCGTATGGCAGAGGACACTTGAATGATGTCTTAATGGGTTTTAGTTTATATTTCTTTGCAGAAATGCTGAGTCTGTTGAGATTGTTTATATATGTTGGGCATTATATATTTTACTCAGGTAGATCCAATATACTGTAGCAAATTCACGGTGATAAGGGGGAGGAAAGTGTAATACGGTTTTATGGGGGAGCTGGAGGCGATTGTTATAACAAGGATAAAGTCGGCTATGACTTGTACTCCCTTTATGTGTATGTATTTCTCTCAATCCTCCAGTGTTATCATGCGGTGACTCAATTTAGTATTAATATGTGAATCAGTATTGGGTTTATGTCTTAAGAGTTATGAAGAATTGGTGTGTTGTTTTGTACAAAATGGCAACTTTCTTCTCCCCCCCTCCCCTCTGGCAGGGGATTTGTTGGATGCTTAGGTGCATCATGATAGCACCTCCTATTTCCGGGATGATATGGAGGTTTCCTTTTGATACCATTCCTTATTGTTTTGTTGTTATACGTTTTATTGTTGATTTGGTCTTCTCTCCCTGGTGGGGGCACTTAACAAATGTTCCTACAGTCAGAATGGTTCTAAATGTAAAATATCATGGGTAGATTACGTATTTGCTCCTTCAATGTGAAGGGGTTGAACTCTCCTCAAAAGAGATCTCGTATTTTTAATTCCTTAAAGTTGAATACTCCGGATGTCTTAATGCTGCAAGAAACTCATTTTCGGCCTACACATATTCCAAACTTACCTACGCAACTTTACACACAATGGTTCCATAGCACTTACTCTTCAAAATCGAGGGGGGTTTCTATTGCTATACACAAAGACACTCCTTTTAAAGTAGAAGCTTCTTTACTAGACCCTATGGGAAGGTTTGTTTTTTTGAAGGGTCACATCTCCAACACAAAGTTTACGATAGCAGCTGTATATGCACCTAATGTTGGGCAATTGAAGTGGTTGCGCAAAACTCTTTGTTCTCTTAAAACGTTTAGCGATGGTTATCTTGTTTTTGGGGGAGATCTTAATGTATCTTTGGACTCTGCTCTGGACTCCACCTCTTCTAGCATGAGGTTTTCCATGCCTGCCATGCGTCGACTTAAAATTAGCCTGTCACAACTGGGGTTAGTAGATGCCTGGCGTGTTAGGAATCCGTCCTTAAAAGACTTCACTTTTTACTCTACACCACATGAGACTTATCATAGAATTGACTATATATTCATTCCTATGGTCCTTGTTCCTTCGTTACTTCAAGCGGATATAGGAAACATTACGGTTTCAGACCATGCTCCGATTTCGCTTTCCTTAGATTTGATTAATTTACCTCGTAGGGAATGGACCTGGAGATTGAACGATACCATTATCGCAAACAAAGAACATAGTCAAGCACTTGGCCTAAAAATAGAGGAATTTTATGGCTTTAATGATACTCCGCAAATCTCCAGGCCAATTCTTTGGGAGACGCAAAAAGCCTTTATGAGGGGAGAACTTATTGCCCTGTCCTCACGGGTTAAAAAACAAAGGAATGCTCAAATTCTAGACTTACTTCATAAGATATCTCGAATGGAAGTATCACATAAAAATTCTAACTCGTCTGAGGATTATAGGAAATTAAGTCAGTTACGTCAGGAACTTAAGGATCATTTGAATGTAAAGGCGGCTAAGGCTTTTTTGGCTGCTCAAAGTCACATGTATCTTCATGGAGACAAAGGCTCCAAATTAATGACCCGTTTGATCCGTCAAAAACAATCCAAAACATTTATTGAGACCATAAAAGATGACAAAGGGGCAAGAGTGACTACCACCCCGCTTATAGCAAAGACTTTTCAATCCTTTTACTCCTCATTGTATAATCTGGGAAACCCGATTGGGGAATTGGGGTTGACATCACAGGAGAAGACTAGCAAAATAAGGAGTTTTTTTAGATTCTATCACGGTTCCTGGCCTCTCTGAGTTGGACTGTGGGGAGCTCCTGGCGCCTATTACTAAAGAGGAGGTTGAGAAAGTGTTACATTCGATACCGTCTGGAAAAAGCCCGGGGCCAGATGGTCTACCTATTTCGTACTACAAAAAATTTAGTCAGCAATTAGTACCGAAGTTTGTGGAAGTATGTAATTCTCTGATGAAGGGAGCTTCATTACCTAAGCAAGCATTGGAAGCTTTTATAACTATTCTTCCTAAAGAGGGAAAGGATCTAGAATGCTGTGGGAGCTATAGACCTATCTCGCTCCTGAACTGTGATGTGAAGTGGTGGGCTAAAATTCTTTCTCTTCGCATTCAACCAATATTGCCGAAACTAATTAATGAAGAACAGG
This sequence comes from Rhinoderma darwinii, assembly GCF_050947455.1. Lineage (NCBI taxonomy): Eukaryota > Metazoa > Chordata > Amphibia > Anura > Rhinodermatidae > Rhinoderma > Rhinoderma darwinii. Next base: position 59,087,745 of record NC_134697.1, on the reverse strand, counting down.
TGGGATTCGTGAAGGGTCGGGAAGGTAGGCACAATGTGAGCAGGGTGTTGCATGCAATATGTCAAATAAGGCGTCGGGGGCACTCTATGGTTCTCCTTGGTACTGACGCAGAGAAGGCATTTGATAGGGTCTGTTGGGAGTACATGAGAGCTACCTTACTTAAATTTAATTTTCCTCCTGTGTTTATTGAGGCTATATTTTCTCTATATACTTCCCCATCTGCTAGAATTCAAGTGAACGGTTCTTTGTCAGACTATTTTTCTATTACAAATGGTACACGCCAAGGTTGCCCCTTGTCCCCGTCTCTGTTCTGTATGGTGATGGAGACATTATTGGCGAAATTAAGACAGACCGTTGAGATTGAAGGATTGAAGATGGGGAGTCATAATCATAAACTGGCAGCCTTTGCGGATGATTTGCTATTGTTGATTACAAATCCACTTGAGGCCTTTCCAAAAATAATAGATGTCTTTAATGAATTTGGAGAGTTTTCTAACTTTAAGATTAATTACGATAAGTCGGAGGCCTTGAGCATTAATGTACCGGTTGGTCAGCTCTTGGTTCTGAAATCTATGTCGCCCTTTAAATGGCCTTCGCAGGCTATTAAATACTTGGGGATAATGATTTCAGCGGATGTATCCCAACTCTTCGAACTTAATTTTAAACCCCTTCTCTCCAGGATTCATAGATATATTTCTCAATTGAACATACCTTATGTTTCTTGGATAGGACGAAAAAATTTATTGGCGACTTATGTGCTCCCACAGATCCTGTATATGCTGCAGAGTCTACCTATTGAGATGCCAAATAGCTTTTTCAACAGTTTCAGGAGTCTTTTTGTTAAATTCTTGTGGAAAGATAAACACCCCAGGTTGGCTTATCGGCTCCTCACTCTTAAAAAAAAGCAAGGAGGAATGGCATTGCCTGATTTAAAGACATACTATGAAGCGGTCCAGTTGTCTAGATGGTCACAATTAGCTAATTTGTCTATAGGAGCTCTTCATCTGGATATGGAAAGAGCGCTCCTCTCGGAGGATTTGGCTCATTTGCTGTGGGTGAAATTACCATTACCTCCACCAAAGGCACTGGTTAGTGTACTGACTAGGGGAATGCTTAAAGTTTGCCAGAAATCGGGTGCTTTGGCCATGTCTAGTGGAAATCTTTCTTCATTGGCTCCATTGGCTGTTTTACCACATTATGTAAATAAAACGCATAGTATGAGTTCTTCAATGTGGCAGACACTTAAAACTTATAAAGTAGCGGAGATTGTAGGTGTAGCAGTTCTTCCTGAACTGGATGTTCTTAGGACAAGACTTAGGGGAAATGATCCGAATTCTCCCACTCATAAGGTTAAGGTCCCCTTTCTACACCAACTTAATTTTAAATCGGTATGTCGTAAATTTTTGTCAGCTAAACTAAGCCCTTATCCGGATCCCACGTGGCTTGAAAATTATTCTCTCTTACCCAATACCCCGACTAAGCCTCTGTCTAAGATATATTCTGGTCTCCTCCTACAACGAGCTCCATCTAAACCACATTTCATTAGAGAATGGGAGGCAGAGCTGGGTTCCATATTCTCGCAAATGGAGATTGATACGATACTCTCTTATGCTCACGGGTTCTCTAGATGTGTGAGGTATCAGGAAAATTCGTATAAACTGGTGACGAGATGGTATAGGACACCTGCTTATCTTTATAGAATACACCTAGTTAGCACGGACGTTTGTTGGAGATGTGGCCTGGAGACAGGGACGCATGCACACATATGGTGGTCTTGCCCTAAAATTAAGAATTTTTGGAAGGAGGTGGAAATAGCTATAGGAAAGATAACAGGACATAATATCCGGTTAACTCCGGAGTTGGTTCTGTTGTGGTTACCAGTGAAAGATTTTACGCCTTCAAAAAAAGAATTTGATAACTTTCCCGGTGGCCACCGCAAAACTTCTAATTCCCTTGTATTGGAGGAAAACAGACCCCCCTACGATAGAGGTCTGGTGGTCTAAAATGCATCAACTATATAGACTTGAGGAGTTGGTAGGATGGAATACTTTCACAAGGGACAGCTTTCTTAAGATATGGCAACCATGGAAGCAATATTTAGAAAAATTTTCCAGAAATAACTCTGGAAGCCCTGTTGTGCTAAGGTAAATTAATATGTGGGGATTACGGGATGAATAATTTCTACACCATGATACTGGATTTATTTTGACGGATGGGACCAGGGACGTAGCAAAGTGCTGACATTACATAATTTTTTCCGCCATCAGGGAGACTGTATATGAATGTATATTTTTGTTTTGTATCTACCCTTTTATGTATTATTATTTTCTATCCTATATCTTGTGTTGCTGTAAGCACATAGTAGGTTACTGATATTTGACCTGTAATGCATACCTCTGATTTTTCTTTCACATTATATTTCATGAAGATATGTCGGGAATTATCCCTTTCGCTCAGAGACAATCTTACCAAAGATATTTTGATTTCTGTAACCTGCTTCATTGTAAGAATGTTATTACGATGGATGTATGGAATGTTGTTAATTGTTGTTTTATATGTTAATATCCTTAATAAAAGAGAATTTATAAAAAAAAACAAAAAAATAAAAAAAAATATGAGAAATTGCTGTTTATGTTCTAAGCCGTGTAACGTCCAAGAAAAATAAAAGAATGTTCAAAAAACGATGCCAATCTAAAGTAGACATATGGGAAATGTGAACTAGTAACTATTTTGGGTGGTATAACCGTCTGTTTTACAAGCAGATGCATTTAAATTCAGAAAAATGCAATTTTTTCAAAATTTTCTCTAAATTTTGCAATTTTTCACCAATAAACACTGAATATATCGACCAAATTTTACCACGATCATGAAGCCCAATGTGTCACGAGAAAACAATCTCAGAATCGCTTGGATAGGTTTAAGCATTCCGACGTTATTACCACATAAAGTGAAATATGTCAGATTTGAAAATGGGCTCTGAGCCTTAAGGCCAAAACTAGGCTGCGTCCTTAAGGGGTTAAAGAGGCTCTGTCACCAGATTTTGCAACCCCTATCTGCTATTGCAGCAGATAGGCGCTGCAATGTAGATTACAGTAACGTTTTTATTTTAAAAAAACGAGCAACTTTGGCCAAGTTATGACCATTTTTGTAGTTATGCAAATGTGGCTTGCAAAAGTACAAGTGGGTGTGTTTAAAAGTAAAAGTCCAAGTGGGCGTGTATTATGTGCGTACATCGGGGCGTTTTTAATAATTTTACCAGCTGGGCGCTCTGACGAGAAGTATCATCCACTTCTCTTCAGAACGCCCAGCTTCTGGCAGTGCAGATCTGTGACGTCACTCACAGGTCCTGCATCGTGTCGGCCACATCGGCACCAGAGGCTACAGTTGATTCTGCAGCAGCATCAGCGTTTGCAGGTAAGTAGCTACATCGACTTACCTGCTAACGCCGATGCTGCTGCAGAATCAACTGAAGCCTCTGGTGCCGATGTGTCCTCGCTCGTCTGACACAATGCAGGACCTGTGAGTGACGTCACAGCGTGATCTGGCAGAAGCTGGGCGTTCTGAAGAGAAGTGGATGATACTTCTCATCAGAACGCCCAGCTAGTAAAAGTATTAAAAACGCCCCGATGTACGCACATAATACACGCCCACTTGGACTTTTACTTTTAAACACACCCACTTGGACTTTTGCAAGCCTCATTTGCATAACTACAAAAATGGTCATAACTTGGCCAAAAATGCTCGTTTTTTAAAAATAAAAACGTTACTGTAATCTACATTGCAGCGCCTATCTGCTGCAATAGCAGATAGGGGTTGCAAAATCTGGTGACAGAGCCTCTTTAAGATGCAGGTACAATTGAATACAATGACAGAGCTGCAGGGAGCTTGTTTGCTATTCGCTGCAGCCTATAGAATACAGGGATTGGATCCCTGCACAGGCACGATGACGTCATCGCTCTGGCGTACGCTTCAGGCCTAATGTAGGCTGGAGCTCGATTCATCGCGGGAACGGCCCGGGCTCGGTGAGTACGGGTTTTTTTTTTTTATTTCTTGGGGGCGCTATATGCAGGGAAGGTGTGTGTTTCACTATTTACAGCAGTGGTTCCCAACCGGGGTGCCGCGGCACTCTGGGGTGCCACGAGAACCGTCCAGGGGTGCCGCGACACTCCGCTCATCCACTGCAAAAAAAAAAAAGTCACAAAAAAAATAAAATAAATATATATATATATATTTTTTTATTTTTTTTGCTACAAGCTCCGCCCCCGACGTTGTAGCAGACGTGACGCGTGCACGTCTGTTACGAGTACCACCCACCGCTTCCCACTAGAAGCCTGACTGAGGGAGAGGAGCCATTAACGCTGTGCAGGGTATTTTTGTTTTCTTTAGTTTGTTAGCAATTGTGTGAGAAATGGAGCCAGAATGCCGGAAGTTGTAGTCCTCTCCTGTTATACCTCCTCCCTGTAATGTCCTCTGATATCCCATAACATCCTGGACATGCTGGTAGTTTTAGTTCTCTCCTCTTATACCTCCTCCCTGTAATGTTCTCTGATATCCCATAATAACATCCTGGACATGCTGGTAATTGTAGTTCTCTCCTCTTATACTTCCTCCCTGTAATGTCCTCTGATATCCCATAACAACATCCTGGACATGCTGGGGGTTGTAGTTCTCTCCTCTTATATCGCCTCCCTGTAATGTCCATTGATATCACATAATAATAGCCTGGACATGCTTGAAGTTGTTCTTATACCTCCTTATTTATTCCTTCCCCAGGAGTAAGCACACTTTCTCTCTGTGATGGTCACTTTACTAGAGGGGCAGATGGTAATTTTACTGGGGGGGGGGGGGGGGGAACTGAGGCTGATGGTGGCTTTACTGGAGAGGGCTGAGGCTAATGGTCACTTTACTGGAGGGTCATTATACTGTGAGTGGGGGGGGGGGTTGATGGTCATTTTACTGTGAGTGGGGGGCTGATGGTCATTTACTGTGAGTGGGGGGATGATGGTCATTAGGCCTTATTTACACAAACGTGTTATACGTCTGTGTTAGGCGTGTGATTTTCATGCGCGTCGCACGGACCTATGTTAGTTAATGGGGCCGTTCAGACTGTCAGTGATTTCACGCAGCGTATGTGCGCTGCGTAAAACTCACGACATGTCCTATATTTGGCCGTGTTTCGCGCAGCACGCACCCATTAAATTCAATGGGTGCGTGCAAATCGCGCACGGCATACGGAAAAACTTCCGGGTGCCGCACATGATGCGCACTACAGTAGGAAAATAAATGAATGAAAACCGAAAAGCACCACGTGCTTTTCTGTTTGTCAACAAAAAAACAGTGTCATAATGATGTCGGCTGCGCGAAAATCACGCAGCCGCACACCATATGCTGATGCCACCCGGACCTTTTGCGCGAGCAAAACGGACACATCTGTGTGAATAAGGCCTTACTGTGAGTGGGGGGGCTGATGGTCATTTTACTGTGAGTTGGGGGCTGATGGTCATTTTACTGTGAATGGGGGGCTGATTGTCTTCGAGTGGTTTCCGCCTCTGACCTCCCATTGAAATTAATAGGAGGCAGAAAAAACCTGCGGCGCTCGTTTGGTGTTTTTTTGTCTGCAATATTTTGCATTCGCTTCAACGGCTTAAATAAAATGTGGGCAAAAAACACAGCAAAAAAAAGTCAAACAACGCTGTCAAATCAAAATCTGCCACAGAATTCCTAAAGGAATTTTGAGGCAAATTTTTAGTTTCTGCCTTACAAAAAAACGATGTGTGAACATACACTAAGAGTGTAGTGCTTGTTTTTAGCCATTTTTTTTTGTCGTTTTGGAAAATTTTTAGTAGGGGAGCCCGGAGAATTATTATTTTTTTTCCTGGGGTGCCTCGTGCCGGAAAAGGTTGGGAAACTCTGGCCTAGAAGTATTGTCGTGGAGAACCCTGTGTTAGTTGGGTGGGGGGCCCCATCATAAATAACTGCTCCATACTGCTGGCAGTCTTAATCTGGCCCTGATAGTGGGGCTCACAATCTAATATAAAGTAGAAAAAAAATGTATGGGTAGTTGCTGGATTAACATAGGTTATATACGGTCAGTTACAATCTAAAGGGGTTGTTCAGATTAGAAGAATAATTTTCATATACCCTATTATGGAATTCTGAGGTAATAGTGGGGGTCCTCTGTTCAGGATCCTCATGTCTTGGCCAGAGTGGAGAGCGGTTACATAGAGCATCTCTCGCTCTTGAGTACCTGTTCAGACCTGCATTAGACAGACAACCCATTGATATTAATGGGCACTGTGTAATACTTTGTTTATTGAACACTTACTGCCAAGTTTCCCCACAGATTACAGCGGACTGATGGGGGCCCAGCAGTGGATCAGAATGGATAGTCAGATTGGGCACAGTGGCACCAGCAGGGCTCAATGAACAGCTCAACTTTGGATGCTTCATATAGCCTGCCATTTTAATGGTAATTATGAGTGTTGTACGTATCATATGGCCAAGGCGTAGCTAGGGGGGGGGGGGCACGCGGGGCATGTGCCCCGGGCTCAACTAAGAGAGATGGTATGGTGGGCGCCGGGCCGGGCGCACACGGCCGCACGTACCATGTGTCAGGTTGAGCTGCTGGCTTCAGGTCGCAGCTTTCAGCATTGTGTGGGGGCAGCAAACGAGAGGCCACCACACAGACGCTATAAATATTAGACCAGTGTCCATCACGCAGGACTTGTTTCTCTACCCTGCATGTCCCCCCAGCTGTTCTATCATTAGCTGTCAGCAGTCGGGGACGAGCAGGGCGGAGGGGGAGGAAGTCTGCAGAGACAGTACAGGCAGAAAGCAGATCAGGGAAGTTTACATCAGGCTCTCCTCCTGTCATATCGGACCTAAGCACTGATAACAGCTAGAAGCGAATACCAGAGCCTGGTGTGCACTCTTCCTGACCTCCTCTAGGGGCAGTACTGTATCTGCAGGCTCTCCTCCCCACCTCCTCCTGACTACTGAACTCCAGACAACCATCACTGCTGACCTATTAAGAGGCTCCAAGTTCTTGACCAGACTGTCTGCATATGAAATGTCCAGCTACCTACAAAAGGTAAGTGTATATATGTGTGTGTAGTCTGTCTATCTGTGTATGTCTGTATCTATCGATCTATCTATCTATCTAAATCTGCAACAAATGTCAAGTCCCCGAAAAATAACCCAGTATTTTTTTATAGTTTAAAATAAAAAGACTATACTCACCTCCCGCGATGCTCTTGTGGCAACACATACCTGGTCCGCTGATGGTCTCTGTACAGCAGCCAATCACAGAATAACAGCTGTACAGAGACCATCCAGAGGATCAGGGAGGCGAGTATAGTTTTTTTTTTTTTTTTTTTTATCATAGCTGGTTTCCACAGCACGATTTGGTGCAGATTTTCTGGCAGATTTCCCTGCGAATTCTGAGTTGCATTTTCTGCAGCAAATTTTATCCATGTGTACATACCCTAAATAGACACAAAAGTTAAGTACAAATTCTCCACTAGTATACAGGTTTATGCCACCCAAAAACAGATATAAACCTCCCCCCCAAAAAAAACAACCCCAAAAACATATACTTCAGCACAGTGTGAAACTGCACAGGAGTCTTTGCATACATTATACTGCATGGGGGCATCTATGTGGGAATTATACTGCATGGGAGAATTTGTGTGGGCATTATACTGTATGGAGGCATCTATGTGGGCTTTATACTGTATGGGTGCATCTATGGGGGCATTATGCTGTATGGTGACCGTTATGGGGGCATTATACTGTGTGGTGGCAGCTATGGGTGTATTATACTGTGTGAGGGCAGCTAGAGGGCATCATACTGTTTGCTACGCGCGCCGCATCAGTTTTACTTCTTTGTGATACTTGAAAGTTGGGATGTATGGTGGAATCCCCAGTCAAACCGTTGCAGACTCTCTTCCTGGGGATCCCGCTCCTGAGGCCACTATCCATATATGGACAGTGATGTCAGGGGCTCCTCTAGGAATCCCCAATGGCGCTATGTACAGGGAGAGGGGTGTAGCGCTATTTAGAGGAGGGTGTGTGTGGCACTATCTACAAAGAGGGGAGTGTGGCACTATCTACAGGGGGGCTGTGTGGCACTATCTACAGGGGGGCTGTGTGGCACTATCTACAGGGGTGTGTATGGCGCTATTTATAAGGGGTTGTATGTGGCACTATCTACAGGGGGCTATGTGGCACTATCTACAGGGGGAGGTGTGGCACTATCTACAAGAGGAGACTTCATTATTTCACCATATATATTCTCATTAGCCTGTTATACAATCTGTTTAGTCCAGCAGTGACAGCTGTATTTATTTTCTTTTAATTTATTGGTATGTTAACTACTTTATATAACTATATCGCTTATAAAATGTACAAAGCTCGAGTTACATTAAAAAAAAGATGGAAAAAAAAATTACATACCTGGCGAGGGGAAAGGTAATGTCGGGAAAGTGGTTGGGGGGGGGGGGGCAGCAAACTAAATCTCTACCCCGGGTGGTGGAGAACCTAGCTACACCTCTGCATATGGACATACTTACAATACGTTTTGATATACAGTCGCAAGGCAATACGAATAGGTCTCAGATAGAGACCAATATTGGCTAATTGCATTCTTGACTGATGTGGCAGGTCATTAGCCTTCCAGGGTATAGAGGTGTACCTCTAACATGTATCGGCTTGTATAGCCTTTCAGACTATACTCCTGTGGATGTACCATATATTGGCGTCCATGTCTACCCTCCCGCTGCCTCTTTAGCTTCTAAGATATAATCTCTTTAGACCCTGTATACAAGATTAACTTTGTTGTTTTTGCAATACCCCATTGCACCTATATAGTGACTATGTGGAGTTTTCACTTAGCAAATGCCAGTGTAAGTTACGCTAAGTGGCTCATGCATGAACCACATTCATGTACCAGTATCTACCTGGGCATCTCCTTCTGGCTCATACAGGAGTAACTAACAGAGCAGACTTTATAACGAGTCCTCTGATTATTTGGGCTGCTCTAGGGAACAGCCAAGCCTGTTAAGGCCAAATTATTTTGGGTGACTAGCGTCGCTACAGAGACGTGGGGACGTGACATAACATAACAAATGTTTTTTTTGTAAATAGAACAGCAGTGCACGTAAAAGTAAGTTCCCCCAGTGTGTGACGCTAGACGCCGGGGTCTATTGAAGGCCTTGGAAGTTAAAGACCCCCCCCCCCCCCCGTATGACATCGGACGCCGGCAGTAGGGTGGGACCTGAGTATACATAAAAAGGAACGAACGGAAGTGCGTCACTGGGCGCCATATACAATCTGGTTTGTTGCAACACACTGCTCACCACTGTGAGAGCACTAAGACTCACCTATTTCTGTGACCCTAGCTGCTTGTATTTGTGGTTCCACTGAACAAAAACTGAAAAAAGGAACATTACCATGCTACCCACCACCGTAGGAATGTTAGGTCTTTTTTTACTTTCTGCTACAGGCATTCTAGGACTCATCAGACCTGGCTGAACTTATCTTGAATTTACCTAAGGTAGCAATTGTTTTTCTACACCCTGTGAATCACCCGATGACTCCCGCAAGGGAAGAAATGTGTTGGGAATATTAGGGTTCTTTTTAGAACAGGGACAGGTTTTAATAGCCCGTCTCCACTAAGTGGACAGGGTAAGTAACAGAGTGAATATCTGTCCTGTTGTTCTCCTAGTACTAGGGTGAGACAGGGACAGCTTGTTCCTTCCGTTTCCAGACTTGCCGTTGTGAATGTGAATGCCCGGAGCCTTTTCCCGGCCATTTACAGCAACCTGCACTGAATATCTGCATCTGCTCTGCACAAGAAAAGAGTCTGGGAAGATCCACCCGATCTTCTACTACGTTGTTATTGTTCTTTGTACTGATTGGAGTTAGATGCTGGTCTGCCGTTCTATAGGCAAACACCTTTCGTCAACATAGTGGGTAGGATTTTAGTCTACTGCTAATGAGGTATTGTAATGGTACGCATCCTAGCATTTTTGTATATGTTTCTGTCATGTGCATCTATATTTTTTTAATGGAAATAGTTAATTATTATTTAGTTGCCTCTGCTTACTTGGTTCGGGGACAAGCAGTGGGAAATGGCTCAGCTTATTGTCGGGGAACCTTCCAGCAAGTAGGGATTGTCTAAAGTGGAGTACCCCTTTAATCTATTTATTTTTTTTTTTTTTAAGAATACATATGCTAGACTTCTTTCTGGTCCTCCCCGCAACCATTTATCCATCTTCCTCAAAATATTCTTCTGCCCATTCACGTGACGGATTCTGTATGCTCACAGAATGGCCCTTACTCTAACACACGGAGTGCATTTCATAAATGGACAAGAAAAAATAGAATTAATGTTTCACCGTTGCTAAGCAACAGAGAACAGAGCGCTGCATTTTACATAATGCTCAACGTAAATGTTATCAAAGCTGTTCCACACAGCCCTAAAAATGCATCATAAAAAAATTAACCGGCAAGAAAAAACAAAATGTGGGGTCTCCGAGGCAGACTGGTAAACAAAAATCCACTGCCAAAATAGACAGTGGTACAACAGCCTTCTGCCAATAACAAAATGCTTCAAACCTGGTGACATTACATCTAGATTCCAGGCAAGACTGTTCTAGTTATGATGCGACGTGTACCATTGTGAAGAACAAGACTTCTTCTTTTGTTGGAAGTTTACCTTGAAATTTGATCCCTAAGCAAGTAGAACATCTATTCCACTCTGTAAACATGATTGTGAAACGTTAGACATAACGTGATGTGAATGGACTTCTAGTAATTAATGTACAGATACAGAGAAAACTACTGTAAGGCCCCATGCACACGAACGTGTTTTAGCGGCCGCAATTCCCCCGAAAATCCACGGGAGAATTGCGGCCCCATTCTTTTCTATGGGGCCATGCACACAACCGTAGTTTTTGCGGTCCTTGCGCGGCCCGGGAGCCCGGACCGCAGAAAGAACGGGCATGTCTTATTACGGCCCTGTTCTGCGGTCCTGGCTCATTGAAAACAATGGCGGCGGCCATGTGCATGTCCCGCGATTTGCGGGCGGCCTGCGGCTGACAGTCCGCAGCCGGCCGACCCGAAAATCACGGCCGTGCACACGGCTACGGTCGTGTGCATGAGGCCTAAGGGTGAGTTCACAGGTAGCGTAAATACTGCAGATTTTCCACAAAAAAAATCTGCAGCATAATACAGTAGCAGCAAATTGGATGAGATTAGAACAAATCTCATCCACACACTGCGTAAATGATGAACGGAAAAAACACTCCGAAATTGACTTGCGTTTTCTTTTATCCGCAGCATGTCAATTGTATTTGCGTAATCGCTGCTTTTCTGTTGCGGGTTTTCCCCATTGAATTTCAAGGGGAAGTAAAACCTGCAACAAATAGCAAATAGACACCAATATGAGCAAACCGTGCTAAACGGAGATAGGGCTGAAGTGCATCACAGAGCAAGGAAGTAGACTGATTGGTCGGGTGGCGCGTACGTCACCGACCGGTGGCGGCGACACAGGTGCTGTACGAGCGAAATCAGAAGAGTTGTTTGATTATTTGCTGTGTATGCACTTTGTATGTGTATATATGTATGTATGTATGTATGTATGTATATATATATATATATATATATATATAAACTAAATTTATTCCAAATATTTGGTCGTTTAGCACCGTTTGCTCAGACTGGTGTCTAGTTGGTGCAGCCGCCATGGCAGATACGCTGTGTACTTTTATGCAACGTATCCACCCCGTGTGAACATAACCATATAATGAAAATAAATGTTTTGGAGCTCTCGGAGTAAAAATACTCTTAGTTTTGTATTAGGTTATGTCCCACCTTTAGAAGGCCCCAATGCTAAATCTGGAACAAAGCCCCCAAGTGTCACATGTCTTTTATAGTACTGTCCTCTAATGTAGCAGAGGAGCTGTTGGGCCCCCTCAAGCACCAGGCCCAAGGTACTACTGCATCCTCAGCACCCCCTATAGTTACATCCCAAGATGGGTAGCGGTAAGTAGGGGCTTCAGCGCTACAGGGTATAAGCACTTCTGCATCTACTGTAAAAATGGTTTGCCCAACCGTTTTTTTCAGGAACTAACAAGTAATGAGTGCGATTAAAAAAAAAAGTAATCCTCAGCAGCAACTGATCTGCTCCATTCCCCACCTCAGATGAGGTTTTACCTCTGCTGGACCTGGTTTGTACTGTTGCCCCTCCTCACCAGACCCAGATAGGGATCCTATTATAGAGGGCCAGTCTGACCCTGTAAATTAGGATAGACCATTCATATCCAGACTGAGAAAGCTTCATTTTCTACCTCACATCACACATAATCTAACTATAAAATGGTAGTATGCCCATTTGTGTTACACCTGTTTCTTCTGATTCATAAAAAATGTGACTCACCACATGCTGATACTCTGTGGATCCCCAATGAAAAATACATTCTCTTTACTTAAAGCATTACATTTTACCAAAAATCATTTATGTATTTTACTAATATGACTGGCCTATGAAGGCAGCTGGTTAACAGAATGCAAGGAACATAAGGAGAACCGCAGGTGCTCTATTCCTGCTCTATATGTTTTGATTACGTGTTATTTAGGTAATTTTCCCCTTGCCCATTCCTTTCATGTAAAAAATTATTACTGTAAATCACACACAACATGATGCCCACCATGCTCAAAGCGATATAATGTGACAAGCGGAGTTATTATGAAGAGAGAAGAATTGGCTACTGGCTGCCAGATGGGACGCGTCTAGGTTTGGTTGTGTGTTTTACACAGAAGCTGAAGGATAGAAAATGAGCACAGAACCCATATTATACAATTAGCTAAACCCGCACTGGGACTATTATGTTGTAATTCCCTAAAATTGCACTAGCAAATAAATAGGAGTAGGAGTTTGGGATTTAAGAACAATTTATCCTGTTTATTATAATCTCTGTGTTTTACATAGGACTGCTGGTGAACCTACTGGCGTATCTTAAACTCTAAGTTAAAATAAAGCACAAACAATGCAGCCTCAAAGACATAAATGACAACGGTGGTCTGTATTACGATTAATCTTATGATACCCCAACATGTGTCTATTCATAATTTTCAATAAAAAAGGTCCAGAAAATAATAAATGTCAAGTTTTAGGCATCTTCATGATTAGCACAGGGCATTTTCATATTCGGATTTATCTCTGAAAACACAAATCACTGAGTGAATGAATGCTATAAACTATCCAATCTCCCAAGTCCATCAGGTGCTGAAAAACATACAGACAAACATAACAATGAGAAGAGTCTGCCTTCTGTGCCAGAGGGTATTGAGATTTATATGCAGCAAACTGCTCAGCCCCTGTGGCACTGAACGAATAGCTGTATGATTAATCCCGGAAAGTCCCAGAGCCTAGAGCCCATGGAGACTATAGATAATGAGCGGAATGAAGGCAGAATTCAGGAGTACAACCAGTAATAGATACCACACAAACTACAGCCATTCAATATTTATATATACACATGCATAAACAAGAGGCACAACTGCTTTGCATAGCTATCCGAATGATTACAATTAGAGAGAACATACTGCTGCTGCATGGCCAGATTGTATTTATTGGACATATTAAAGTAGATGACCCAATTTTGTTTTCAGTTACTTGCCTTTCTTTAAAAGGGAATCTGTCAGCAGTTTTGAGGCTGTTGCATGACCGAGAAACTGATGATTAATTTCCCAGGGGCCACGGTCGCAAGTGCCACTCTCTGCTCTGAGCGACGGCTCTAGAGTCAAGTAAGTGGACAACTAGAGCCATCAATCAGAGCAAAGGGAAGGGACTGACAGCGTGCAGTGAGGAGAGCCAAGGAGTACTTGCACATCAAGTGCCTGCCTGGGTGGCACTTGCGACCACAGCGCTAGGGGGAATTAAACATCGATTTCTCGCTCCTGCAACTTGCAAGACTGAGACAAAAGGTATCGATACAAAGCCCTCCCCTGTAATGCGCCGTCAGCAGTTTTTAGGCCACCAGACTGCTGAAAAATTCCATCGAAGTGGTCTCATTAGCAATTTGGTCAAGTGACGTTACACCACCATAATAAAGTCATGATACCCAAGACATTCATTCATAAGAACTCAAGTTAATCATCTATTGTTCAAGAATGTAAACAATTACTATGATCATAAAGTTCATAGCAATCAACTGAGGAATTTAGTAAATGATCACCATACATGGCACTGCTCAGGCATGAGCTTTGCTGCGTGTTTAGCATTTTTCGCCTATGTCAAGTGCTGCTTATTAAGTAATTATTTTGTCTATCAAATAAAAATAGTTTTGTGAGGGCTGGATTATTGCATGGGCAAAGGGGGCAATTGTTATTAATTACTGTATGGTTGTATTATTTAGGCAATATGCAATGCTGTTTTTAAGTATTATGGCACTGTCTAAAATAGCACAGTGCCCATATGTTTGCCTAGGATCCTTTACAGAAGCTGATCTACCAATAGTTATTGTTAACTGTAATGCCATAAATATGGGGTATGCACGTTCCTTATACACGGTGTTATGCCTAATGCAGGGTCAGGCTCTGCACTAGGCATAACAGAGTGTAGATGTTTTGCCCAAATTTTTCCATTAAAGGTAAAGTGTCCTTAAGTTTATACTTTCCTATCTGAGGATAGCATAGAGTAGTGACAGAGACCCTGACTTCTCCGCTGTATTACTTACTTTTCAATGATCAGTAGTGTTTGATAATTGCCAACAGTCCCGAATTTGCCGGCAATGTCCAGAATTTACAGAGACGTGTCCAGGCAACTGCCTTATTCAATTGTATCTCTGTTCTCAGGACGCAGATACAATTGAATATTATGGAAGAGCAGGAAACGATCCGCTCTCTGCTCTGCCATTCACTCCTCCAGGAGCGGAATCCCTGTCCAGATAGTTGCCAACGCTCTGGCTGTGGATTCCAATCCGAGAGGGAGCCCCAATGCTATAGAGCTTAGGTGTGTGTGTGTGTGTGTGTGTGTGTGTGTGTGTGTGTGTGTGTGTGTGTGATTATCTACAAGGGGTGAGTGTGGCACTCTCTACAAGGAGTGTGTGGCACTCTCTACAAGGAGTGTGTGGCACTCTCTACAAGGAGTGTGTGGCACGCTCTACAAGGGGGTAGTGTGGCACGCTCTACAGAGGGCACTGTGGCACGCTCTACAGAGGGCACTGTGGCACGCTCTACAGAGGGCACTGTGGCACGCTCTACAGAGGGCACTGTGGCACGCTCTACAGAGGGCACTGTGGCACTCTCTACAGAGGGCACTGTGGCACTCTCTACAGAGGGCACTGTGGCACTCTCTACAGAGGGCACTGTGGCACTCTCTACAGAGGGCACTGTGGCACTCTCTACAGGGGAGCCATGTGGCACCATCTACAGGGGAGCCATGTGGCACCATCTACAGGGGAGCCATGTGGCACCATCTACAGGGGAGCCATGTGGCACCATCTACAGGGGGGCCATGTGGCACCATCTACAGGGGAGCCATGTGGCACCATCTACAGGGGAGCCATGTGGCACCATCTACAGGGGGGCCATGTGGCACCATCTACAGGGGGGCCATGTGGCACCATCTACAGGGGGGCCATGTGGCACCATCTACAGGGGGGCCATGTGGCACCATCTACAGGGGGGCCATGTGGCACCATCTACAGGGGGGCCATGTGGCACCATCTACAGGGGGGCCATGTGGCACCATCTACAGGGGGGCCATGTGGCACCATCTACAGGGGGGCCATGTGGCACCATCTACAGGGGGGCCATGTGGCACCATCTACAGGGGGGCCATGTGGCACCATCTACAGGGGGGCCATGTGGCACCATCTACAGGGGGGCCATGTGGCACCATCTACAGGGGGGCCATGTGGCACCATCTACAGGGGGGCCATGTGGCACCATCTACAGGGGGGCCATGTGGCACCATCTACAGGGGGGCCATGTGGCACCATCTACAGGGGGGCCATGTGGCACCATCTACAGGGGGGCCATGTGGCACCATCTACAGGGGGGCCATGTGGCACCATCTACAGGGGGGCCATGTGGCACCATCTACAAGGGGGCCATGTGGCACCATCTACAAGGGGGCCATGTGGCACCATCTCCTGTAAACAACCGGATAACTAAAGAGGTCCTGGCCACCATAGTAGTTGTCAGCCAAACTAGTGCAGACATTTGTGTGTATTTATTTGTATCCAGAAATTCTGGGAAGAAAGCCATGCCCATTAGCCACTCCCACAAGATAAGCCATGCCCACACTCTAAGTGTCCCTGGAAAATGTTTTCAAATGTTATTAACTATGGTATTTATAATATTCACTCTATCTTCTGCAACCTGTATTCATAAGCTGTGGTTAGTCTCACCCACCCACCAATGATTGACTGATTTCTCCCCAAACTTTGGATAGAGAGGAAGCTGCCAACCAACATTGAGTAGGCGGGCTAGTGTGTGTGGGTGGGGCTAGCTACAGCTCATGAATATCAAGGACTGCATAACATGCGGAGATAGCTGTAAATCATCGGTGGGAGGGTGGCACTAGCCTCAGCTTATGAATTCAGGCTGCAGGAGATAAAAGGAATTTTATATAAACTACTGATCATTGAAAAATAAGTAATGCAGCGATGGAATCAGGTTCTCTAACAAGATTTTATGCTGCCCTCAGATAGCACAGAATAAACCTGGTCACAGACTCCCTTAAGGTTTAAGATGCTCTGGGTTTACAAATAGAATTCCTGCCAATATATATTACGAGATAACATGTCATACTGTTATATAAGTTACAAGCAGTGACTTCACAATCCACATATATATAATTTTATAATAATGTTAAACATGTCAACCGCATGTTACTGGTCTTGATTTCCTTCCAAACAGATGCAGGGTAGCAAGTGCAAAATGTATTACGTGTTCCTTTAGGGTATGTGCACACGATAACTGCAATTACGTCTGAAATTATGGAGCTGTTTTCAGGAGAAAACAGCTCCTGAATTTCAGACGTAATTGCATGTACTCGCGTTTTGCGAGGCGTCTTTTACGGACGTAATTTGGAGCGGTTCTTTATTGGAGTACATGAAAAACGGCTCCAATTACGTCCCAAGAAGTGTCCTGCACTTGTTTTGACGAGGCTGTAATTTTACGCGCCGTCTTTTGATAGCGACACGTAAAAGGACAGCTCGTTGGCGGCACAGTACATCGTAAAGCCCATTGAAAGTAATGGGCAGATGTTTGCCGACGTATTGGAGCAGTTTTTCAGACGTAATTCGAGGCGTAAAACGCCTCCATTATGTCTGAAAATAGGTCGTGTGAACCCAGCCTTAGAGTATTCTAGAATGTGGATACAAAAAAAAACGATATAGGGGTTATCTTATAGAAAACAGGGAGCAGAGGAACACACATGGGCTCTCGCCATTTGCCTTTATTTTGGCAGTTACTCTTGTAATTTCAAAATAAACATAAGAAACACAACAACACATACACTTTTTACCCAAATGTTTATACCTGAACCTGGGTATACAATGGCAAATAATTATTACATACAATGCTCACACAATACTGCTCAAATAATACTGCAGTACAATGCCTAAATAATAACCCCCCATCCAAATAAAATGACCATATAGTGTCCCGTTAACACTGCCATATATTTCCACACTACTGCCATGAATTCTGGGCTAATTTTTCCCTTTTCATGTGGATAAGGTTTTAAAAATACATTACAGACGCTTGTGACTTATGTTTAGGCCACATTCAGACGTGGTGGAATTGCAGCGAATCTGCAACAATTTACAGTACAATTCATGCAGGTAAGGTTTTCAAAACCCCATCCACATGTAGCGCAAAAAAATCAGCTCGGAAATTACAGTATGCTTAGTCCTCATTCCCACGACAGGGTTTCCCGGCCGGGTGCCGGCCGTTCATAAATCGGCCGGCACCCGGCTGCATTAGGAATAATAGACCCCTAATGGGGCTATTCACACGACCGATTTTTTGATGGCCTGGAAAACCGGCCGCCAAAAAATAGGACATGCTCTATCTTCGGCTGGGTACCCAGCCGCCCGGCTCCCATAGAAGTCTATGGGGCCGGGTAATACACGGCCATCACCGGGATGTGTCCCGAGTGATGGCCGGGTTTTCCAGCGCTTGCGCTTTATCTCCTCCTCCTCACAGCGCAGAGTGCATGTGAGGAGGAGGCGTTGATGCCATTCTGACGAATGGCTGTGCGCTGTACACTGTGTGGCAGGGCCGGGGTGTACAGCAGGTGGAGGGAGCGCTGCCCTGGCTCCCTTCCCCTGCTTGTTAAAAGCGCCCTGGCCCGGCGACACCTGCCATGGCTCCGCTAGCAGCTGCTGCGGCTGCTACTACTGTAGCGACGCCACTATAGCAGAGCAGGGAGGTATCTCCCCGCTCTGCTATGTGCTAGCCGCACTTTAGCTCCTTGAAGGAGCGGAATCCCCGTGTTTTCGGGGATTCCGCTCCTGGACAGAGCGCTTGATGTCTCTGTCCATATCTGGGCAGTGACATCAGGGGAAACTCCTGAAGCGGAATCCCCGAACACATGGGGATTCCCCTTCAGGAGTTGCCACTGATGTCACTGTCCAGATCTGCCCGGCCCGGATGCAAAACTTTATGCAAACCGGCCGGGCAAAATGGCCGATTTTACCGGCCAGCACTCGGGCTGGGGCGGGACCCGGTCGTGTGAATCCCGCCTGTGTCTTATGCAGAGAAGTTGAAGATTTTACTCTTTGTAATGAATTGTGAAAACTGCAGCAAATCGCAGCACAATCTGTGTTGTAAAACATCTTATACATGTGGACTTAGCTTTGTATTGTTTTCCGTGGCATCAGTTACGCTATTCAGCATTATGTTGTTTACCAGGACATCAGTTATGCTATTTAAATGTGGTCAAGTCAGAGTGTGTATGGTACAATGCAGCTGAAAGAAAACATATAGCTGCCAGGCAGAGGGATTATTGCACTAGGCAAAACATTTAGAATACTTCTATATCATTAAATGTATCAGAGATACTGTAGGTAATGGATATAAAAAAAAAATCTAAAATGTTCTTATCGTCAGGGAAGTAAACCCTGCATGTGTAATTATTTATCCCTAATATACAGCTTTACTGTATCTATTTTGTCCGACAATATCCTCTTTCCTTCTATTCAGATGTAGCGTATGTAGTCTATTCTCTCCTAATTGCCAGCTCAAGAACACAACCATATGGTGGACTCATTTCCTAACTGCGACCAGTCTGCTATGCTGCAGTGACCTATCTTTTTGGAAGGATTTCTTTATCCATGTTAGAACTAAATGGATGCTTGTCACAAAAGCCATCCAACGGTTGAGTGCTTAGACGTTACGGTTAAAAATAAAGGACTCTTATCTCTTCTGGACCTTACAGCAACTTTGCTTTCTCAGCACTGTTAAAATGCACAAATTGCTGCACAATGATTATTACAGGGAGGATCTGCCAAAACGTCATTTTATATCTCTTCTCTGCTCAGTCAACTATTAGCATGTTGTTTTTATATAGCACACATTGCTGTATATAGTTCCATGTAACCTAGGCGAAAATACGCTGAAAAAATAAAGCACATATACAGTAAACCCAAGCAATTTTTCAACAAAAAAAGACCCAGTTGTTAAGGATCTGCCAGGCACAGCTTCTGTATCTACGCCCATAGGTAATCAGTCTGCACCTGCTTCTATGTCTGTGAGACTGACTCCATCTTCCACCACTCAGGATGGCAAGCTTAGGAGTGGGAGAGCCTATCACAGCCTGGCCAGACGGAGCTAGCTCCCGCCCTCTGTCTATTTATACCTGCCTTTCCTGTTCCTCCTTGCTTGTGATTCTTCTCGTTTGGTTTCCCGGCCCTGCTGCAGCTTCTTGATCTTTTTGACCCTGCTTCATATTGACCCTGGCTTACTGACTACTCTCCTGCTCTGCGTTTGGTACCTCGTACACTCCTGGTTTGACTCGGCTCGTTCACCACTCTTGTTGCTCACGGTGTTGCCGTGGGCAACTGCCCCTTGTCCCTTGCTTCTGTGTACCCTTGTCTGTTTGTCTGTTGTGCACTTGTTGAACGTAGGGACCGTCGCCCAGTTGTACCCCGTCGCCTAGGGCGGATCGTTGCAAGTAGGCAGGGACTGAGTGGCGGGTAGATTAGGGCTCACTTGTCTGTTTCCTTACCCCCATCATTACACCAGTATTAAACAAAACAGTCAAAATTCAGATCCTTTGTTTCGACATTGAACGTCCAGATAATGTTGAATTTTGAAAGGACATAAGCGGAAAAGGAAAGTTTTTGATTTAAAAAACAAAAACTATTTTTTCTTTATTTACGCTTAGGGCAGAAAAAAAACTTTTCATTTGACTGCATGCCTTTTCTGGAAAATCACCACCCTTGAAAGTAATTCTTATAACATTTTTTAAATCTGTCTAATATTAAAGAATCTCTGATAACCCCATCACTATCCAGCTACATTGATGCCGGGACTTTTTCTATAACCCATTAAAATGGTTTTTATGGAGCTCTACCTGCCCCCAACGTTTGCAATGCTAACGTAACTGCTTCTTAACTTATTAATGCATTTTAATAAGATCACTATTTGAAATACCTATGAAAAGCTAGTCTGTAGTCATCATGAACGTGGTTTGCTTTGGTAAATGTGGATGGTGGAAAAAGTCAAATATTTCCACTAGTGTCTTTTTATGCTCATCAACCTCATAAACTGATACATTTCAGTTTCTAATTGACCCACCGGTTTAGAATTCACCTATACATGTGGTCTTTCTATGATCTATGGCCATAGTCTGCTGTTGTACCTTGCTCCTAGATCTGCTTTCATGGAAACCCCATTGTAGTACTGCATGTATTAATTGTGTATTTTACATGCTGTTTTATGATCTGCCGTCATACCCATTAAAGTCGAAGGAGAAATAGGCAATTTGACCAGAACTTAAATGCAGCCTATATGGTACATTAGATTCGCACCATGATTATTTGTTATCAGTGAAAAGAGACAAACGCGCTCCTACACAGATCCATGCTTTGGTTGTGGGCTTAGGCCATGTTCAGTTCACATTTGTGATCTACACTTTGCTTATACGCTGTGAACAGCTTTTGGTGTACAAACAAAGCAAATCTATAGAGCTCCATAATCCTCATGGAGGCCAAAAGAGTGACCCTTGGACCTCTGTTGGGACGGTATACGTCGGTATATTGCAAAAAAATAAAAATATGGAATAGCGTAGCAGACTACTCTGTTCCATACAACTGTATAAAGTTTAAAAAAAAAGTACATCACATGGTGTACGTTTTGTTTTTTTACAATAGGACCCTATGGGCAGCATATTCCTCTTTATGCCTTTAAAGTGGGATACGTCGTGTACATGTCGGGAGTTTTTCCCGGCATATTCGACAAATGGAGGCTGAAATTGTGATGTGAACTCACATTTTCAGTGCTACTTTAGCTGAAAATAATGTAAGTGGCAGACTTGCCTTAAGGCCTCATGCACACGACCGTGCTCGTAATTACGACTCGTAATTACGAGCACGGCCGTTCACGGGCGGCCACGGGCAGCCGGCCGCTTTTGCGAGCCGTGCTGCCATTATAAAGTATAGCAGCACGGCCCGTAAATTGAAAAAATAGAACATGTTCTATTTTTTTAACGGCACGGGCACCTTCCCGTGAGAAAACGGGAAGGTACCCGTGACTAACAGAAGTCTATGGGCCCGTTATTGCGGGTCGTAATTACAACCCGCAATAACGGGTGTTTTTACGGTCGTGTGCATGAGGCCTAACAGTTTTGACAAGTAATTTTTTTTTTCATTTTTGACCCACTAATGAACATATTAGGTGAATGTCAGGCAGATTAGCCACTTCTCCAGTGCAAAGTGCACCACAGAGCTCAGCTGCCTAGACTTTTATAAGTATGACATAAGGAAAATGGGATGCGTCTTAAAGAGGCTCTGTCACCAGATTTTGCAACCCCTATCTCCTATTGTAGCAGATCGGCGCTGCAATGTAGATAAGAGTAACGTTTTGTTTTTTTTTTAAACGAGCATTTTTGGCCAAGTTATGACCATTTTTATATTTATGTAAATGAGGCTTTCTAAAGTACAACTGGGCGTGTTTAAAGTTAAAGTACAACTGAGCGTGTATTATGTGTGTACATCTGGGCGTTTTTACTTCTTTTACTAGCTGGGCGTTGTGAATAGAAGTATCATCCACTTCTCTTCACAACGCCCAGCTTCTGGCAGTGCAGACACACAGCGTGTTCTCGAGAGATCACGCTGTGACGTCACTCACTTCCTGCCCCAGGTCCTGCATCGTGTCGGACGAGCGAGGACACATCGGCACCAGAGGCTACAGTTGATTCGGCAGCAGTATCAGCGTTTGCAGGTAAATCGATGTAGCTACTTACCTGCAAACGCCGATGCTGCTGCAGAATCAACTGTAGCCTCTGGTGCCGATGTGGCCGACACGATGCAGGACCTGGAGCAGGAAGTGAGTGACGTCACAGCGTGATCTCTCGAGAACACGCTGTGTGTCTGCACTGCCAGAAGCTGGGCGTTGTGAAGAGAAGTGGATGATACTTCTATTCACAACGCCAAGCTAGTAAAAGAAGTAAAAACGCCCAGATGTACACACACAATACACGCCCAGTTGTACTTTAACTTTAAACACGCCCAGTTGTACTTTAGAAAGCCTCATTTACATAAATATAAAAATGGTCATAACTTGGCCAAAAATGCTCGTTTTTTTAAATAAAAAAAAAAAACGTTACTCTTATCTACATTGCAGCGCCGATCTGCTGCAATAGGACATTGGGGTTGCAAAATCTGGTGACAGAGCCTCTTTAACAGCAGTCACACTTTAATTTTTAGGTTTTGAGTAGGCTTTAGGTACAAAACAATGCACGTTCTCAATGTAACCTGTTTAGAGCTGCTAAAGAATAAATCCTGTTTTCAGAACCATTCCTACTTGTAGGTTGAAACACAGTCATTAACTGTAACAGAAACAGCTGTGTAGGAGGCTTAAAACTGGATGAGGAACAGCCAAACTCTGCTACAAATGTGAAATTGTGGAAGACCGTTTCATGTCACAAGTCCACCATGGCAGGACTGAGCATAGCAACAAGACACAAGGTAGTTATACTGCATCAGCAAGGTCTCTCCCAGGCAAATATTTCAAAGCAGACTGGAGTTTCAAGATGTGATGTTCAAGCTCTTTTGAAGCAGCACAAAGAAACAAGCAACATGAGGACTGTAGACGCAGTGGTTGGCCAGGGAAACTTAGTGCAGCAGGCCAAATACACATCATGCTTACTTCCCTTCGAAATTAGAAGATGTCCAGCAGTTCATCAGCTCAGAACTGGCAGAAACCAGTGGCACCCAGTTACACCCATCTATTGTTCGGAGAAGTCTGACGAGAAGTGGTCTTCATAGAAGAATTGCGACCAAAAAGCCATACCTTCGACATGTAAATAAAGCCAAGCGACTCAACTCTGCTCGAAAACATATATATTAGGGTCCAGAAAAATGGCAGCAGTTGCTCTAGACCGAGATGTCAAAATTTTAAATATTTGGCTGTAACAGAAAGCAGTTTGTTCGCAGAAGAGCTTCAATAATGAGTGTATGCAGGCAAAAGTAAGGCATGGTGGTGGTTCTTTGCAAGTTTGGAGCTGCATTTCAGCAAATGGAGTTTGGGATTTGGTCAGGGCTAATGGTGTTCTCAATGCTGAGGAATACAGGCAGACACTTATCCATCATGCAATACCATCAGGGAGGCGTCTGATTGGCTCCAAATTTATTCTGCAACAGGACAATGACCCCAAACATACAGCCAACGTCATTAAGAACTATCTTTAGTGTAAAGAACAACAATGATGATATGCACGGAGCCCTGATCTTAATATCATCGAGTCTATCTGGGATTAAAAGGAGACAGAAGGATTTGAGTAAGCCTACATCCACAGAAAATCTGTTGTTAGTATTCGAAGATGTTTGGAACAACCTTCCTGCCAAGTTCCTTCAAAAACTGTGTGCAGGTGTACCGTACCTAGAAGAATTGATGCGGTTTTGAAGGCAAAGGGTGGTCACATCAAATATTGATTTGATTTAGATTTCTCTTCTGTTCATTCACTTTGCATTTTGTTAATTGATAGAAAAAAAAAACCTATTAACGTTTCTTTTTTTTAAAGCATTCTTACTTTGAAGCATTTTTCTGCCTAAAACTTTTGCACAGTAAAATATATATATATATATATATATATAAATATATATATATATATACATACATACATACACACACACACACACACACATATATATATTTTGTTATATAGATATTTATTTTTCCAATATTTTCCCCTCCTGTAACACAGTTGTTTTTAAAAACCAGTAATTTGGTTTCAAATAATTTCAAGTAACTACTACTCCATTATGTCTTGGCCTCCACAATCTTCTAGCTCAGAACATAATTTGAAATAAAACTATGTGCATTCAAGTGTATTTGCAGTTCATTCATCCCTAAAATGTGCAATGATAAAGATGCCTTAAGGAAGATGCCTTAATACGCTTTTGCTACAATGCATATATCAGCGTTAAACAGGGCACTGAAAACAGTGTTGTCCCATTAATACACACTATACTGCATGATGGAATTAGCATTACATTTATATATTAAACAGTTAGCCTAAAGGCTTCTTCAACTTTTGCCATTCATCCCTAATTAAAAGAGTCTACTTAAAAATGTTCCATCCGACCTATTAAAAAGGGAAATTATAGGACAGAATAGTAGACGCTCAGTAGTTCAGAGTAGAATCTCTGGCTGCTGTATTCAGTCAATGGTGACATTATTGGATTGAAGTGGATGAAACTCAGCAAATAAGAGAACAGACAGCTCAATACATGTAAGGAGTGCTTAATAGCTATTAGACAGATTATCCATGGCTTTTCTGGTACAACCCATGTGCTGGACAAATCTTGTTATTTTTTAGGGAAGAATATAAGACGACGAAATGAGAGGTCCTATTTGTGTCGCAGTCATAGGGACTTATGTGAGAAATGTTCACCAGTCTCAATGCTGTACTTCTACTGCAACACAAATATATACTACAAGCCATCCAAAAAATGAATTTGCTACCCTTACATGAATTAGAATAAAACATATGGATTTGTTTCTATTTCTACTGCAAGCAAAATTCTCAAATATTTTCCTGTTATTTAAAAAACAAACAAAAAAAAAACCCAGGAGAAAATGCAACAAAAGACTGTGGTGGAAACCCTATGATAATGCCACATGTGAACATGCCTTACATTTCATTCCTGTCCTAATAGAAGCCAGCTAAACCACCAATTTATTCAGTAGCACGCTTTTACATGTGATACTTTGGGATTTCCCTTGTCCTCTAAAGTCCAAACTATTAGATTTCCTTCTGGATCTACAGTATAATATTAATCAGATATAAACATACATTCTGTTTGTGGCCTGATCAATTGCCACGCACCAGGCTTAGGGCCTCGTTCACATCAGCGTTGGGTTCCGTTTGGGGTTTACGTTCATCTATTCTGTCAGAGGAACAGATGAACGGAAAGCCGAACGGAAACTATAGCTTCCATTTGCATTACCATTGATTTCAATGGTAATGCTTTCATTTCAAGCTGGTTTCAGTTTGTTTCCGTTCTGTAAAGTTTCAGTTTTTTTCATGGAAACGATAGCGTAGTCGACTAATATGTGAAATCCTTTAGGAATTGGGACAGATTTTCCCTTTGTACATAAGATAGTTAACATATTTTGCAACAACCGGGAATATTTGCTCAGAAAAATGAATAATTAAGGGAATACATTAAGACATTACATTAAGGAATACATTAAGACTGGCGTTTTAAACGCCAGTCTTAAACTAATGTACGTGGCGGAAAATGCTCCAAAATTATTAAGAGGCGCACATCTCTTAATAAATTTGGCGCAGTTTGGCTGTCTCTGCAACAGAAATGCACGTTTACTATGAGCAGGTTTAGATTTGCGCCTTAACTTATGCAAGTTTCTGGTGTCAATTCTGGTAAATCTGTCGTTGTGCCTTTTTTACACCAGAAGACTGGAGTAAACCATTTAATATATTCCCCCTGTGTGGTATTAAATAGCAGAAAGGGTCCCCTCACCTATTAATAAGTGTAGAGAGTGGCTACATAGATTGGGTCTCTCACTCTGTGTAATGCATGACTTGCTGGGACCTCCAGACTGTCCACTGATTTCAATGTATCAGTGCAATACTTCACTTCTCCAGTGGCAGTGCTGCAGGAGAAAGGAACAGTGATTCAACAGTGAACCAGCTTCTCCCACCAATTACAAACGATTGCTGGCTGTACCTGCAGACGAAGGACAACCTGTAAGCACCATATACATCATTTTTATCTCTCCTCTCTGGATAAATTATTATATACTGTATTTTAAACATCTTGTTGATCATACATTTTTTGTATAGGTTCAATATTACTCCAGTACCTTTTTGTAAATATAAATTTAAAGTCGTTTGAATTCTAGCAAAGGGAAGTATCTCTTCTGGGGTATGGTTATTTATACTATGCACAGATTAATCAATTTTTAAAAAAAATAAATAAATCTAGATTCATAAAACAAGCATTTCTATTATGCATTTTATTACGTAGGCTAACCACGATGAAAGGCTTAATTTCAGCTTTATATAAAATAATGCTGAATTGTCTTCACAAAAGACATTCACAGGAGTAAGGCCAAGTGGGAAAGGGGTCTGGGCTCCAGTGTAGAGGGAAACTGGAAAAATGTTTATAGGGGTACTATGTGTGTTTCACAGATTAGGATAGAATAGATTACAATACACAGCAATTTTGAAAAAGTGTAATATTATAAACACTTCTAGATGCACAAAATGTTTATGGTGTAATGCGGGCCTTATTCACCCGCTCTGGAACTGTCCAAACCTGCATAGGTACTACATGCAGGGCCGCCATCAGGAATTTCAGGGCCCCCTACAGCTAAATTTTCTGGGCCCCCCTACCGTGGCACCGCCTATTAACGGTACTCCGTCCAGCACCATATCATGGTACCCAGGGCCGCCATCAGGGGGGTATTATGGGTACTGATGTGAGAGGCCCGGCCAAACCTAATTGAAAGGGGGGCCCGGCAACTGCCGCGACTTGCCTTTGGTAGAAAAAAAAAACAAACCCCTGCAATGGGGCTTGTTTTCTTCACCAAAAGAATGTCGTGAGCTGCGAGCCCCCCTTTCAATTAGGTTTGGCCGGGCCTCTCACATCAGTACCCATAATACCCCCCTGATGGCGGCCCTGGGTAGCATGGGGGTCGTCATGGGGGCCGTCAAACACTGCCGCCCGTGCGACCGATCGCGCGCACCCGCAAACTCCCGCGCATGCCCACCCGCGACCGCCTGGAACCGCGCACCGAATTTTGAGGCAGATTTTGACCTGCCCACACTATCTTGCCGCGTCTTTTGCCCGCGGTGATTGAGGACAGCAGACAAAAAACGCAGGGAAAAATGCATTTTCTACCTCCCATTGATTTCGATGGGAGGTCAGAGGCGGAACCGCGCCAAGAAAGGACGTGCTGCTTTTTCTTTTTTCCGCGACTGGCTCCCATTGATTTCAGATTAAATCAATGGGAGGCGGTTTTGGAAGTTGTTTGGTGCTGATTCTGACGCAGTGTCCGAGTCAATATCAAGGCCCAAAAACTCTGTGAACTTCGCCTATTGTTAGGGCTTATTCAGACGAACGTGTAATACATCCGTGCAATGCTCGTGATTTTCACGCGCCTCGCACGGACCTATGTTACTCTATGGGGCCGTGCAGACTGTCAGTGATTTTCACGCGCCTCGCACGGACCTATGTTACTCTATGGGGCCGTGCCGAGTGTCAGTGAGTTTCATGCAGCGTGTGTCCGCTGCGTAAAACTCACGACATGTCCTATATTTGTGCATTGTTCGCGTATCACGCACCCATTGAAGTCAATGGGTGCGTGAAAATCACGCCCAGCACTTCCGCAGCCGTATAAACTATGAATGAAAACAGAAAAGCACCACGTGCTACAAACATACAAACAGAGTGTCATAATGATGGTGGCTGCGCGAAAATCACGCAGCCGCGCATCATTCGCTGCTGACACACGGAGCTGTTATGGACCTTTTTGCGCACGCAAAAAGCACACGCTCGTGTAAATCCGGCCTTAGGGTAGGAACACACTAGGCATGAACGCTGCGGATTTTATGCAACACATTTTATTGTGGAAAATCCGCAGCGTATTACAGTCGCAGCAGAGTGAAAATCACTGACAGTCCGCACGGCCCCATAGAGTAACATAGGTCCGTGTGAGGCGCGTGAAAATCACGCGCGTTGCACGGATGTATTACACGTTCGTCTGAATAAGCCCTAACAATAAGGCCCAGTTCAGAGTTTTTGGGCCTTGATATTGACTCGGACACTGCGTCAGAATCAGCACCAAACAACTTCCAAAACCGCCTCCCATTGATTTAATCTGAAATCAATGGGAGCCAGTCGCGGAAAAAAGAAAAAGCAGCACGTCCTTTCTTGCCGCGGTTCTGCCTCTGACCTCCCATCTAAATCAATGGGAGGTAGAAAATGCATTTTTCGCTGCGTTTTTTGTCTGCTGTCCTCAATCGCAGCGGGCAAAAAACGCAGCAAAAAACGCAGCAAGATAGTGTGGGCAGGTCAAAATCTGCCTCAAAATTCTTTAAGGAATTTTGAGGCACATTTTTTCGGCCTGCAAAATACTCTGTGTGAACAGGGCCATAC
Organism: Rhinoderma darwinii; assembly: GCF_050947455.1. NCBI lineage: Eukaryota > Metazoa > Chordata > Amphibia > Anura > Rhinodermatidae > Rhinoderma > Rhinoderma darwinii. The sequence goes on along the minus strand of NC_134697.1, from coordinate 59,058,880 downwards.
ATGATCAGCACTTTGAGACACTTTACTCACCGTGTCAGAAGAGCTGCTCCCACTCCAGTCCTCTTCAGGCGATGTCTTCGGTCCAGATGTCGTCCTTGACCTCCAGGCTCCAGAAAATGGCGGGGATCGTAGAACTCCTGCCGCCGCGCAACAACTAGACTCCTCCCCCTCTCCTTACGCAGCTACGCTCTGGAGAAGGAGGATGAGGCGGAGTCGGACGAGGAGGAGGCGGAGTCGGACGAGGAGGCGGAGTTGGAGGCGGGCCAGCAGGTAAGTAAACTGTGCGCCGCTGTCCCTGTGTGGCTGTCCTTCCCCGTAGATCGGACTTGTGTTGCGGGCGCACCGCCTCCCTCTCGGCGGCGCGCCTGGTCGTTCGCGCGTGGGCGCGCGCTTGCGGTCCTACGCGCGCGGGTGCGAGCTTGCGGTAGTTCGCACGCGGGTGCGAGCTTGCGCAAGCGGTGTTTCGCGGCGGTGATGAGAGGGGGGCCCGCAGCTCGCGACATTGTTTTGGTGAAAAGAACAGGCCCCATTGCAGGGGCCTGTTTTTTTCTACCAAAGGCAAGTCGCGGCAGTTGCCGGACCCCCCTTTCAATTAAGTTTGGCCGTGCCCCCTACACTAGTACCCCTAATACCCCCTGATGGCGGCCCTGTGTAGCGCGAATCACGCGCGTCACCCGGAAGTGCTTCCGTGTGCCGTGCACGATTTGCACGCACCCAATGACTTCAATGGGTGTGTGCTGCGCGAAACACGGGCAAGCATATGACATGTCGTGAGTTTTACACAGCGCACACACGCTACGTGAAATTCACTGACAGTCTGAACGGCCCCATTCACTAACATAAGTCCGTGCGACGTAATAAGTATCACGGACGTATAACACGTTCGTGTGAATAAGGCCTTATATTGTCATTTGTAGTGAATTTTCAGTGCACAATCCGCACCAAAAATAGGAGGCAAGTAAGTGGCTTATTCAGATGTCCATGTTCGGTCTGTGATATAAGGACCGTGTATCGGCCATATTTCCCGGACCGACCACAGTTCAGGGAGCCGGGTTTCTAGCATCACAGTTATCTATGATCATAGTCCCTCCCTTCCCATGGGAATACTGTCCCCGGTCCCGTACTGAAAGCATCATTACAGTATGGGACAGTATTCCCGCAGAGAGGCAGGGACTCCCAGCAACACTGATAACTATGATGCTAGGAGTCCGGTTCCATGAATTGTGGTCAGCCTGTGAGATACAGCCGATACACGCTCCGTATGTCACGGACCGAATGCGGCCGTCTGAATAAGGCCTTAGTCTAGTTACACAGTGCGGTGAAATCCCATTTTTTTGCCACAATTTTTGCAAAAAAACGTGACTTGACCGCACTGTGAGAATATAGCCTAACAGCACTTTTCATGTTTTGTATCTTTTTTTTATGCAATTTTCGTAATTGCGGCACAAATCACGCGGTTTTGCCGCGATTTTTATATAATCGCGGCAAAACTGCGCCATTTTTGCCGCGATTACGAAAATCGCGGCAAAAAAGCGCTAGGAAAACGAAAAAATACCAAAAAACTTTTTGACCAACTTTATACAATCTACAAATGGGGTCAGGGGGATGGGAATCAGAATGGATAGGGGAACATACTCACCAGCCTGCATGTCCTGTCGGCAGTGTAGAGGAGCTGGGGGGGCGGGATCTCCACACGCAGCTTCAGCACATGCTGCATCTTCCTCTCCAGTGAAGCTACAACAGGTATGCAGGGGCTGCCGCGAGTGTTGCTAGGGGAGTGTCGCTAGGGGGGTGTCGCTAGGGGGGTGCCGCGGGCGTTGCGAGGGGGGCCCGTGAGCGTTGCGAGGGGGGGGCCCGTGAGCGTCGCGAGGGGGGGGCAACTGTCCGAGGGGGGGGCAACAGTCCGAGGGGGGGGGGGCGACGGCAGCCCGGCGGGCCCCTTTTACTTCATTCATGTGGCCGGGCCCCTGACGGGAGTACCAGTAATACCCCCCTGATGGCGGCCCTGACTACATGGGGGTATGGACTTGGATTGGAAATGTATTTGATATAGTCGTTTTTGACAATCCTGTTTTTGTGTATTTTGGGGGATGCTGCTGCTGTGAGGAATGCTGCATTGACCAGGCATTTTAATTCATTTCTATAATTATTCTTTTTAGCTCGCATAATAATAATAATAATAATAATAATAATAATAATAATAATAATAATAATAATGCCTAACTCATGAAATGGCTCAACGTGTGTTGGAATAGAAAATACAGGTGAATATAGTAATGCTATATGAAAAATCACACACTAGGGGTCTTTTTGTGGTGGTGGGGAAATATATACAGATGCAGCCAAGTTTAACTTGCAACAGCGTGATATCACACAACAAAAGCCATTGAAAAAACACTGAAAAAGTCAAGTTACAATTTATTGACACTGTATTTAATGTGTTCAAAGTCAAGATAAGGATGGCGACTTTGTATGGTAATTTTAATGCTGGTGTGTCATCATAATTGTGTTTTTAAAATTCTAAAAGTAACAAAAGAACAAAACATCCCCCTCTGATGACTAACTTTTGGGGGTCTTATCTGCAGGAGAGACTGGCCATAGATTTATGAATTGAATCAAAACTAAATTAGTGTTGTTTTCAATCCAGAAAAAAAAAAAAAAACCAGCAACAGTACAAGCAAGAAGTAACAACATATGCTACTTGCCATGTTCTCAGAGTCTCCAGGGAAAAACTAATCCTACACATTCATTCCATTGTAGATTTCATTCTCTGATCTTGTGGACGGTCTAAAACAAGAGCCAACAGACTTTCTTCAATTATTTTGCTACATTGTATTGTTTACCATTGCGGTATGCTATTCAAACAGATGGTGAGCTATGGTGTCTTAAACCCTACAATAAACTTCGACTCCATAAAGCAGGTCCAAAATAATCTCAATATATACACAGAAATAAACCAAAGTATTCCCAGCAGAGCAGAAAGGCTCTTTTTTCATAATCAACTTATACGCTTCAATTCAGCAGGATGGCTTTAGCTGTAAATTATCGTTACAGATCTATACAGGTGTCTTCAGGGTAACGAACAAATAGAACAATTTAATCACAAGAAACATGTTGTACCTAACCCCAGATTACATAACAAAAATCTGGTTTATTTACCAGATTTGTAGCGGTCTGCCAAACACAACATTTATCTAAAATATGGACACCATCTCCATAGATTTGAGGGTGCATACCAATGAAGAGAAAGCATATCAAAATACTAAGGCCTCATGCACACGACTGTGTTCGGTCTGTGATATACGGAAATTATGTCGGCCTCATTTTCTGGACCGAACACCGTTCAGGGAGCAAGGCTCCTAGCATCAGAGGTATGTATGACGCTGTGAGTCACTACCTCCCCGCGGGAATGCTGTCCCGTACTGAAAACATGATTCAGTACGGGACAGTATTCCCGTGGGGAGGCAGGGACACCTAGCGTCATACATAATGGTGATGCTAGGACCGCATTTTTCGGGACTGTCCTGAATTTACAGAGACAGTCCCAGAAGATTACTACAGGGAGAGGGGTTGTGGTGCTTTCTCCGGAGTGGTGTGTGTGCCATCATCTACAGGGGGGGGGCTGTGTGCCATCATCTACAGGGGGGGGGCTGTGTGCCATCATCTACAGGGGTGGGGGCTGTGTGCCATCATCTACAAGGGGGGGGTTGTGTGCCATCATCTACAGGGGGGGGGCTGTGTGCCATCATCTACAGGGGGGGGCTGGGCTGTGTGCCATCATCTACAGGGGTCCAGTAAAAAGCAGAAAAGGTCGGAGAAATCCAAGGGCGCAGCCGTATAAGGATGAGATACTTTAGACGAGACGAGACCCTTTATTGTTTTGTTCCTGGGCGCTCATGTCAGTAGGGGGACCACCAGTGGTTAATGTTGGATTTGCAAGCGGTGTCTGTGACATCAGTCCAGTACTAAGAGTTCCCATTCACCCAACACCGTACAGACTTTTTCCAGGCTGATTTGCAGGGCCCGGTGCGCTGCTCTCTCTCCCCTCAGCTTCTCAGCTATTCATAGAGAGAGAGTGACACACAGGGAATATCCGGCGGACAACCCATACCAGTGATATCGTCTTACAGCGACCGTGACAAAGGCCGAGGTTCGGCCGAAACGTCTTTCCCAAGTCGCTTTCCACCTCAACTTTACCATCTTTTGTTGCAATAAAACTTGAATTTGTTTGCATCTGGATCTTTTGCGTACCTCTGTGTGTGCTGGGGTTATATATTTCCAATATTGTGGGATTCTCGTCCCTACCTTACTAGCACCACGCCAATTGATTGAGGAGTGCATCCCAATATCTATTTTTGATCATCTACAGGGGGGCTGTGTGCCATCATCTACAGGGGGGGCTGTGTGCCATCATCTACAGGGGGGGCTGTGTGCCATCATCTACAGGGGGGGCTGTGTGCCATCATCTACAGGGGGGGCTGTGTGCCATCATCTACAGGGGGGGCTGTGTGCCATCATCTACAGGGGGGGCTGTGTGCCATCATCTACAGGGGGGGCTGTGTGCCATCATCTACAGGGGGGGCTGTGTGCCATCATCTACAGGGGGGGCTGTGTGCCATCATCTACAGGGGGGGCTGTGTGCCATCATCTACAGGGGGGGCTGTGTGCCATCATCTACAGGGGGGGCTGTGTGCCATCATCTACAGGGGGGGCTGTGTGCCATCATCTACAGGGGGGGCTGTGTGCCATCATCTACAGGGGGGGCTGTGTGCCATCATCTACAGGGGGGGCTGTGTGCCATCATCTACAGGGGGGGCTGTGTGCCATCATCTACAGGGGGGGGCTGTGTGCCATCATCTACAGGGGGGGCTGTGTGCCATCATCTACAGGGGGGGCTGTGTGCCATCATCTACAGGGGGGGCTGTGTGCCATCATCTACAGGGGGGGCTGTGTGCCATCATCTACAGGGGGGGCTGTGTGCCATCATCTACAGGGGGGGCTGTGTGCCATCATCTACAGGGGGGGGCTGTGTGCCATCATCTACAGGGGGGCTGTGTGCCATCATCTACAGGGGGGCTGTGTGCCATCATCTACAGGGGATCTGTGTGCAATCATCTACAGGGGGTCTGTGTGCCATCATCTACAGGGGGTCTGTGTGCCATCATCTACAGGGGGTCTGTGTGCCATCATCTACAGGGGGTCTGTGTGCCATCATCTACAGGGGGTCTGTGTGCCATCATCTACAGGGGGTCTGTGTGCCATCATCTACAGGGGGTCTGTGTGCCATCATCTACAGGGGGTCTGTGTGCCATCATCTACAGGGGGTCTGTGTGCCATCATCTACAGGGGGTCTGTGAAACAATCATGACAATGGCCTTCCTTTCGGTGTTTTCAGGGGGTTGGGACAAAAAAAGCCTGACAAATGAAACTCATCAGGTTTTTTTTAACGGCCATGAAAAACGAATGCAAAATTTATGTCAAACGGCCATTAAAAACAGACAGACGGACTGGAAATGGAAGAAAATTTGGAGACACTGATGCAAGATGGCCATGAAAAACTGACAGTTGATCAGTTTTTCATGGCCATTTTTTTTTCACAGTCAGGTGAACATAGCCTAAGGCCTTATTCACACGACAGTGAAAAAAAATGTCCATTTAAAACTGATCAACTGTCAGTTTTTCATGGCTATTTTGCATCAGTGTGTCTCTAAATTTTCATCCATTTCAAGTCCATCTGTCCGTTTTTAATGGCCGTTTGACATCCATTTTGCATCAGTTTTTCATGGCCATTAAAAAAACTGATGAATTTCATTGGTCAGGCTTTTTTTGTCCCAACCCCCTGAAAACAACCAAAGGAAGGTCACATGTTCACCTAGACACTATTTACAGCCCCCCTGTATATGATGCCACACGCCTCCCTGTAGATGATGCCACACGCCTCCCTGTAGATGATGCCACACGCCTCCCTGTAGATGATGCCACACGCCTCCCTGTAGATGATGCCACACGCCTCCCTGTAGATGCCACACCAGCTTCCCTGTAGATGCCACACCAGCCTCCCTGTAGATGATGCCACACGCCTCCCTGTAGATGATGCCACACGCCTCCCTGTAGATGATGCCACACGCCTCCCTGTAGATGATGCCACACGCATCTCTGTATATGCCACACACCTCCATGTAGATGGTGCCACACCAGCCTCCCTGTAGATCGTGCCACACCAGCCTCCCTGTAGATCGTGCCACACCAGCCTCCCTGTAGATCGTGCCACACCAGCCTCCCTGTAGATCGTGCCACACCAGCCTCCCTGTAGATCGTGCCACACCAGCCTCCCTGTAGATAGTGCCACACCAGCCTCCCTGTAGATAGTGCCACACCAGCCTCCCTGTAGATAGTGCCACACCAGCCTCCCTGTAGATGCCACACCAGCCTCCCTGTAGATGCCACACCAACCTGCCTGTAGATGCCACACCAGCCTGCCTGTAGATGCCACACCAGCCTCCCTGTAGATGCCACACCAGCCTCCCTGTAGATGCCACACCAGCCTCCCTGTAGATGCCACACCAGCCTCCCTGTAGATGCCACACCAACCTGCCTGTAGATCATGCAACATACTCACGAGAGCAGCGCCGTCTCTCCTCTTCTTCACTTGTGGTCACTCGTCTGCACGGGATCTGGCAAGGCAGCGCGACGGGGCGATGACGTCATCGAGGGGCCTTCAAACCCGAGTGACCACAGACGAGTGACCACACCTGAAGAAGCGCCGCAAACGTGAGTATGCCAACGATAGCCAGCAAGGGAACTAGTAGTTCCCTTGCCAATCCCCATGTAACAGATCCGTTTTTAACGGTTGTTACATGTATTGACAGCCGTTAAAAACGGATCCATTGACTTCTATGGGGGCCGTCAGGCCGTTAAAACGGCCAAAAATAGGACATGTCCTATTTTTTGACGGCCATTATTCACGGGCCGTTAAAAAAACGGCCGTGTGAATGCACCCATAGAATATCATTGTTCTGAAAACGGCCATGTGAAAGCCGTTAAAAGGACGGCCATCACATGGCCGTTTTTCACTGTCGTGTGAAAGAGGCCTAAGGCTTATTAACATGACAGTGATAAACGGATTGCAGATCCCGTGATACTAGCGATCAGACTGGAAGAAGACCGTGCTGCATCTGTGAGTATGTGTCATCGCATCACCGCAGATCCCGTGAAGACGAGGGACCTTACCTGAAGAAGACAGGGCTGCATCGGTGAATATGTAGGGCATTCATGTCGGCTTGTGTGGCATCATATGCGGGGAGGCCGTGTGGCATCATATACTGGGAGGTGTGTGGCATCATATACTGGGAGGTGTGTGGCATCATATACAGGGAGGTGTGTGGCTTCATACACAGGGAGGTGTGTGGCTTCATATGCAGGTGGTGTGTGGCTTCATATACTGGGAGGTGTGTGGCATCATATACTGGGAGGTGTGTGGCATCATATACAGGGAGGTGTGTGGCATCATATACAGGGAGGTGTGTGGCATCATATACAGGGAGGTGTGTGGCATCATATACAGGGAGGTGTGTGGCATATACAGGGAGGCTGTAAATAGTGTCTAGATGAACATGTGTCCTTCTTTTGGGTGTTTTCATGGGGTTGGGACAAAAAAAAGCCTGACCAATGAAATTCTTCCGTTTTTTTAACGGCCATGAAAAACTGATGCAAAACAGATGTCAAACGGCCATTAAAAACGGACAGACGGACTGGAAATGGATGAAAATTTAGAGACACACTGATGCAAAACGGCCATGAAAAACTGACAGTTGATCAGTTTTTAATGGACATTTTTTTTCACTGTCGTGTGAATATAGCCTTAGGGCCTGTTCACATCACCGTTCGCTTTCCGTTCCGGGGTTCCGTCGGAGGTTTCCGTCGGGTGATCCCCGCAATCAATAGCAGAGTCGACTGCGCTATGGATTCCGTCGGAAAACCGGAAACCTGCCGGAATGGTGACGAACGGAAACCATTAGCGATGTTTCCGTCACCATTGAGATCAATGGTGACTGAAACGGAAGCTGTGCTTTCACTTTCCGTTGCGGGGTTCACCCGACGGAAACTTCCGACGGAACCCTGGAACGGAAATGAACAGTGATGTGAACAGGCCCTTACACTGTGCAGCTCTGACACTTAATACACTGTGTGGTTTTGATACATCATATAGACTTTACGAGTAATACATTGTTAAATTTACACTATATACACAATCAGTTGGACCAATAGTCGGCATTGACCTTTTTTAATCACTAGGTGCGTTTGTTTGCTATCTAATATAATTAAGTTACGTTTTATATTTACAAACATATGTAAGGTACCTGGGAAACAATGGCTTATTCTTTTGCCAATGGCAATTTGGTTTATTGTTCATAAATTCAGCCCACCAGCTACCTGGGTCCATTAATTGTTCATGCATCTATATCACGGACTGAACACGGTCGTGTGCATGAGGCTGAAAATAAACAGTGGGTTACCTAATTCAGGATGTGGTTTTGCACCGACTACTACTCTACAAGATGACAAAGTAGTAACCTTTAAGAGGATATATCAGCTCTCCTGGCAGGTCTGTTTTACTAAATACGTGTATTCCCCATGACATAACAATGCTGGAGCATTTTTGCATTGTGTCATTTCTCTGTTAGTCTGGGTTCCGTTTGGAATTTTGAGGCAGATTTTGCTCTGCCAGCACACAGATTTTCGCAGCGTTTTTCTCCAGCGGCCATTGAGCGCCGTGGGCAAAAAACGCAGCGAAATACACTCTCTTTGCCTCCCATTGATGTCAATGGGAGGTCAGAGAAACGGCCGAAGATAGGGCATGTCCCTTTTTCCCGCGAGACGTTTTTTCCGCTCGCGGGAAGAAAACGCCTCCGCCTCCCATTGAAATCAATGGGAGGCTGTTTTTTCCGTTTTTTGGAGCGTTTTCCGACGCGGTTTCTGCGTCAAAAAACGTGTCTAAAAACTCTGTGTGAACTGACCCTTATTCCTCTTAGAAATGTTTGAATAAATTGACAACTAGGTATTACCATTCCCTTTATCAATAGGGTGTGTTTCTACACAGTCTGGCACTGCCAGCACTGATTAAACAGTCAGAGTGTATGGGCACACAGATATACCACATAATACATAATTAAAAATTAAATTGTATACATTTAGTTAAATTTGTATGTCAAATGGTAATCCCAGCTACTTCTAGCATTCTATTTACAGCCTTGTAAAGAAAATAGGAAAAAAAAATAGTAGCAATATATAGCAATTTTCCTGGGGCAGGGAGTATACTCCCCGCATATGTAACTGGTGTTCTCTAGCTGGCATTTCAGTGACATTTGGGCCCAGGCTTTGACTCACAGTTTTCTTTTTTTTTTTTAAGCCGCTGTTGATTTGATGTTTGAACCAATGTACCATTGCAAGATCCATTTTCGTTTAGTTTCAGCTTTCAGACAGATTGCCACAATCTACCTTACAGAATTTTCTATACTGCAGAATTTATGGCTGTCTCAATTTGAGTAAGCATCCCAGGCCCTGAAACTGTGCCAACCCAAAATGATTCCACTAACATGATATATGTTTTGCTTTTTTTATTTTTTTTATTACAGCTTAATAGATCCCACTATGACTAAATCACAATACATGCACAAATATTGTATTCTTTACATTTGCCAATGATAATAAGAAATACTAAATGTAATATTTCTAAATTTCACCGCAATGGTTAATTTTGAGACTGCCAGGCAGCATTCAGTACAAACTTGCATGTCTGGGATAAAGAATTGTGTTTTGTGGGACATTTTTATGCTAACAATATGCTATATGTGTATGTGAATTATATAAGGGTTAGCAACGATCTTTTCTTTATCTCGTATGACTATTGTTGACCAATACTATTCTATGTTACACATTGTTATATCCTTCCCCTATTAGGGGGAGTTCACATGTTTTTTTTTTGTTTGTCAGAAAAAATCTGCCTCAAAACTCCTTCGGGAATATTGAGTCAGATTTTGAATTGCCAGCATCCTTTGACCTTTTTTTCACATTTCTTTTCGCATTTTTTTAGCCGTTGAATCTAATGCAAAAACTGCTGCATAAATGCGCCACAGGTTTTTCCTGCCTTCCATTGATTTCAACGGGAGGTCAGAGGTGGAAACCACTCGAAGAAAGAGAATGCCACCTTTTTTTCTTCTCGAGCGGCCCAGGAAAAAAAAAAAAGCTCTGCCTCCCATTCAAATCAATGGGGAACGATTTGGGGCGTTTCTTGGCGCTGATTCAGATGTGATTTCCGCATCAACATCAGCGCCAAAAAACTCAGTGTGACTTACCCTTTACTGCATACATAAGGTTATATATATATATATATATATGTACAGCAGCTACAAATTCTCTGCACTGTGGACAGAATGAGCACTCCAATCAATTGTTAAAGGGGTATCCCCCAGTGGCAGGCATGGCCAAACCCCCAGTAGATGGTTAGTCTTGCTCACTGCTTATATTAACGGCCTACCCTAACAAATTGATAAAAAAAAATCTCCATCAGTGCAGGGGAGTGTTGGGGGACAGGATCCGGAGCGGTTCAGTACAATACACAGTGTACTCGTGCACAGGCGAGTGTGTAACCTCCAGTCAGCTGCATTGTACATCAGATGTGACGTCAGACGTGCGCCCAGAGTTCACACATGCTGCTTTACAAAGGAGAACACAGTGTATTGCATTAAACAGCTCCCGCTCCGATCCCCAACCAGTTTCCAGGAAAAAATAAGGGGTCCGGCCGTATGCTGCAGTGCACAGGCATATAGTTACCTAGCGGACAAGGAGGACGGAGGTAGTAGAAAGGCCTGGAGAGGAGGAGCAATCTTACACATAGCCCTCCTGTTGCTACTTGCATGAGGCAGCTGACAAGACTTCTTCACAGAACTCAGGAGTCAGGGCTGATAAGAGCAGCTGTAGTTTATGTGATATGTGCAGGTTTGCGGAACTGTAAATGTTATGTGTGGGGGGATGGGTCTTTTTTTATAAATAGATTTTGTAGGGGAGGGGGACTTGGCTCTAAATGCTATGTGTGGGGGAGGGGGCTTCTTTATAAATAATTTTTGTGTTGATGGGAGGACTTGGCGGTGAATAATATGTGTGGGGGAACCTTTTAGGATCTATTCACACGTTGCGGTCATATTGCATTTTTTCGCTGCGATTTTTGCAAGAGGGAGCTTTTAGTATTTTGCGCGCGGTGGGTGACTTGACTATTTTGTTCCCTTAGGCCGGGTTCCTGCTGCGTAAAAGCCACGCAGCGTATACGGCGTTTTTTTTGGACAGAATTTCCGTCACATGACGCCAGCCTGGATGACGTCAGAGGTCAGGCCTCCTTAGATGACGCTGCATCCCATGTGACAGCTGCAGCGGTGGTCACATGGGATGTAACGTCATCCCAGAAGGCAGGCCCTCTAGCGTCATCCAGGCCAGCGTCCTGGGATGACGTATCATCCCATGTGACCGCCGCTACAGTCTGATTGGCTGCAGCGGTCACATGGGATGCAACTTCATTCCAGGAGGCCGGACTGCAGGAAGAAGGAGGGCGTTCTGGGTAGGAATAATTTTTTCCAAAGTTGTGATTTTTGTGGCGTAATCGTTGCGAATATGCCACAAAATTCAGAACACTTGGTTCTCTGTAGCAAGCTTTCATCCGCATTGAACTCAATGGGGAAAACCTGCAACGGAAAATCAACAAAAACGCAGCATAAATTGACATACTGCTAAATTTTCTAAATCTCATCCACTTTGCTGCTGCTGTAAATGCTGCAGAATTTCAGCACAGAATTCTGTTGTGTTTATGCTACGTGGATACCCGGCCTTAGGGTATGTTTCCACACAGGATACGCTGCAGATTTTCTGCAATAGAAAATCTGCAGCAGTATCGCTAGAAAAACGCTGGTAAATCTATCACAAAAGTCTGCACTAAATTGTAAGTTTTTCCTGCTCATCATTTTCCGCAGCGGCTTTACCTGCGTATTTAGTGTTAAACATGGAGTATATCTGCACCTGCAGACTTCGAGCAGTTTTTACTGCATTTTCGCTGCAAAAAAACGCAACATTGTTGCAATGTGTCCTGCATGTATTTTTTCCCCTATTTTTTTATTACAAGGACACAGTACATAATGCAATACAAAAAGAATAAAAACATTAATAATATTACAACAGGCATAATTTGACCCAGTACTAACTTTTTAACTCCCCCCCCCCCCCTCTCCCCTAACTGGAAAAAAAAACTGAAGAAAAACAAAAGACAAAAAATAAAAATGATACACAAAATATATATATATATATATATATATATATTCATATATATTCATCACAAGTCTTCGAGTACATAGTTTATATCAATTTGATCCCAAAGAGTAACACATGGCTGCCATTGTGATTTGAAAAGACAACTTATTGCTTCAGTAGCAAAATATGATTTTTCATAAAGTATGGTATTGATAGCTTGTATAATGCTTGTATAATACCTTGGAATATTTTGTATTCCAAATCATTATTCCCGTCAGTGATACACTGACAAATACTTATATCTGACAAACCGAATTTCAGGGCCCCTATGGGCAGACAGTGGGAGCCCTTCCCTCTGTCAAGCTCCTTACATGCTGCCATGGTGGCTGTTGATCCTGACATCTAAGGGGTTATCAGCTAGTTTCTCTAAACCTGGCCGTTACAACAGAGGCCAAACACAGCTGGGCTACTGCTGTTGATCACTGAAGCCTGTAGTTATGGCAATCTATGATGTACATATACTGTACATCATGATGCTTTAAGGGGTTAAATACATTTGCAGTGCTTCTAGCATATAAAAATTATTTTCTAACAAGCTCCTCATAGTTCAACGCATTGGGAAACCGCTTTAAAAATTTTGATGAGATGGTATAAACCCCTGCACAAATTTCAAGGTTTAACCCGTTCTACTCCCCATTATGTTGGCGTGCCTGTGGTGAAAGGAGCGATTTTCTTCATGCTTGGTGGAAGTGCCCGCTGGTATATAATTTTTGGAAGGTGACATTTTCCTTAATATCTAAAGTTACTCGTTGCACAATCTTCCCGTCCCCGGTGCTGGCTCTATGCTTTATTGGCATTCTGGATTTCCCGAAATTCATAAGAACAATTGTGGGACATATAATAATGGCTGCTAGGATTGTGATGGCTAGATCCTGGAAATCCCCGTCACCACTGGTAATTCAGAAACTTACTAGCCAGGTTCGTCTAGATTGTCGAATGGAAAATTTTTTATCATCACGAAATGATCGATAGTTTGCCTTTGCCTCTCTGGTCTGACCGTAGATCAACTTCCTACCCCTTGTCCGCAAATTCCTGATGTATCTGCTTGATGTGATGTATCCAGTATCTCTGTAATGTGTTTTAGGGTGTATACTCTTAATTGGATTTAGTCCAGACAATGTATAATCATACTGTCAGTCATGTTATATGTTTTGATATTCCATAGACACGTATGACTTCTATGCTACTCCTTATTTCTTCGGCAGTCAGTTGCTTTTACAGTCTGTTTTCGGTTTTGTTTATTTCTTTGTTTTCTCTCATTCGTTTTGTACTACTGTTATACTTCATATTCCTTTGGACTAAGGTTGTGAAGTTAGATGTAATTTCTTAATTAAAAATAAAACATTTTGAATTGGAAAAAAAATACTTTAATTTTTTTTGCTTCCCTGTGCCTCCCTTGGTGCTGCTGCTAATCTATGCTGCTAGGGAAAGGGGCTCTGAGCAAAATCAGTCTCCTTCCCCCTCCTACAGCTGACGATATAGTCTTTTCTTGCTTTCCCTGCATAAAGGTAATATGGGATCCAGAGTAGCGAAGGTATATGCTGTGTGACATCCACAGTATTACACTACCTTAGAAATCAATTAAAATATAGTGGAAATAAAAACCCAATAAAGACTGAGTGGGCATGTGCAGGGTTTATATGAAAAGCTTTATAAGGCTAACAAGCGGAGCCTCAGTTTTACTGCCATGTTTCTGCAGAGGCTCTGTGCCTTCCCTGACAAGCATGACAGAAAGCGATTTTTACTGGCTGCTTTGCAGTGAGCAGAGGATTACTATGCAGAGACCTGGCTGTGGAAAAAGTGACTGAGAATGCGTGTCTACCATTAGTTGGATGTGTACATTGCTATACAATTTCAATGCAAGATGATGCCATCCATGTAAGGAAATGTCATTACTCTTCAACTGTCAGGGATCATTATCCTGTATTTTGCTTGCAAAAACATTACTTTACATAAACTAAATATCAGTATATTTCACAAAGAATTTGAATGTATGCAACAAGATGGAGTCTGCATAAGGAACACGCCTATGGCAGACACCGCCCCTGGAATGCAAGAGGAGTGTACAGATGAACTCACAACTGAATAGAGCCAATGGGGCTTAAGCACTTCCCACCTTCCTACAGAGAAGATTTTTTGTAACTCTTTGTTCAATAAAGTTCAGTTGTACTTCCTACTTCACTGAGGGAGGATTTTTACCAACAACTCTGTCTGGTATATTTCTTCCATGCATGCCCTCAGTTTCCAATTTACAGAGGTGGTTATTCGGTGTGAAATAACAGGGAAAGGAACCCCGACACAACCAATCGTTTTCTTAACAGCATATAAACGGCGAACATTGTTAATTTTTTATAAGATATACAATGAATTTGCTATTTTTGCTATTTAATGGTGGGACAACCCCCATTCTGCTTTTGTTTTTAATTACAGACTTTAACAATAATCTGTTGAAAACTTCAGTAATGAATTCAAAGAGTACCTAACTTTTCAGAATAAGCGGTCACGTGTGTACATAAAGAATACTACTATTGCAGCCCATTTTATAACTTGTATTTTTCTTCTTTTTTTTTTTCCAGCTTTCCACTCTGAAGTTTTCTCTGAGCTAGTGAGTGGAGCCTAACTGATATGTCTTCTATTCACAGCACACAGAGATGAGGAGAATCCTGCTCTCCGGTCTCTATCACACATATATATATATATATATATATATATGTATAGAATCTGCAGAACAATGGAAGAAATTATACAACAGTAATGAGCACTGTAGCTGAGAATCCAGCACTGCGATTACATATAACTCTTACCAGCAGCACCTCTGTGTGTCTGTCTCCCACTCAACTCCTGCTCCCCTTCTCCATAGACTTCTATGGACAGCTTGTCTGTGTCTCTCACTCTGCTCCTGCTCCCCCCACCATGGACTTCTGTGGGCAGCGTGTGTGTGTGTGTGTGTGTGTGTGTGTGTGTGTGTGTGTGTGTGTGTGTGTGTGTGTGTGTCTCTCTGCTACTCCTCCTCCCCTCTTAAAAGACCCCTACAGGCAGGCTGTGAAAAGACTGGCGTGCTATTGCAGAGACACAGCACCACTCCAAGCAGTTTGTCTCCTTTGCTCTGTAGCTAGAGACGGACTTTGGTTGACAACAGGGGGTGGACAGTAGATTACGGGAAGGGAGACACCAAGTGGCAGTAACTTCACAAAGCAATTTCATGGATAAAACAATTACTGTACATTTTTAACAGTAAGTAAATTTAAGTTGAAATATATCAGGTAAACTTTTAGATTAGCATAAGATGTTTAAAAAGTTAGTGTCCATTTAAATTCTTATTTGACAGCAAATGCTTTTTTCATTGTGATATTCCAAAAACAGGCATTCACATTGACAGTAGCAAGAGATGTCTATAGACCATTCGATGTAAGCCTGGAGTTCCTGTGAACTTCTTGAATCATATTTTGGCAAAATTAGAGAATCAGTGTTATGTCCTCATAGGGTTATATAAGTGAGTCTAATTAGATCAACTAAACATCACTCAAAAGTGCCAAACAGGGGGGCAGAAAAGGAAGGACTTGGTGCTGTGGAGACACAACGTGCATCACATAATCACTCTCAGTCAGTTAGCAGCACTGTAAAGGATCAGGTGACACACTTCACAAATATTCAAATACAGAAATCACAGATTGCATTACATGATTCTGTTCAGAACTGCTGACTGACTGAGAGGGATCATGTGATATAGACTGTGACTTCACAGAATCAAGGGCTTACTTTTCAGCTGCCATATTTGGCACTTTGGGGGCCTGTTTAGTGAATATTATTGTACCCACTATATTAGGATATCATACTAATATCCTTATTTCAAAAATATTATATTCATTTTCGGATGTGATCAAAGAAAAAATTGTTTTTTTTTTCAGGAAACAATTTTTATTCCTAGTAAATAAATGAATATCTTTTTACATTTATATCTGCAGTCAGGTCAACGTAATTCATTTATAGCATATGAATAAAGACCATATATTTAAATGTGTGAAAATGCTGGCTGGCCACAAGACAGCAGTACTAGGCTTCACCTATAACAATTCCCTTTTCCGGGGACTAACAGTGTCTCCAGGTACATAGCTATCCTCAAAACGTACAGTAGGGCCTAATTGTGAGCGAACCAGACAATAAAAGGCAAGTAAAATATGGAGCATGTATCACAATACTAAAACGGCAACAGCAATACAAGAAACTGCAACTCACCGATTGAAGACAGGGATGGTAACAAAATGATGATATCAGAGAGGCGATGGGAACAAACAGATGATGGGTAATGATAAAAGGCAAATGATGGTAACAAACCGATGATGGGTGATGGTAACAAGCTGACCCTAACTCTAGCTTATCGTATATCTATCCCTGGATCTGTCCCTAAGCACTGACCCTAACACCAGACACTACTAATACTCACTGTCCCTAATGGTGTCCCTAATCTGCAGATACTGTCGCTAACACAACACCATGAAAACACTAGGAACCAGAGGCAATGAACACAAAGCTGAACAGATCCAAAACCCAGTGAAACAAGGCAAGCAGAGAACAATTAAGACAGAATAAAACGAAACAGCTAAACAAGACCAAACACTGAAGCAAACAAGGACTGATGAAATACAAGACAAGGCTCGAAAAATACAAGACTAAGCTTTAACACACTATCTAAACAGAGTATAGAACAGCAGAAAGCAAACACTTACCATTTTCTATCACCGACACCCAAATGCTGAGATCACTAATTCTTAAGAAGAGGCAGACCAATCAGGTCGCTCTCTCCAAACGAGCCTCATTGGCTCACGTCAGTGTACTTATCTGACCTGCACTGATGAATCAGGTATGCAACAGTTGACTTAGCAACTGCCCAAGCTGCTGTTTGATAGCAAGGAGATGACAAGTGTGCAGGGACAGACCTGCTGCTCTTAACAATATGCCCACAATGATGAGGATTTTTTTTTCTTTTTTCTAGATTGCAAAATAAACTCTGCTAATTTTAATAAAATGGTGAAAAAAATTGGAGCTTCTGAAATTATGGTTAGCTCTAAAAGGAAAATTAATTTCAAGTATGTTTCACAGCTAATTATACTATAACTTTAAATGCAACCGTATGTTCTATACACCTTCATATTGTTATATTACATCAAACTTGTAAACAAACTTTTTTTTTCCTATTCACACTCACCCCAAGATTATTACATACAACGTACTACTGAAAGTTAACAGTCTTACAGCTCGATGAGAGAAGATGAGAAATTGAGAAATATCAATGTCCACTCTACAAAAGCACATAAAAAGTCATGGCAAATGGCTGCTTTCACATTTACTTACATTGTCCACTGTAACTTCTCATTCTTAATTGAGCTGTACAAAGCCTTAGAAAAAAAAAAAAGAGAACATTTATAGTGAGTTAATGTGTAACTACATGTAAATTAATCAAGATGCAATAATGAGCTAATAATAATACCAAAACCTACAGCGGAAAGCTTTACAAGTCTGTACATATAGTTGTTCTCATTTTAAAAACTTAGAAGTGTACAGAATCTGAACCCCACTTGATTGTACCTAGATTTGACTGGCTCTACAGCAATTTAACACATCGCAATTAATGCGGCCGAGCCACCGTGGTTTTTCTGCGATTTTGCAATGCAGTTTTTGGCCACACAGCTTGTACAGGTGAAGCACACTGAAAGGACGTGCGGCTGAAAACCTCATGGCCATCACAGTAAAACCACATCCGGGTTTTGCCAAACAGTATTTTGCCACGTGACAACTACTGCAGCTTGGCTGCATTGTGTAAGGCCACTCTAACACACATTGTTATTGTGGTAGATTAAAGTACAATATCACCTCTAATGTGAACCTCTAGAAGGCACATGGAATCCCGTGTATACATGCTGTTTTTATGCTCCTGTAATTTTGGATTGCATGGACATTTTTTTCATCATGATCAAAATAAGTTAGATAAAATCAGATATTCGGAGTACGTGCAGTGCAAAAGCTTCACAGGCAAGTGAATAGTTGTAATCCAGTTTGACAACTGAGGTGGCTACAAGGATCCATTACGACTGCAACCGTATAAAGCAGAAATGGGGAATGTCCGTCCCACGGGCCATATAAGGCCCGCTATATCATTTGGTCTGGCTCGACCTCACTCAGCCGCCGCCGCGTCATTCGCTACTTGGCTCTGTCCGGCCTCCTCATTCACATTTAGGAGGGCGGATGGAGCCAAGTAGTGTCATTCACTACTAGGGAATGAGGCGGCGGTCTGAGTGAGGTTGGTGCATGACGGTCCGGGAGTGGACCAGTCCAGTCACCTGACCCGAGTCCCCTCACCTCATGTCAGTGATGTGAGGTGTGGTGACTCAAGTCAGATGAATGGACTGTGCCGGCCCGGGAGTGGACCAGTCCAGTCACCTTACCTCACGTCAGTGATGCGAGTTCAGATGACTGGACTGGTCCACTCCCAGCACGGCACGCATGACCTCACACAGACTGCCGCCACCGTGTCATTCACTACTCAGTCTGGCCTCCTCACATTTAGGAACCGGAGGAGGGCGGACAGAGCAAAGTATGGCGGCGACTGTCTGAGTGAGGTCGATGTGTGCCGGCCCGGGACTGGACTGGTCCAGTCAGGTGACTCAGGTCAGGTGACTGGACTGGTCCACTCCCAGGCAGGCCCACACCGTCATCGCTCAGACTGCCCGCAAAAACAATCTTCAAAAATGACACAAACCAAAACGTTGTGTATGTAAGCTTGTCATATTTTACTTAAGACTTTAAAAGTTACATCTAGCCGCAGTATTTTTGTCCCAATATAATAGCCGTGAAAAACTCCACTGAAAACAAGTGTTGTGTGAATGTGTGTATCTAGCCTACCACCACTTGTCTACTCCAGTCTGACAGACAGCCTGCTATACAGAGTTACTAATTAAAGGGGTATGGTACCATTCACACTGCATTTGCAGTGTATGTCAGAGGATGTCCGACATGGATGTTTCAGTGCTTCCCAGTTAGATTTCAGCTTTCATTCTTTCAGAGCAGATTGTTAGGCCTGAAGTCCATTATCTCTTTTGTATTTTAGGAGTTAGACAATTTTGAACGAAGAGCTTTCTACGAACTTTGTTTTGTTTATCAATGATACTGATAGATGAAGTAAATATTCTGTATATATTTTTTGCATTATGAATATAAAAGAACTTAATGAGTGGGTTCACCTTTCAAACAGCATTGATTGTCTATGAAGAAAAGTTAAAAAAAACAGGGGCTAATAAAGATAAGGCCTGATTTACACGAGCGTGTGCGTTTTCCGCACGCAAAAAACGCTGCGTTTTGCGTGCGCAAAATGCACTTAACAGCTCCGTGTGTCATCAGTGTATGATGCGCGGCTGCGAGATTTTCTCGCAGCCGCCATCATTTTGACACTCCGTTTGGATGTTTGTAAACAGAAAAGCACGTGGTTCTTTTCTGTTTACATTCAGAGTTTGACAGCTGTTGCGCGAACCACGCAGTTCGCACGGAAGTGCTTCTGTGCGACCTGCGTGGTTTTCACGCACCCATTCACTTCAATGGGTGCGTGATGCGCAAAAAACGGGGAAATATAGAACATGTCGTGAGTTTTACACAGCGCACTCACGCTGCGCAAAACTCATGGACTGTCTGCACTGCCCCATAGAGTAATATAGGTGCGTACGACAAGCGTGAAAAGCACGCGCGTATATTACACTCGTCTGAATGATGCCTAAAGCTGTTATTTGAAGGCTATGCTCACGCCGCACATTAGTCGTTTATGCTGGCAAAATCTCCTGATAATGCTCTGAACATTTCTATAGGCTATAATAGACCCAAAGTAAGCCAAAAGAGTATGATTTTGGGATACATTTGTACGTGTCGGTATTCCTTTTTTTCCCATTGTATTGAAAACATAGTCAACTATTCTTTACAATACAAAGAGATCCCGAGAAAAAAAGCCTGAAAAAAGGTGGTATAAAAATGCGTGGCATAAATTTTCTTTAAAATGGGGGATCAATGGGCGACAAATGCAACTGTATAGCTGTATGTTCGGCATATAACATGGGGGATTTTCCAGGCGTGTATGCCGAATGTAAACTAAAATGTGAACTTTAGTGTTATACTGTATTTAATTAAAGACATACCTTCTGAAACTGAGCCGTCTGAGATCTGAATAATCTCTACTGCAACACGTTCAGGGATTAGTGAAAATAAATGAGCATTGCTTTCTACAAAAGCCGGTACGGACTGTGGTTTATGGTGTCTGTGGTTGTTGTAGTGGCGACAATCAAGGTGATCAAATTGCTGCTTATATTTGGTTATACGGTATAATCTGTACGGTGAAATGAACATTTTATCAACACTAATATGATTAACCAAAACAGCTAAAATAAGATTACCAAGCTACCTCTTGCTATTTCAGTCACAACAAATGTAACCGTGGATATAATAATGAATATTATTGATTTACAATCTTTCTTTTCTCTGTTATCATCATGTGCCTGTCATCTTGCCTTGACACTCACTTAACGCTGAAAGAAAACGTCAGCATTTGTTTGTAAAGAAGAAGTGAACGCGTCCTGCCTGCTGCATTTTAATAGAACTCATGCGAGAAAGTGCTCAGCTTGATGAAACACAGAGCACAAGGCTGGCTCTGTGGGCTCTCATCTACAGCGTCGCTAAGCAACTTTTTCCAATCTGACGCACTACATAATGGACTGATATTTTTATCGTTTACTTATAATGCATGTATGCTCACACCAGCCGGTATAAACAGCCTCACTTTCTCGGTTTCTTTAGAGTAAATGGAAAAAAAATTCAATAATATTGTGTCTACAGTATAATATATAAAATTCTGTTTTAATAGAATATAAAAAAATATAAATAATAATTCTATAAAAAAATAATAATTCTGTTTTACCAGAGACTACAGTAGCAAATAGTGGTTTAAAGAACTTTCAGAAGTAAATAAACAATTCCCTGTGAGTTACATATCTCACACTTAGGTGGGCAGATTTTGAGACGAACCCTGCTTCCCGTCCTGCTGATTTGAACAGTTACATGGCACTCCGAGGACAATCCTGACAGTCCGTGGTTCTCCTTCAAACTTCATCGCCAAAAGTGCCCTCCTTAAAGAGGACCTGTCACTAGGTCATAGAAGTTGAACTGGTTTACTGACCTAGATGGTGCGGTCTCCCTGATTCCTGCACGGTTTTTCTTTTTTTCCTGGACCCACTGTGTGTTGGCTCCCTATACACTATTTTGCTGTAGTTAGCCAATGGGGTGGAGCTAGCTTTCCTGTCTCTGATGCCAAACCAATCAGCGCAAGGAAGCTTGAGGGTAGCTCACACCCTGTTGGATAACTACAGCAAATAACAAATAGGCATCCAACACAACAGTGAGCCATATCTCTGGAACGGGGGAAGGAGCGGGTCCAGGAAAAAAATAAAAATAGTGCTGGATTCAGGGAAACAGCGCTGTTTAGGTCGGCTAACCAGTTCAACTTATATGGTCTTTAAGTGCCTCTCGGCTGCACCATCCACAAGACAAGATTAGGAGAATTTCACCCCAGACAGCACTGTACCAGGAAGGCAAGGGGCGACAATTTAGCCAGGGGGCAGAGCAGCACGGTTCCACAGGAGGAGAGTGTGTGAGCGATGCTGTGTGTTAGGTTATGTTCACATGCTGAGCCAAAAACGCGGAGCTGTTTTCGAGTGAAAACAGCCCCTGATTTTCAGACGTTTTTTTCAGTAACGATTTTTTCTCGCCGATTTTTCGGCCGTTTTTGGAGCTGTTTTCAATAGAGTCTATGAGAAAACGGCTCCAAAAACGTCCCAAGAAGTGTCCTGCACTTCTGGGACCCCATCTATTCTAAGAATGAAGGGGTTGCAGAGTTGATTTAATGCTGCATCCCCTTATAAGATTTCTCTGCACAGCGGTGCTTCCGGCCACCCGGCTGTATATTTTCTTGAATAGGGCCGTGCTGCAGTTGCCTGTACAGCAAGAACTTGGGTATATGGAAAAAAGTGAACCTCAAGATAGCGCTGCTAACATCCAAGAAAGGAAATCCAATTGTTTGGAATGGAACTTAGTTTATTGAACAGACTACGTGTTTCTCCGCGGAACCGGCGTCTTCATCAGGTCAAATGCAAATGAACAAACCACCACACAAATAGCAGCGCTATCTTGAGGTTCACCTTTTTCCATATACCCAAGTTCTTATCCAGCGGTTTCCCTGCCCAGGTGACCGGTTATTGAACCCAGCTGCAGCTTCATTCCACACATTCCGTCCTTACCATTGTTGTGCTTGTTGCAGCACAAGCCAAATAGGTGAGCAGTCATCAATTCATGCTTATTGCTCTACCTTTACAATTTGTGATCTGCACCATGTGGCGTTGTTTTTTTTTAACTGTCTTTCCGGCTGTACAACAAGAGGCTGGGACACCGCTGTACAGGAAACAAAACAGTAAAGTGGACGCAGCACTAATGCAGCCCCTTTATTCTCAGGATCAGTGGAGGTCCCAGAGGTCGGACCCCAACAAACAAAGTGATGGCATATCCTAACAATATGCCATCAATTTAGAAGATGAAAATAACTAACACCAGGTATTGATGGCATCTTCTGTCTGTTCTGTCAATACTTGGTCAACATTCTTACAAAGACTATTATGTGGATTTGTCCAAATCACCTTTCACATCAACATCCACATTGTAACAGAATAGGAGCAGTTGGATGTATCCATATGTGTATTGTAGTAGTGCAGCTACTGGACAGTGCAGAAACTGTCCAGTTTCAAGCAACCAGGGAACATGTACAGCAGAGAGGGTTTTCTCTGCTGTTGCTTGGGTGTAAAACCCGGGATAGGGCCTGGTTTGCTGGAGTGTGAAGGAGAAGGGCGGCTTCCACTCCATACAGACAGTCCGTGTCTTGAGCTGTCTGATGAGCTTAGTTAGGCTTCACCTGAGGTGGCTCTTTAATTGAGGTGTGTGCTGTTCACACAAGGCTTTCAGTCTGGGGAAGACCGGCATGATAGCCTGTGAGAGTCACCAACGTGTAAGGTGAAGCTGCCTATGTTTTGAGGTACTGGGCACAAGGCTCAGTGTCTCGTAGTGAGGGACACAGAATGTGTTAGTTAGAGGCTGGACGGCCTAGGGTTTATTTTGTATGTTTTTTGTTGTAACACTGCTTGCTGTGGTGAAGACAATAAAGCTAGCTGCGGCTGGTTTAAACTTTTATTCAACGAGTTGGAGTGAACTTTATATGTGTGCCAACCATCTCACCCTGGAGATGGCGATCCTGTGAGCTAAGTGGTCCCCAAGATGTCACAGTATACAGTATGTGCACACTGATATGAATGGTGATTTAGATTTAAATAATGTCTATATGACAGCACTGAACTTATATCACCAAAGCACAGAAGCCACAAGCTTTTAGCCTGTAACTTTAAACAATCATATTTTATTATATTTTTTACATCGTTACATTCTGGTAAGTATCTTTTAACTTTGTGAATATTGGCCTTGGTAACACTTCAGGAGAGCAGCCGTAAAGGTAATTATGCCTAAAATGGGAGTACTTGGTGGTGCAACTTTTTGACAGGCTGCGTAAATTGTTTTGAAAAATAGTGTTTATAAAGGACTGTTGCTGACCAGGACAATAATATATTTAATTCTATGGTTTATAAATATTGAGAATGGAAAAGCCAAATTATTCTTAAAGCGTTGTCAAGTTTAGAAAACCAATTTTCATATAACATTCTTATAGGGTGGTCAGCTGCTGAGGATCCTCATCTCACAGGCAAAGTAGAGAGCAGTTACAAAAGTAATTTCTTTCTCTGGGGGACATGTCCTGTCCCACTATACACACACAAATTTGAATGAGCACTGTGTAATGCTGAATTTCCCCTGTGTTTGGCGCAGCAGAGAAATTTAACACTTCCTGCCAGGTTTCCTCACAGATTATTGTTGACAGCTGGGATTTCCAGCAGGGGGCAATTTTGCGATCAGCATATTTTGAAGGGATACTTCTAACAAGTAAGTGTTGTCTATAGCGAATTACTCCTTTAACCGTTTCCCTGCTAAGGACGTAACTCATATGTCCTAACAGGATGGGCAATTCAGTAGCAAAGTATATATCGAATACGTCCTTGCTACTACGGTCTCTAGATCACGCTAAGATTCTTAGCTTTAAAAAAGACCTAGATCGCAGATCTAGCATTCGGATCGCGGCATTAAATAAGTCCCAACACTCGCACACACACATTAAAGTTTAAACATTACAGGCTGGGTTCACATCTGCGTCAGTGTATCCGTTGTTCTGCTCCGTCAGTGGAGCAGAACAATGGAAATACTGGACCGCCAGTTCTGTTGCGCAACAGACATCACTGGTGGCCGGTAGAACCCATTGACTTTAATGGGTTCTGTCTGGTTTCCGTCTGGGTGTCTGTGGTCTTACTGGAAACAATATCGCAGCATGATGCGCTATAGTTTCTGGTATTTTTGGCCAGATATGCGATGGAGGCCCCTGACGCAGCCTCCAACGCAGATGTGATGACGCCATACACGGTTGCTATTTTGTCTGAACTTGATCTTTACCGGAAAATCCACTGACCACTTCTCTAGCAATACCTGTTACACGCTACAGTCATAGCGATAATAATTATCACTAAAGAGGACCGTCTAATACATTTCTGATGGATGGGAAAAATTGACATCAGTCCAAAAAAAATTTTTTATCAACTGACTGTCGTCATAAATGATCAATTCCAACTAGTTCCACTAAAAAATATATTTTAGGGATATGCGATTATCGATTATATGGTCCGCTTGAGTAGGCATTCTGGTAGCAAAGTTGAATTTTCATGCAAAGCTTGATGCAAAGGTGAAGGTGGTTGTGTGTACAAATTATTAAGTTGTATTTTTATGCTCTCTCAAACAATTTAGATTTTGGTAGCATAATAGCTTTTTGACGTGTGCAGTATATATTTTGAACACATTTGTCGATGATGGCCAAATTCTGCATGGCCTCTGTTTCAGCATTTTTGAGAGCACAAGCTCTTGTTGATGTAGACGCTAGTGATATATTTGACTTTGCACACCATTGGTCTATTCTTTTTACATCGAGTTTTAGGCGCAAATGTATGTTTTGTTGCATTTTTCTAACCAAAATAATTACTGTTTGTCACGTCAAGTGGACTCTCTAACCATCAATCTGTTTAGCCCAAAATGTGGAATCTAAGATACTCCCTGGTTTTCAGCCTTTAACCCCCATACAAGAGTCTGGACTTCACTGCATGGAGACCCCATGTCACGGTTCCCGGGAGAATCTCAGGTTGGTGGCGGAGAGCAGCAAGCAAAGGAGGTAAAAAAAAAAAAAAGGGTCAGTCAAAAGTGGGGGAAGCAAAGTCATAGTCAAAGAGAGGTGGAGGTCAGAGTCAAGAGAAGACATAATAATTGAGTAACAAATCTAAGGATGAGAGAATGGACAGGGTCAGAAATAAGCAAAGGTAAAGATTAACATCAAAGAATACAATAGGAATGCTTGAATACCTACTTCAGGCCAGTTTAGAGTATTCGCACCTTTCCAAGTTAGCGCCATTAGTAGAGAAACAACCTGAGAATATTTCTGAATGAACTGTTGGGAATAGTTTGCAAATCCGAGAAATCTTTGCAGGGCCTTGTGTAGAAACAGGCTACAGTGTATTCAGGACTGCAGAAACTTTCTCAGGATCCATACGAAAACCTCTGGGAGAAATGTAATGCAGCCCAAAGATAGAGCAGTTCTTGATGCTCAAACAGAACTTTCTGCAGTTTGGAAAACAGGCAATACTGAGAAGAGTGGACATGGAGGGAGTGAGATTTCAAATCTTTAGAAAAAAGTTATACACCTTCACAGAAGATGGCAGTGAAGTAGCCATTACACCAGCCCCACTCAGAAGCCAACGTCTGAAATTTTATGGCATACTGTACTGTCCAACAGTAAGATCTCCATAAATGGTAACTAACCTTTCAACAAACTTTGCATAAATTAATAGTACAAGCAAATATAAGAAACTTTGTACTATATATTTTTAGAGAAAAATGCCTCTCTCTCTCTTATCAGGCTCTTCTCCCCCTTACACTGATCATTCACCATCAATTTACTGCCAAAATTTGAATAGACTATCACCTCTCTGAGGGATCAGGTTACAAGTCTATAGAGAGGGGAGGGGGAGCAGAGTGAGAGAGACACACAAAGAGACGCTGCTACAGCTTCAAGAACAGTAAGTGTTATATCTCACCCCAGTGATTGATATATTGCTACACTGCTTAATACAGCTGTATGATGTCCTCCATCTTGCTACCATTTCTAAAGGTGTGCTACTGAGAAATTGGGGAGCAGGATGTACTCTTCTCTGTGTGTGCTTTGTATAGGAGACATGATCGCAGTTAGGCACCACCCAATAACTCAGGGAAGACTGAGAAATAGAGAAATAAAAGTCACCTGAAAGGTTAGGCAAGCTTTAACCCGCACCAGGTAGGAGCCAGACAATGATTCCTGACCAGGTTCCTCAAATATCCTTTGGAAAGTAGTAAGGAAAGTGGGCAAAGAGGACAACATTTGGTTGTCTTATTCCCAGAATGGTGATGCCTAAGCAGAGACCTCTCCGCAGAGCAGGGAGAAAATATAAGCCAACTTGGAAGAGTCAAAACGGAACATATAAGGACATAGCCAGAAGTGAATGGTACAATTTTTCAAGAATCTCCTACAAGTCTTGGGTCACCGTCACATAGGAAACTGAAGCCTAGAAACCATGGGAGATGGCTCAGGCTGAAAAGAATCTACAGGAGCTTACTGGACTTCAGCAGCTGGTAGAGGCAGACAAAATGGCTTGCAAATTAGCGAGACGACTTGTTACTCCATGAATGGCCGGAACTAGTTCTCCCTGGCATGATGAACTTTGTCAGCTAGCTAATAAATTTCATTGGGCAGGGGAGTACAGGAAGCTGCACCTTTGGGGTTCATGGCTTAGTGATACTGTTACGTGTCCCATACCGGGTGGTGGAGATAGTGGACCCTCTAAGCAGCAATCTGATCGGCCTGGCTAACCCGATGTGAGGAATCTAAAGGACTTCCCGATTTCCCCCATTTAGCCCCTATACAGGAATCTGGACTTGGCAGCAGGGAGAACACAGGCCGCGGTTCCAAGAAACAGTCTCCCGTTGTAGAGAGAGGTGTATGACGCTGACCAATCAGCATCATACACTTCTTTCCATTCATATAATCAGCACATAGTGATCCTGTGTTGTTCACTATGTGCAGTCACATACACACACATTAACGTTACTGAAGCATCTTGACAGTAAATAGACATCGCGTTCAACCAGGATGGGATGTCTATTCACAATCCCGACACTTCGGTAACATTTGTGTGTGACTTACAGCACAGCAAGCGTAATCTCGCTGTAAATGACAGCAAGCGTGATCTCGATGTGCTGTGCTGTAAGTCACACGCAAACGTTACCGAAGTGTCGGGATTGTGAATAGACATCGCATCCTGGTTGGACGCGATGTCTATTTACTGTCAAGATACTTCAGTAACGTTAATGTGTGTGTATGTGGCTGCACATAGTGAGCAATGCAGGATCACTATGTGCAGAGTAAATCAATGGAGAGAAGTGTATGACGCTGATTGGTCAGCGTTATACACTTCTCTCCAACACCCACTTGATCAAAAGTAAAAACACACCCAGTTGGGCATTAAGAAAGTCATTAGCATAAAGCTAAAATCGCTCATAACTTAGTAGAAATAGATAGTTTCTCTAAATAAAAAACACTGCGGTTACCTACATTATAGCGCCGATCTCATTATGTAGGAGATGGGGCATGTATAATGTGGTGACAGAGCCTCTTTAATAGGGAATTTGGGAATATTTCAACATATTTTAATTTTATGGTTATTTTTTATCACTGCAAGATCTAAAAATCAGACAAATTATGTACCCATTTCTAAAAGCCAGTTCCCGCAATGTTTCAGTGGTGTGGCTGGATGCATCACTAATGTGTTAAAGGTATATATCCCATTGCATAAAAAAATAAATATATATATATATATATATATATATATATATATATATGTATATGTAATAAACATCCAATGATAGGCAGCACTCCAATGTCAAGATGAAAAAATAGCTTTAATAGCCCTCGTGCGACGTTTCGGCTCTGTGAAATGAGCCTTTCTCAAGCATTGGAGTGCTGCCTATCATTGGATGTTTATTGGATATGGAACGGTGATCGGGTTCCCAAGGCGCATACCCATCTATACTTAAAGCTGGTGCTGCTGGACGGTGGACTTCCTATATATGTGTATATATATATTTACAGACACATGTACAAACAGTAGAATTTTTTTTCTTTTTTAGACAATATAAAACATGTATTTAACAGCACAACAATCTCACACACTAGGTATTATTTGAAGGTTTTGTCTCAACTTACAAGACCTTCTCTAAAGCAGTCATATCAGTAATACAGCTGCAGAAACCCCTGCCATAACATCTGTGGGTGGCCACACATTTAAATTAATATATGCACAGGGGTTGTCCAGTCTGGACAACCCCCTTAACTCAAACAAATTACATAATTCTGAGTGGTCTGAGAATACTTGGACTGGTAAAAATTGTAGCCTCTCAATGAGAAAACAGTTTAATGTACAAAATACCATGTTACAAAATATTATCAAACATTAAACTCAAAGGCTTTCAGGTATTCTATAAGCTCTCTTAATAGATAGTGGGTATATAGGAACAAAACAAGCTTTAAATAGCCCTTAAAAAAATAGAGGTGATAGAAATATCCTTAAAAAAGATCTCTCAAGTGATGCATTAAACTAAACAGTGATTTAGAGAAAGATTTCCAGAAGTGGGAACAAGAGATCTGCTCCATTAAAACCAAGAAGTTCCAGAGAGATACGAATGATTTCCAACAAGGGAGAGTCTATAAATGGCGACAGGGAAGACAACGTTTAGGGTCCCGGTCCAGATCAGGGTCTGTATCCTCCCAAACTTCGGATGAACAGAGTGGCAATAGAGGGAATGGGGAGACATTTACAAATAGACAAGACCAAATCTTCCCACGGAGAAATAGAGAGAGACAAGCAGCAAAACGCAAGACTCCATCCCCTTATCAAGGAGGGAAAAAATCAAAAAATCTAGAGGTAATTAATCTATCTGCGCATACTCTC
This sequence comes from Rhinoderma darwinii, assembly GCF_050947455.1. Classification (NCBI taxonomy): domain Eukaryota; kingdom Metazoa; phylum Chordata; class Amphibia; order Anura; family Rhinodermatidae; genus Rhinoderma; species Rhinoderma darwinii. The sequence continues at coordinate 59,029,268 of NC_134697.1, read as the reverse complement.
TCTGACACACAATGCTATGTTCTCAATAAGGGACTGACTTTCTCTCCGAGTAACTCGTTTGATTACTTCACAGCACTAAAGGACCTTCAGCTTTTTTCACGTAAGCTGGTTTTGAGAAAACTTCACAGCAGGGGAGAAATAGATGTGGGTCTGAACAGTACGATGGAGAAAGAAACTCTGTCAGTTCTGGAAGAACTATTACAGGAACAAATTTCCCCAGAAAAAGGTGGGTTTCCAACCTCAATTGTCCCAAAGTCAACAAGGTTCCCCCCCTTGTCCTTATGTCCACAGGTGGAAATATTCACCAAACTTGTGATGGAAGATTTTAAACAAATCTCCATCGACAAACGATCAGATAATCTAACGGCAGCCCAGAGGCTAGCCTTAAAGAACTACAATCATATGACGATGTCGTATATAAAGCAGCAGACATGGGGGGGGGGGGGAACATTGTGATTTGGCCAATTAAATTATATGAAAAAGAGGCATTTCGCCAGTTGAGGGACCAACAGACATACCAGAAACTCACCTATTACCCAATTGCCTCCTTCTCCTCTGAGCTGGGCAAATTGTTATGTTCAGTCCTGGAGAAGGGGATAATTCCGAAGAAAATTTTCGATGGTTTGGTAGTTCAATATCCAAAAATTCCCACTTTTTACTTACTCCCAAAGATTCATAAAAATCTGGTCGAGCCACCTGGTCGACCTATTGTATCAGGGATTGGTGGCCTATGTGACCCCATATGTAGGTTCATCGATTTTTATTTGAAGCCTTTGGTTGAGTGTCTGCCCTCGTATGTCAAAGATACCACTGATGTACTTACAAGAATAGATGAGATATCTTTGGAACCAGACATGCTCCTCGTTATGGCGGATGTCGAGGCGCTATATACGAGCATTCGACACCATGACGGAATCCACGCGGTCCGCTTCTTCCTGGGAATGAGCAACTAGGACAGTCAAATGTGTGATTTGATCATTGAACTCTTGGAGTATATTCTTACTCATAAGCTGCTTGTCTTCAAGGATGTTTTTTACGTACAAAAGCAGGGCACTGCCATGGGCGCGGCGTGCGCGCCGTCATACGCAAACCTGTTTCTCGGCTATTGGGAGAGGCAGGTTTTGCAGGGTGGCGGCGCCTGCGCCGCTGACCGTGTGCAGTGCTGGCTGCGTTACATTGATGATGTGCTCATCATCTGGCAGGGTACGGAACAACAATTGACAGAGTTCATATGTGAACTAAATGCCAATTCATTTAATATAAAGCTGCCATACACCCTTGATAGACATAGGGTTGACTTCTTGGATATCTCCATTGAGGCAAATGAGGAGGGGAGATTACAGACGGACGTCTTTAGAAAAGAGACGTCCGTCAACTCCCTTTTACATGCATCGTCATCACACTTATACTCCACGCTGAAGGCTGTCCCAGTTGGTCAATTCCTTAGAATGAAGCGGATCTGCTCGTCTGATGAGAATTTTGAGAAACAGTCATGTGATCTGAAAAGTAGATTCCAAGACAGAGGATACAGCCACAGATGTATCAAGCAAGGATACAATCGGGCCAAAAAAACTGAAAGGAAGAAATTATTACATCCGATCGGAGTTAAAAAAGAAAATACAGCCAATAATAAGATCAGATTTATTTCTACCTATAATAACCAGTGGCAAACCATGAGATCTATTCTAACAAAACATTGGCCAGTCTTAAACACAGAACCTGCTTTGGTGACATCTTTGCCAGTAAGACCTCAGATGACGGCCAGAAGAAGCAAAAACCTTAAGGACATGTTGGTGAAAAGCCATTATGTACCTCTTCAATTAAATCCCTTCTCAAAAAGAGGTCCAGTCCAGGGCTGTTATCCTTGTGGGGACTGCGTGGCATGTGCCAATATAGCACGGAAAACTGCCTTTACTTCTACAAAAAACGGACGTCGTTTTAAAATCTTACACTACATTTCATGTAGTTCGACGCACGTTATTTATTACGCAACGTGCGGATGCCTAAAAGCTTATGTTGGTCTAACCTCTAGACAACTTAGAATCCGTATCCGGGAACATGTCCGAGACATAAGGGCTGCCAAAGAAATTGACGATTTAGCAGTATTAAAAACGATCCCGAAACACTTTAAGCTATACCATGGATGTGACCCCAAAACCTTCTTGGCATGGGGGATAGACATGGTGCATTGTGCAGTCAGAGGTGGTAATGCGAAAAAGATTTTGGAGCAGAAAGAATGCAGATGGATTACCACCCTGGGTACTTTGACCCCCTCTGGGCTTAATGAACAATTGAGTTTCTCTGCCTTTTTATAATATTCTAATTGTCCATTGCCGTTTTTTAAGTGATTTTAGCTAGCTGTGGTCCTCCGTCCGAGACTTATTGTTGGATACATGATATTAATTGCTTCTTTTTGTGTCCATGTCTAGATTTCGAGCAATACCTTGTATAAACTGACCCTTTGGATGTTTGTGGTATAGCACTGGTGATAAGAATCTGTCGGGAGTCTGGTCGATCATCGGAGAAAGATACTAATTACTCCCAAAAGGATTATGTTTCTGGTCCAGTTTTCTGTATGTCACTAAATGATAATTACCCCATGTCTTTGATATGGGTATTGTCACATTTACCTATAATCAATATGTGTTTGTTTACATTTTACTTTGAAGTTTTATTTATTTTTTCTTCTTTTTTATTTTATTTTTATATCTTTATTTTAATTTTATATTTATATTTATTTTTATTATTATTTATTATATCTTCTCTTTTTCTTTCTTTTTACTCACTATTAGATTTTTTACATGATTTTTCATGTACCTAACTCACAGCTATATAATATTTTTTTACTCTAGGTTATTCACTTTTGTCATATTTATTTGACTTATATATCTCTACATTTATCTTACTTATTCACTCATATTTTGTTTATTTAATAACGATGTATTTATCTTCACTGTGCACATTTCAATATTTATATCCTGTTTATACTTAATTTATTTGTTAATAATGTATTTTACTCTAATCTAACTTCGGCAGTACACAAACTTTAACCTAATTTATGTCGGGGTGTTGTTGTGTTATTTTTCTTCCTTTTTTCCTTCTTTTTTTGATCTGGACATAGAGCATGGGGAAACGCTATCTTGAGGTGATTGACACAGACAGACATATAACAGACTCACCACTGCTATACCGTTTTCCTTGGGGTTTGCGCATGTCGCTGTGATGCCGAGTGCCCGCCCTCTGTCTTCTCTCTTCTGGATGCGGGTGCTGCGCCTGCGTTTTTTCCCTGGAGACGCGTCTCTTGGGGGCACGCAGGCACAGTGTCCGCATGACGACAGGAGACGGAGATCTCTTGGTCTCAGGCAATCCCGCACATGCGTCGTAGACCGGGAACTCGGACAGACCGGAACACACTGAGTAATGATTTGTGACACTATTTAAACGGACGGATTACACAGCAGCACACACCACCTGAGGAAGCGATACCGGCGAAACGCGCGTCGGGGTGCCAAAACTACCGTGTGGACCACTCTCATTCCCAAACTTCATGGGTAAGACTGACTTTACTGTTTACCTTGGTGTTACCAGGTGGACATAATTTCTTATTACCTCAGGTTTCTGCCTTTCCTTTTGATCTATGTCCGTGATTGTGCAGAGGACTAAAAAAGATTGAATATGTACTTCTCATAAGGCTTGATGGTTTCAGTATGTGATGGTTTGTTACTTATTACTATCTTACATATACTGTGGTTGTCAAAACTATCCTGGGTTGAACAACAGTGAAAATTGTATTGATAAAGAGTGTTACCTTACCCATCTTTTGTTATGGTTGTTTGTGACTGATCCACAAATAGACCTTAATTTTTTAGAACCTTGTTGAGTTTTTTTATATTTCGTATATGTATATTATTGTATGTAATAAAGAATAAAGATGGATATTTTTCTATGACTATGGCGTAAAGACTTCTTGTTCTCAAGTGTTTTTCATGATTAAATGGAGTTTGCTGTTTTGTAAAAACATTTTGGAGGTGTTGTAATACAACCGTTTTGGCGACACCTAACCAACTACTATACCTGAGAGACATTTTTGTTGTTAATCATAAGTTTTAAATTATATGTAACATTTTGTAAAAACGTTTTCCTATTTATTAGGTTATTTTCCCTCCCATGTTCGCACAGAAGACTTCAAAATAAGCACCAGTTAAAAGTTAATTTTGAAAAGGATACATGCATGTGCTGTGGTCAGCAAAAATAGCAATTCCTTAATACAATGCTATCAGAATTGCTTTCCGTACCCTATAGTCTACCCGTATTCCGTCGAGTGTAGACTGCTTATGCGTCTGGAAAGACTAAGACTAAGGAGCTTCACGCTCGTGTGTGAGGCTCCTAAATCAATTTCAAATTCCCCACACCCTTGCATGTTAGGGTATGTGCACACACACTAATTACGTCCGTAATTGACGGACGTATTTCGGCCGCAAGTAGTGGACCGAACACAGTGCAGGGAGCCGGGCTCCTAGCATCATACTTATGTACGATGCTAGGAGCCGGGCTCCTAGCATCATACTTATGTACGATGCTAGGAGTCCCTGCCTCTCCGTGGAACTACTGTCCCGTACTGAAAACATGATTACAGTACGGGACAGTTGTCCTGCAGAGAGGCAGGGACTCCTAGCATCGTACATAAGTATGATGCTAGGAGCCCGGCTCCCTGCACTGTGTTCGGTCCGGTACTTGCGGCCGAAATACGTCCGTCAATTACGGACGTAATTAGTGTGTGTGCACATACCCTTACTCCCAAACAATAGGAAAATAGAGGGAGATTTTCCAATAATATGATTTTAATCAGGGGATTGTTAGTTATGCAATTTCTTGATTCTTTAAACAACATGAAGTGACTTCAAAGTAAAGCTTCACTATTAATCACTAAATAGATGAATTATATAATAAAAAACAAAAACTATAGGTTTAATTCTATTGTGATTATTTATTATCCTCCTCTATATGTTACCATGTATGGTATATTAGGCCCTGCCCCCACAATCGTTTGCAATGTACGTTTAGTGTGTATGCCAGGAAAGCTTTTGACATACACGCTAAACGTCTGTTTAGGGCACCATTAGCCAGACGGAGGTCAAAAGCGTGTCCTTTTGGCCTCCTCCGGGATGGAAAAGTTGGTACACTTTTTTTCTTCTAGGTATGGATTAGCAAAGTAGACTAGGCTATTCCATACAACAGTTTTTTTTAACACGGGAGCTTATGGGTGACCAATGGCACTGTATGGCATAGGTCACAGACATCCGTTAAATGTATACGTCATGAGCATTTCAATAGCTTTTTAATGACCCATACGTTATACATATGCAATTTTATCCTATTCTTGATGGATGCCTGTGATGACAGTGGCATCCTTCACCCATAGACTGTTATGGGATCTGATAAAACATGTAAGTCATGAAAAAGTTATAAGAGTTCATGATTTATGTTAAACGTAGCCACTGCTAGGAATCCGTCACAACCTATGGTAAAAGTATATATATTGGGAGCTTTTCCAGGCGTGCACGTTAAACATAAGCCAAAAACACCACAGCAACCTATTTTATTTTGCTCACAGTTGTTTAGTTGTTTGTAGGTTATCATCATTCTATCCTTACCGTATTGGCCTATTTCAAGCTTGCATATGGTGGTCAGTATTTTGCATCAGTGTTTTTAAGTCAAAACCAGGGAACAAAAACAAAGAAAAACTATAATGGAAAGATTTGTACTTCTGCTGTGTTTTGCACCAACTCCTGGTTTTGGCTTACAAATACAGATGCGAAATACGCAAGTGTGGATAAGGCCTAGTGGAAATTGGCTTTCTATGCACTAACTTCATAGCAAGCTTGTGTTTATAGACAGCAGCCAATCTTGAGTGAATGAAGTAGGCAGCACTCATTTGAGGTTGATTTCAGACTCCCTCTATACAATGTAGCTAAGCTGCAGCTACTAATGATAGCCATGTCCTAATGAAGCAGAGCAAGTGAATATTAGCCCCAGTTCACACACAACTTTTTTACGCTGATTTTGACGCGGAAACCGCTAAAAACGCGGCCTAAACCGCCTCCCAATGGGATTTCAATGGGAGGCAGAGGCATTTTTTTCCACGAGCGGCTAGGTAAAAAAAAGCTGCATGCTCTTTATTGCTGTGGTTCCGCCTCTGACCTCCCGTTGAAATCAATGGGAGGCAGAGAAAGCATTTTTTACTGCGATTTTGTCCGTGTGGCTCGATGGCCACGGCCAAAACCTGCTGTGAAAACCGTGGCAAGAAAGTGCGTGCAGGGACAAAATCTGCCTGCAAAAAAACTCAGTGTGAACATAGCCTAACTGAGGATTATATACCCTCCTTAGCCAAGCTACTCTTTTGAAACATCACAGAAATTCTCAAAGATCTGTGATTTGATAGCGTTGCAAATTTCAATTTTATTGTTTTTAATGCAAATACATATGTGCATTTTAATTTCTAAATAAGGCATGAAGACTACCCATTCACAAAACACAGATTATACTTCATTGGTACGTTCTTAATTTCTTTGGATCTCTATTCTTCAAATAGTGATTTACATCTATCATAGACTCTTTCATGACAACTGCTTATTGCCCTGACCCCACACTGAATGTATTAATTTGCAGCAGTTGTTGCCTTGGAGACAGAAAGAACACAAAGTAGAGCCGGGATAAGTGCAATAAACTGGTGGGGGTAGCTGTGCTGCCATGTATACATTTTAACCATAGACAAAAAAACATGAGCCATCTACAGCATCAACCATGGATCTTTATTTTTATAAGGTTAAAAAGACAGTTATTTAGTGTAGTAGAGAGTATTTTGTTAAATACATGAACACTCATACAATGTTTAGAATTTCCAGAATCTGAGATTTGTTCTTGGAAATGTACTGGTTTTCTTTTTATGGACCAGCAACATAAATTATTGATATTAATATTCATAAGTGAATGAGTATTAGGATGGGTTCACACAGAGTTTTTTGCAGTAGGAAAATCTGCCTCAAAATTCAGTTTGGAATTTTGAGGCAGATTTTACTCTGCCTGCACGCCGATTTTCACTGCGTTTTTCGCCCACGGCCATTGAGCGCCGCGGGCATAAAACACAGCGAAATACGCTTTCTTTGCCTCCCATTGATGTCAATGGGAGGTCAGAGGCGTAAACACCCGAAGATAGGGAATGTCCCTTCTTTTTCCCGCGAGCCGGTTTTTCCGCCCACGGGGAAAAAACGCTGCCGCCTCCCATTGAAATCAATGGGAGGCATTTTCGGATTCCGCGTGAAAAAACTTGTCAAAGAACTCTGTGTGAATTCCCCCTTACTGTGAAAAATATATTTGCATTAGGGCATGGAAAAATGCAGTTATCGATTAATTTTTGATTTTACAAAGTAAAGAAATCTTAGACAAGGTGGCTTAGGCCTTACTAGCACAAAGTTTGCAGGGTCAATGTCTCAACCCTGCCCTTAGGTTAAGTGGTGCACTACTGACATCCTACCTAATATAGCGCACTCTATAGTTCCCAAATAACCATGCCCTATACTGATCATTGCTACCACAATACAATGCTTAAATATCAGCCCAAACAGTTGCCTTAAAGTATAATAAATGCACAATACTTCCATAGCAGTGCCAAATAACGTCTAAAAAGGACTATACAATACTCAAAAAATATGTGAATACAGTGACCAAATAACAGTGCAATTCACTGGCTAAACAAGAAATGATATTCAATGTCTAATAATACTACCACAGGGTTAATATTAAAATCTCTGGTGGTATAGGGGTTAACTGTAATATCCCTTGTGTTGTAGGGTGTCATGGGTTAATATCCTTTGTGCTCCAGGGTGTTTTAGGTGTAGCTTTAGTTTTAAGGGATAATATCCCTGCTAGTCTAGGTTTGCAAAGGGGATACCCTGATGTTCTCCGGTTGTAGTAAGAGTTAATATTCCTGCTGGTCTGGGAAGATTTGGGGGTTCACTGGTGCTCAGTGATATCTTGTGAGATAGTGTTCAAGAGTAGTAAATTGATTAATACCCCTGGTGGTCTACGGTGTCCTGCTGTCCAGTTTGCTCACCTCTGCAGGATTTAGTGCTGTCTAGCTCACTAAAGAGGCTTAGAAGAAATATGCACTATATCATATACAACTCCTTAAAATAAAGCAGATATTTCCAAAAGTACAGATGTAGCCATCTGTATCTTGACTTAAATACACAGTGGCAAGATCCTTTATCTTGACTTTTTCAATGAATTTTCAATGGCTTTTGTTGTGTGACATCATCATGCTGCAGCAAGTTATCAGAGTCAAGTTAAAGATGGCAACATCCGTACTGACAAATGTAATAATTCAAGTGAACAATCTTTCTTGAACCAATATTGTAGAGTAGGAATATGGATCACTGCCAATTCCCTAATCTGAGCTAGGGTTAAACCATTCACACTGCCATCAGCTGACTACAGGTGTCATTTAAATTCAGGGAAAGGCTGGGCTCACACGATGCATTTTTGTTTTGTTTTTAACATGTGTTTTTTTTTGTTTTGGTACATAAAGCCCCATGTCTCTCAATGGTAGTTCATATACCAAACAATAAAAACTCATGTATAAAATGCAGCAAATACAAAGTGTGAAATAAAAACAACAAATAAAAAAGTGCTAAAACAATAATAAATCATAATAATAAAACACAACAACACAAAAGACAGCTGGGACTATCAAATAACAATATCCATTTTAAAGAGAAATGAGCTTTTTCCGAGTTCTATAAAAGTAGACCATCAGTAGAAAGATCTATTCAATAATCTTTGGGGTTATGGACAATTTCAGTGAAATAGTTATCTGCTGTCAATGTCGGCCTTATCAGATAAAGCAGTGAAATGCAATTAACATTAAGGTCTGCATTATCAGTGTTTAGTGAGGCACTGCTTGCTGGTCTGAAAAGCTTTAAATAATAGATCTATATCTAACAGGCAGAAATAAGCATTTATTAATGAAAAACGTATTTTATATATTTAAGTAACCCCATCTGCTGCTATATTAAATAAAATATCAAACAAATACAAAATTCAGAAAGCAATCCCCACTGACAACTCAACTAATGATGGCTTTAAATTCTAGCATGTCGTCTGAGATAGAGACACAGAATCAATCTCCTGGGATAATAGTTAAGAAATAATGTATTTAGGGTGTAAAAAGTGGCCTACTTACAAATAATGCCGATGCAATTTCTAACATGTGGCCTTGAGAAATTTGCCTATATGATATGGATTAATATGTTAATGCGATTACCATTAGTTAAGTCCATTTCCGTTAAGTCACAGCAGCATTAGAGAAATCAGGCAAACTCTTTTTGGGATCACATGGTCAAGTACAATGTCCATTGCCCAAACAGCGCAATATACTTTTGCATACAGTAAAACATTCACAATGAGGTCTAATGTAGAATGCAGGTAAATACACTACCAGGCTACAATACAATCAATTTCATAGAATTTTCCATCATTACGAAGTTTCATATAGCCACAATATTAACAAGACAAGTGCATCAGGCGGGTAGGTTATGTATTTCTTATGCAAATTATGAAACAGTGAAAGGGGATGGATGGGAAGACACAGTAAAATTAAAGAAATGAAGCAAGAGGCAGAGAGGGGGAGGAAGACATAGGGAAGACTATTTCTGGCAGGTGCTCGATAAGGAGAATAAATAATAAACATCATTGCGATCACAATATGGAGTGTTCAATAATGTGGTAAAAAAAATCAACCAGTTCTGAATTCTTTAAATGCATAACAGGTCACCCAATCCACCCCAAACCCCTGTCAATTACCGTTTTCTTTTTTCTCCGGTTTTGTAGTCGGCTCACCACCAGATCAGTATATAGCACAGGTTTAAGGGTCCTGGATCTCTGAGGCCAGCCATAGCACAAGGTTTCCATTCCCCTGTAATTACGGCCATAGCGTACTGAGCACATGGACCGGGAACGCAGACGTCCGGCGCTGCTGTTAATACTGTTCACCCCAATCATCTTTACGATGGTAACTGCAATTCGTGTCTATGTCCCCTAGCCACGGAAAATTGAAATATTAATATAAAGAGAGGAGGAAAAAAAAAGAGAATCTATTTCTGCAGAGATTCCGTTGATCTAAAAATGAAGAATTACTGGAAAATCCGTGCCGTTGACGTTGGACTTGGATATTATGCAGGCTTCCACCATTAGAAGGCAAAAGACCAGGATGCTTCCTGTTGAAAATATTCCTTCCTCATTGCTACCACACAGCTGGCAAGTCATTTGCTTTCAAATAGATGATATTTTTTATCCCCCTGTGCTTCACTTCCACAGCCAGTCACCAATGACAACAGGAAAAAGCTCTTGTGTGGATAGAAACTATTTCTCCTCCCCCTCTATCCTACGCTGCTTTCTGCTGCAGATGAAGGCCAGCTGTGATCTCTATAAGGAGTGAGTCAATCTCATAGAGCAGGGCAGACAGGAGGAACAAAATTACACTCACTGCATTGAACCAATCGCAAGCCTGGGCTAGCATCTCCACAGAAAAGGCAATTAGTATTCACAGCAGCAGAAGCTTTGTGGAAAAGAATAGGAGAAGTAACTCAGTAATGCAGAAAGGCTAACAAGCGGTGTAAATATGATACAACTGGGAAAAAATTTAAGGAAAAGAAATAGTTAAAAATGGAAATTCAGATCTCCTTCCTGGCTTCTGGGTCAACATGGCAAACAGCATGCTTGTAGGTTATTATAAACCTGCCATCATTGCTACACTGTTGTCGTTTACAGTATAATTGCCATTTGTATGTGACATCATGATTTGACATAGGACTGCAGATAGCCTGCTGCATTATTGTAACAAGTCAGTTATCACATTATACATACAAGATGCAGCTCTCCAAAGAGTTAAACCACAAATGTGGTTCTACTGCATCTGTTACTGTGCACGCACAAGTTAGGATGGTAGCACACATGGAAAGCAATTCAAAGGAATTTATAGTCATAAAAGCAGTACCTCCAGCTATTTGTCTGTGAAGCTGAATCCTTATTGCAGTAAATGTACAGTGTCCCTCTTGTAAGCTCAGCTGGTTGTGCTCCACTTTTCTCCTGCCTTGAGTCTTCTGACACACAAAGAAGCTACTTCCTGTCAGTTATGTACGTTCTCCTGGGGCCAACAAGTTCCTCCAAATCCTTACGGAGGTAAGATTTTCCATTTTTTCCTAAACTGTACCTCCAATGAACAATAAAATTGACAGTACCTTTGTGCGTCCATTCTCTTAAAAGCTCAGGCATTTGTACTGCAGACCTCTCCCCCATTTACGAACAGGAAGTTATGCCTCTTTTGAAGGGACAATCGCTAGTTTTGACCAAAATCCCCCTTTTTTTTGGTCCTTAAATGTACTTTTTTGACCTAATAAATACATGTTCATTGATAAATCAGTCTGCTTTCTAACTGCATATTAGTTATCATTTGATGAAATTTAGGCCTTAAAAATGTCTATACTCCAATGATTTTTGTGCTAATGTTTAAAGGATGTATGAATGGATCTTTCACACAAACTTGTAAATGTGCCTCTTTGATCATCACATGACTTTATTAGCTGGCAAGTTGTGGATCCTTTAAGCCACAATCAGTTTGGTGCTGACTAGACTTGGGTGTGGAGTCTAAGGAATCTCTCGTTCTTCAACCTTAAACCCCAAAGGACGTATGGACTTTCCAAGTCAGATAACCAGGTTGTGTTTCCATGAATACTAAATCGATGGCAGGAGTGCTGAAGGAGCAGTAATGTAATAAAAAAACAGAGCCAAAAGTCGTTACCAGGGAAGTAGTTAGGCATGCAGATAGCCAGAGGAGGAGATTGGAGCCAGAGGAAAGCCAGGGATCAGAACCAGGAGTGGAACAAAAGGTACCAGGTGAAAAATCTAAAGAGCGAGACGACAGCGAAATCCCGAAACAAGGCCGAGGTCAGGGTCAAATACAGATAGAAGATCAAGTGCAAATACTGGGAAATACCTGAAATCAACAGGCAAAGTGGTGAGGCTGGAGTCCCCTTTAAATAGCCAGCCATGGGCAATAAAATACGATGTGGATGGCAAAGAGGAGTAGGTATCTTAGAGCTGCGGCCGACAGCGGAGACAACACTGGAGCGGAGGATGGGTGAGCCTAGCAATCTCACATGGCTAACTGCTGGACCCGCAACTGCCAGCGAGAAACTTGCACTGGAACGTGGAAAGGTGAGTATCAAACACCGCTTTTAATTCCTTGTTTGGATAAAGTATTCAGATTATTTTAGCTAGATTTTCATCTATCTCCCTGTCTCTCAATCGATCTACTACTGCAGCTTACATCAGCAGGGAGGAAGTAAAGGGCTGGAGGATTTCAGGTCTCCTTCTAATCTGCCCCATATTAAAATGAATTGAGTGTGTAGCCTGCCAGTGCATGAAGCTACCAAACAGTATATAGCACTCATTTTTATATTTCTAGATTAAACTTGATTTTGCCCAAAACGTCAAGATCTCGTTTTTTTTCCTCTGAATTTTCAGGCAGATTTTTTCTGCCTTACAAAAAACAGTGTGTGAACATACCCTAAGCGTGTAGTGCTGGTTTTTAGCCATTTTCGGTCTTTCTCTAATCAATTTTTGGTAGGGGTGCCCTGAGGACATTTTTTTTCCCCAGGGGTGCCTCAAGTCCAAAAAGGTTGGCAAACTTTGTACTAGGCTACAGGATCACGCCAGCCTACGCAAGGATCCAGTCATCGGCGTTGTGGAGCAGCTCAGTTTGTCGTGGGAACGGGGCCTAGGTGAGTAAATGTTTTTGTTTTGTTTGGGGGCACGGTCTACAAGGAGGAGGTGGTGGATTATGGCACTGTCTACAGGGAGGCTGTATGGCACAATCTACAGGGGGGCACTATCTACAAGGGGGGCTGTGTTGCAGCCAGGGGAGGTGGGCATTATACTGTGTGGGCACAATTAGAGGACAAAATACTGTGTCCTTGGAGGGATTATAAATATATATGATTAAATATTAATATACTGTATGGGGTCACTAAAGAGGCATTATGCTGTGTGTGGGGCACTAAATGGGCATTATACTGTGTGGGGGCACTATATAGGGTATTATACTGTGGGGGGGCATTACATTTTTATGGGGCTTTTTTTATGATGGGGTGGGGCGCAAAAAGATAATTTCGCATGGGGCGCCATCTGTCCTAAGGCCGGCCATGCTCATAACAATGCTAGCCACACACTGTCCCTCCACCCTTGTAGTACTGATTTTTTTTTCTTAAGTTGGAGTTCATTGTTAAAAAAAAAAACAGCTCTGAAGGTGTCCTGTGTTATCTGGCACCAAGACATAAACAGCAGATCCTTTAAGTCCTGTAAGTTTGCAAGGTGGGGCCTCCACAGATTGAGATCTTTGCTATGTTCCTTTAAGCCATTCCTGAACAATTTTAGCAGTGTGGCATGGTGCATTATCCTTCTGAAAGAGAAATACCATAGCAGCAGTTACTAGCAGCAGGTCTGTTCCTGCACACTAGTCATCTCCTAGGTATTAACCAACAGCTAGGGAAGTTGCCAAGGCAACTGCTGCGCAGCTGATTCATCAGTGCAGGTCAAAATGACCACATTTATGTAAGCCACTGAGGCTCATTTGGAGAGAGTGACCGGATTGCCTGCCGGAATCCCTGGCCTTAGCATTAGGGTGTCATGGTTGCGTACGCTATGTGTGTTTGCCTGTGCTTCTCTGTGCAAGAATGTGTGTTACCATCCTAGTATAGGATTTTCCCAGCTCTGTCTTGTATTTCCTTAGTCCTTGTTTGCTCTGTGTTTGATCTTTTTTCATTGTTTGGTTTTATCCTGTATCAATTGTGCTCTGTTCTGATTGCCTTATTTCACTGGGTTTTGGATCTGTTCAGTTTTATTTTCATTTTCATTGCCTCTGGTTCCTAGTGTTTTCCTGTGTTGTGTTAAGGACAGTGTCTGAAGATGACCCCATTTGGGACAGTGGGGGTTAGTGGTGTCTGGTGTAAGGGCAGTGCTTAGGGATAGATTCAGGGTTAGATATTAGGCCAGCTGGAGTTGGGGTCATCACCCATCATCCGTTTGTTACAATCATCTTTCTGACATCATGATCTTGTCACCACCCTGGTCTTCAATCGGCGAGTTCCTCTTTCTTGTATTCCTGTTGCTTGCTAATATTGTAAAATATACTATATATATAAATATATATATAAATATATATATATATATATATATATTCATATTTCTCTTTCCTTCAACAGTCCGGTTGGCTCACAGTTTGGTCCTACTGTAAGTCCTGGGAATAACTGGGTACAGGGAGACACTGTTGGTCCCTGGAAAAACAGAACTGCTGTAGGTAAAGCCTAGTTCTGCCATCTTGTGGCTAGGTGGCGTCGTTACAGTGTCAAAGTCACATCCACATGAATTCCAGGACCCAAAGTAACCCAGCTGAACATTGTTCAGAGCATGAAACTATCAACGACAGCTTACCTTCTTCCCCCTAGTACATCCTGGTGCCATCTCTACCTCAGGTAAGCAAAGCAAGAGCACACGGTCGTCCACATGATGTAAAAGAAAATGTGGTTCATCAGACCAGACTATCTTCTTTCATTGCCCTATGGACTAGTTTTGATGAGAACGTGCCCATTGTAGGCCCTTTTGGCAGGGGATAAGTTCAGCACGTGCACTTTGTCCAGTCTTCGGTCACGCAGCCCCAAATGCAGCAAGCTGTGATGCACTGTGTGTACTGACACTTCTATCATAGCCAGCATTAACTTTTTTAGCAATTTAGCTACAGTAGCTCTTCTATGGAATCGGACCAGACAGACTAGCCAATGCTCCCACGCGCATCAATGGACCTTGGGCAACCGTGACCCTGTCAGCAGTTCACCGATGTTCTTTCCTGACCACTTTTAGTAGGTACTAAACACTGCATATCAGGTAGATCTCCCACCTCAGAGTTGATCTGAGCTTGTTGTCTAGTCATCGCAATTTGGATCTGGTCAAAATCGCTCAGATTCTTACACTTGGCCATTTTTCCTGCTTCCAACACATCAACTTAAATAACTAACTGTTCACTTGCTGCCTTATATATCCCACCTTTTGTTAAGTGTCATTGTAATAAGATAATCAATGTTTTTCTCTTCACCTGTCAATGGTATAGCCCCTCATAGCGGCATACTCATATTACTGGCAAAAACGCTGCTAGTTGGGACCATACCCTTAACCCCTTAAGGACACGGCCAATTTTAGCCTTGAGGACAGAGCAATTTTTTTTACATTTCCCTCTTTGCATCCCGACGCTCATAACGCTTTTATTTTTTGTACGACGTAGTTGTAGGAGACTTTGTTTTTTGCGGGACGAGTTGTACTTTATGTACGTACCATTTTTTGGTACAAATACATTATCGTTTAATTTCTATAAATTTTTAATTAGATTAAAATGCAGAAAAAAAGCAGTTGTGCAGCAGTTTTAATATTTATTTTTTTACACCATACACCGATCATAATAAATAATGTTATACATTTGTGGTACAGGTTGTTACGGTCGGGGCGATACCAAATATGTCTATATTATTTCATGTTTTTGGACTTATATTTTAAAAAGTTGATTTTAAAAAATGTGTGTTTCTGTGTATTTTATTTACTTTTTATTTATTTATTTACCATTATTTTTTTTTTACATTCATTTAACTTTTTTTTTTAATCCCATAAAGGGATTTATCATTTTGATTTTTATTTTGTAACTGTAATGTACTGGCATAGATCTATATGCCAGTACATTAGCCTGTTACTGATTGTATACAGGCAGTTGTTAGGGCATACCTCAGTATGCCCTAACAACAGAAAATATGTTCAGACAGCCCTGGGGTCCTTCACTGGACCCTGGGCTGTCTGGCCATACGAGTTGTGGGCTTTGATCGCGTCACAGTTATTTTCTGTGACGCGATCAATGTGCAGTCCCCTCTCCTTGAACGCCGCGATCAGCTCACAGCGGAGAGAAGATGTTTCTCTTCTCTCCGCTGTCAGAGCGGGGCCGTGGCTGTGTATTACAGCCGTTGCCCCGCTCTCGATCGCGCGCACAGACGCGCGCAGGGACGGCTGTCACACAGGACGAGTATGCTCGTCCTAATGCGCGAAGTGCTCGCCGCTCAGGACGAGCATACTCGTCCTGTGTCGGCAACCAGTTAATGTTATGGCTGATCGGTGTATGTATGCCCAAAAGTCACACTCTTCCGGTGTATGAAAACATTCACAAATTGCCAGAAAGCATAACATTGTGTGTAATCAAGTTCCATTATGTCTCAATTAAGACTTCCAAATAGAATGAATCACCAGTTTGTATTATAACTTTTTCTTTTATAAGCTGCTAACCATCCACAAGGGGCAGTTTTAAAACTCTGCCAAAAACTAATAGGATAGTTGGTATAATAATAGTATTTACAATATTACTTCACAGCTCACACAAAACTAAAAGCATTTAAATTACAAAATCTAAATAGTATTATATTAAATATACAATTAAGAAGTCAATAAATGGAGGGTATGGCCAAGTTGGCTACTGAGCCGAGTTACACTAATTTATGCTCCTCAACTCTAATGCAAAAATCTAATTTCTAGTCTCCCGTGGCGACCTGTACCATGAGCCAATATACCGCCTACTTCAATATGGAGTTGGGGATTGTGTAACGTGTGGGCGCCATTCATGCCCTAACATGTTCATGCATAGTCTTATCCAGAACTTTCATCGATTGTTTCCTTCAAAAACATTTAATAAGCTATTACTACTATAGCATACCGGAGGTTGCTATGGTCAGGGAAACTCTAAATCCCACTATTACAAGGATGAATCAGCTGTTGGAAGCACAAAGGCTGGATAACCAAAATCGGTTTACCTTACCTCTGGTAGAGACACGCCGTTTAACTATACAGCGGACCGCTAGGAGCTGGTCTGACACTCCAACACCTTTAAACATATTCAGCAGGAGATCTCTACTTCCTCTTACTGCCAGATCAAACTTGGAGAACTCTTCAATTGAGTGTGGCACTAATTTCTTATTACCCTGTTGAACAAAAAGGGATTTACCTATAGATGGGGCTTTCCATTTGACCTTTTTATAGGTATCAAGAAGATATAAGATCTTTACCCTAAAATACCTCACTAACCTCCCCCCAGTATGTTCAGATGCTGTATAACAGGCCTCTGCTTAATTGCAGAGTTACTTTACTGGTCCCAGCTCGTTCTTAATTAGAATTGATTGTTTCACTTTACCTACTTAGTTCGTCCTCTCCATTTTTTATTAATTTGCCCTCCCTTACTAGGGCTGTAGGCTGGATGTGCTTCAGTTCGCCCATTTTTGCTTTAAGAAAATATGTAGAATAAAATGACTTTTTTTTTTTTTTTAGAGTAGGACGATAATAGTTCTCAGAATATAACTGTCAAATATATCCATAACACAAAAAAACATACATGCTAAAAATTTAGGCTTTTTAATTAAATAAATCCATATAGTTTAGAAAAATGAAAACTGATGTATTTCAGATTCAGTAAATCCCAATAACTTTCTCAAAGACAGAAAATCATACACAACATAATGTACATAAACGTTATATAACAATATAATAATATAGCAACAAAAGGAAAAAAATAAGCACTACAAGTATTAAACTTAAATATGAGAATCGCACAGTGGAGACCAATATGTCTGTAAATGAGGTCACTAGATTAATGCAAACCAAGGACAATATAGAACTCCATTAGCGTTAATATGCATCTCCATGGTGCATCCATACTCTGTATCTAAGGACACAATGCCTTAATGAATCTGGCATCATCTCCTTGAATATATGACTTAGGAAGTCACTATTTCCATTTAGGTTCCCCTTCTCTATTCTATGTAAACATGCACCATGGGGTGCTCCTACATATATCACCATGGCAACTCTATATTGAAAGTGTGCCCCCAGCATTTGAAGATACAATGCGTGTGTAATTCCAGCATCATTTGCTCTCTGAACATGTAAAAGATAGAAGTGGTCATTCTCATCTAGGTATTCAGCAAATATTAACCTAATTTTCAGAAATTCGGGATAATATATACAATGTAAAAATGTAATATTTACACCAACATACTTTGTTGCTATACTATTCTGCTGTTGAACAACCTGTACAATACATCATATGTTCATACATACACTATATGGAAAAAAGTATTGTGACACCTCTTATTAAATTTAGGGGTTTCATTCAGTTCCATTGCCACAAGTGTATAAAATCAAAACACCTAGCTATGCAGTCTGTCTTTACTAACATTTGTGAAAGAATGGGTCATTTTAAAGAGCCTGCTGAATTAGAGAATGGTCCTGCAATAGGATTCCACCGTTGCAAGTCAGTTTGTGAAATTTCTTCCCTCTTAAATATTCCACAATCAACTGTGAGTGGTATTATTGCAAAGTGCAAGTGTTTAGGAACCACAGTAACTCAAAAATGAAGTGCCAGATGACGTGAAGTTACAGAGCGGGGACGCAGAGTGTGGGGGCGCAAAGTGCATAATTGTCGCCAACACTCTGCTAAATCAATAATTGCAGTTTCAAAGCTCCTCTGCCATAAACATCTCCACAAAAACTCTGCCCTTGGAGCTTCATGGCAAGGGCTTCCATGGCCAGGAAGCTGCATGAAAGCCATACATTGCCAAGCACAATGGCAAGCGACGGAGTGGTATAAAGCACGCCGCCATTGCATTCTGGAGAGTTGGAAACGTGTCACGTGGAGTGATGAATTACCCTTCTCTATCTTGCAGAGGAGTCTGGGTTTGGTGAATGCCAGGAGAACGCTACCTGCCTGACTGCATTGTGCCAACTGTAAAGTTTTGTGGAGGAGGGATAATGCTATGGGGTTGTTTTTTAGGGGTTAGCCTAGGTCCCTTAGTTCCAGTGAAGGGAAACCTTAATGCTTCAGCATATAAAGACATTTTGGAGACTCGTATGCTTCCAACTTCGTGGGAACAGTTTGGAGAAGGCCCTTTTCTGTTCCAGCATGACTGTTCCCTAGTGCACAAAGCATGGTTCATGAAGACATAGTTAAATGGGCAAAAATTCCCACAGACACACTTCGAAAATCTTGCAGAAAGCCTTCCCAGAAAAGTGGAAGCTGTTTTAGCTGCAAAGGGAGGACCAACTACATATGAATGCCTATGGATTTCAAATGGGATATAAAAAAAGCTCCTGTTGGTAAAATGTTTAGGTGTTCCAGTACTTTTTTCCATATAGTATATGTTGAAACTTTGAGAAAGATGAGACCAAAACGTTATTGGATTTATTTCTATAACATAAAATGGTCTATCTTAAGGTGTTGCTTCTGCACAAACATTGATGTTATAAGACTAGGATAAATAATCAGTGTTTGGTGAGGGTCTCACTGCAGTGACACTAGGAAGGCACCAAGCCACTTCGTGTTGTGTCTGCACCGCTCATTTTTTTTTCCCCTAGAGGCACATGGTAGGTCCATTGCAGTCAATGGTAAGACATGTGTCCTTTGAAAAAGAACAAGCTGAGCCGTGGGGAGACATTGTCCTAGTGATCAGCAGGGGTCACAAAATACAAATAATATTTTCTCTATAACAAACTTTCACTGTTAACAACATTACAAGTTACATTTAGATATAATAAAAATAAGTTGAGTAATGTTGGAATTATTACTTTACTTATGTTGTACTGATCCCAAGATACAGCATATATTTCATGTTATACGGACTCTGAAATACAGCATATATTTTATACTCTTCACATTCAGTGTGCTTCTGAGCTCAAATCCCCCAATATTCCCTGTTTGTTTCGTTTCTGCACATGGTAGCTCTAACAGTAAACTGCACATTAATCTGATGTAGTAAAAAAAGGATTTAACTATCTCAGATTGCAGTACAACTCAGCTCAGTATATCGTCAGCGAAGAGGTAAAAAAATAAAAAATGTGCCTAAAAGGGGTTATACCTTCTATTAGCAAACAGAGTATTGAATGCAGCTCTGGACTATAATACATACTTTAAGGGCAAGTACAGACGAACACCGATCAGACATAACATTAAAAACACTGACAGGTTAAGTAAATAACATTGATTATCTGGGTACAATGGCACCTGTGAAGGGGAGGTCAGGGCCGGACAGTCCATGAGGCGAGATTAGCATCTCGCCTCAGGCGGCACCCTGCTGCCTCTCTGAGGGGGCGGCGCCAATACTGAAACCAGCCGCCTCCACCCCCTCTTGCACCAATTGTACATGCGTCTATTGGACGTAGATTCAATTACATGCATAAGCGCTGAATGGCCGTGCAAGTTCCGTGCCCGACCATTCAGCGCCTTACAATGACGCTGATTGGCAGGGCAGAATGGCTTGCACCGCCAATCAGCGCCTTTCAATGATGCTAGCGGCACAGTGACGTCATCGCGCCGCTTCAGTTGTTGAAAGGCACTGATTGGCAGGGCAAGTCATTCTGCCCTGCCAATCAGCGCTTTTTAACGTCGCAAGCGGCGCGATGATGTTATCGCGCCGCTTCCCTTGTTGAAAGGCGCTGATTGGTGGGGCAAGTCATTCTGCCCTGCCAATCAGAGCTTTTTAACGACGCAAGCGGCGCGATGACATCGCATCTCTTGCGTCGTGCAGCCCCAACAGACCTGCTCAGAAGAGCAGGGAGGCTATATGTGGGCCACTATCTACAGGGAGATCTATGTAGGGCACTAT
Organism: Rhinoderma darwinii; assembly: GCF_050947455.1. Classification (NCBI taxonomy): domain Eukaryota; kingdom Metazoa; phylum Chordata; class Amphibia; order Anura; family Rhinodermatidae; genus Rhinoderma; species Rhinoderma darwinii. Next base: position 59,008,476 of record NC_134697.1, on the reverse strand, counting down.
CTACAGGGGATCTATGTAGGGCACTATCTACAGGGGGCTCTATGTAGGGCAGGGGTCTCTATGTAGCGCAGGGGTCTCAAACTCGGCCGGGTAAGTGGGCCACATATAGAAAAAATGGGAAGTTGACGGGCCGCATTACTTTCAAATTTGATATAATACAAAATTATTGTTAATCAATTAGTTATTTGAACTACTATAATGATATTACAGTTGGCAGCGTTTGGCAGACACACGTCAAGATTGGGCAGCCCCTCTAGATAATGCCACAGTGCCCTATGTAGATAATGCCAGAGTGCCCTCTGTAGATCATGCCAGAGTGCCCTCTGTAGATCATGCCAGTGCCCTCTGTAGATAATGCCACACCCCTAGATAATGCCACACACCCACTTGTAGATAATGCCACAGTGCCCTCTGTAGATGCCGCCACAGTGCCCTCTGTAGATGCCGCCACAGTGCCCTCTGTAGATGCCGCCACAGTGCCCTCTGTAGATGCCGCCACAGTGCCCTCCGTAGATGCCGCCACAGTGCCCTCCGTAGATGCCGCCACAGTGCCCTCCGTAGATGCCGCCACAGTGCCCTCCGTAGATGCCGCCAGTGCCCTCCGTAGATGCCGCCACAGTGCCCTCTGTAGATAATGCCACAGTGCCCTCTGTAGATAATGCCACAGTGCCCTCTGTAGATAATGCCACAGTGCCCTCTGTAGATAATGCCACAGTGCCCTCTGTAGATAATGCCACAGTGCCCTCTGTAGATAATGCCACAGTGCGTAGATAATGCCACAGTGCCCTCTGTAGATAATGCCACAGTGCCCTCTGTAGATAATGCCACAGTGCCCTCTGTAGATAATGCCACAGTGCCCTCTGTAGATAATGCCACAGTGCCCTCTGTAGATAATGCCACAGTGCCCTCTGTAGATAATGCCACAGTGCCCTCTGTAGATAATGCCACAGTACCCTCTGTAGATAATGCCACACCCCTAGATAATGCCACAGTGTCCTCTGTAGATACTGCCACACAGCCACTTGTAGACAATGCCAGTGCCCTCTGTAGATGCTGCCACAGTGCCCTCTGTAGATGCTGCCACAGTGCCTTCCGTAGATGCTGCCACAGTGCCCTCTGTAGATAATGCCACACACTGCCATCTGTAGTGTCACACTGCCCTCTGTAGATAGTGCCACAGTGCCCTCTGTAGATAATGCCACACACTACCCTCTGTAGATAGTGCCACAAACCACTGTAGATCATCACACCCCCCCCCCCCTATAGATAGTACCACATCCCCCCTATAGGAGTGGAATCCCAAGCCAGGGCATACCGATACACTGGCCTGGGATTCCTTTGCTGCAGAATGGGCCCAACACACCCCACCCTGCTGACAGCACCACACGCCCCCTCCATGTAGGTAGCTCCATTGAGACTCCCTCCTCGACCAGGGTGTGTAGCGCTGTCAAAAGTGGGGCACTACTACAGGGGGTTTCCACTACATGGGACTGTCGGGCCACTGCTCACCAATGTGTTCTCAGTGCGGGAGGACTGACGTCATGAAGGAGTGCTCCTCCTTCCGACCGCTCTATCCTCTCCCCGCGGGCTCACCAATGCGTTCGCATTGCCAGAGGACTGAGGTCATGAAGGAGCGATCCTCCTTCCAAAACGCTCTCTCTTCTCCCCACGGGTCGCGGGCCACAGATGACAGCCTCAGGGGCCGCATGTGGCCCGCGGGCCGCGTGCTTGAGACCCCTGATGTAGGGCATTATCTACAGGGGGCTCTATGTAGGGCACTATCTACAGGGGAATCTATGTAGGGCACTATCTACACGGGGATCTATGTAGGGCACTATCTACTCGGGGATCTATGTAGGGCACTATCTACACGGGGAATCTATGTAGGGCACTATCTACACGGGGAATCTATGTAGGGCACCATCTACAGGGGGATCTATGTAGGGCACTATATACACGGGGATCTATGTAGGGCACTATCTACACGGGGATCTATGTAGGGCACTATCTACACGGGGAATCTATGTAGGGCACCATCTACAGGGGGCTCTATGGGGGCACTTTCTACAGGGAGCCCTGAGTGTGTGTGGGACACAGTGTAAGGTGCTATTATAATCAGGGACAGAGGGTATGGCGTTATTATAATTAGAGGTGCAGTGTATGGTGCGATTATATTCACGGACGCAGTGTGTGATACGATGATATTTAGGGGCGTAGTGTGTGTGTGGCACCATGAGAATTGTATCTTCGTTTATAGGTGCAGAAAGGTTTGAAAAGTGAGAAGCTGAAGACATCTCAGCGGCAAACTGCAAAAATAGGTCGTGACCGGGAGAAGTCATCATAGAGGTCTGGACCGGATGGAAAAGGAACTAGAATCTGAAAAGACATCACAGGTGAGTCACTTAATGTAAATGTTTATTCTGCCTCTAATCATTACTGTAGTCACTATATGATCTGCAACGAGATGATGGGTGGTATGATTATTTTTTTGTGAAACCGCAAATCCTACCATATCCTTACCATTATTCGGGCCATGGTGGGAGCTGTAGTTTTACTCAGTACAAACCTATAATGGCAGGGGGTGCACTAAATTGAGCTGTATTTGTGCTGGTGTTGCATATATGTACTGAGCTTTGTTCTGGTGCTGTATTTGTGTACTGAGCTTGGTTCTGGTGCTGTATTTGTGTACTGAGCTTTGTTCTGGTGCTGTATTTATGTACCGAGCTTTGCTCTGGTGCTGTATTTATGTACGGAGCTTGGTTCTGGTGCTGTATATATGTGTTGAGCATTGTTCTGGAGCTGTATATATGTGCTGAGCTTGGTTCTGGTGCTGTATATATTTACTGAGCTTGGTTCTGGTGCTGTGTATATACGTACTGATTTTGGTTCTGGTGCTCTATATATGTAGTGAGCTTGGTTCTGAGCTGTAATTATATAGGATATGTTTATCATAACAAAATTGCAGGACAGGTAGAATGGTTTTCAGTTCATTGTATATTTAATGGGAACCTGTCGGGTAGTTTTAACCCCTTGAACCGCCACCATGCAGTAATACATGACCTGACAATATTTCTAAACATTACCCTGTATGTTTTTTTTCAGATGCAGCAAAATCTATAAAATCAACTTTTAAAACGGCGCACACTATATGCTAATTACTCATTAAAGGGTCATGGGGCGGTGCCACTATCCTGAAGAGTCACATAGTCCTGCCTCCAAACCCAACTTTCCATGCTTGATTGACATCCCCGTGGCTAATATACATCACTACCTGTCTCTTCCAACTTTCTCGGATGTGCCATTGACTTGTACTACTTGGGCATGCACTGTGCAGCGAGGTGTAATCTGCCCGGCTGCACCGTGAATGCCAGTACAAGGAAACCGCGCATCCACAATAATTGGGGGATGTAGAACAGACAAAAGGGATGTCAATCAAAATATGGGGGGAGCCATTTCAATTTTCGCCTCAGGCTTCAGGAAACCTAGAATCAGCCCTGGGGGACGGACCGATTAGTCAGCAAGTGAATAGTCTGTTTTTGAAGTTGATGTGTTGGAATGAGCAAAGCGCAAGGATCCGAGGGACTGACAAGGACCAAATTGTGATGGCTAGATGACTGGGTCAAGGCATCTCCAAAACTAGTGGGGTGTTCCTGGTATGAAGTGCTTAGTACCTAGGAAAAGTGGTCCAAGAAATGACAACCAGTGAACAAGGGGCCCCAAGGCTCACTGATGTGCATGGGGAGTGAGAGAAAGCCTGTCTGGTCCAATTCTAAAGAAGAGCTACTGTAAAACCAATTGCTGAAAATGATAACGCTGGCTATGATAGAAAGATTTCAGAACACACCTTGCATAGCAGCTTGCTGCATTTGGGGCTGTGTAGCCGCAGACCAGTCAGAGTGGAAACATTCCCTCTAAGGTTCAGTACACACGTTGCGTAAATACTGCAGATTTTCCGCAACTAAATTTGTTGCAGAAAATCTGCAGCAAATACTGTATCAGCAAAGTGGATGAGATAAAATAAATCTCAACCACACGCTGCGTAAATACGGTGAGGAAAAAACGTTCAGAAATAGGCCTACGTTGCAGAATTTTATTCTGCAGCATGTCAATTGTATTTTCCCCATTGAATTCAATGGGGGAGGTAAAACCCAAACACAAAAAAGCAACTCAGAAAAAAATAACTCCTATAATTACCTAGGAGTCTGTGTTTCTCCCTCTAGGCTGGCCTCCTGGGATGACGTCTCATCCGATGTGACAGCTGCAGCCAATCACAGGCTATAGGTGCGGTCACATTGGATGAAACGTCATCCCAAAAGGCTGGCCTGGATGAATTCAGAGGGCCGGCCTCCTGGGATGACGCTTTATCCCATGTGACCGCAGCTGCAGCCAATGACAGGCTTTTACGCAGTGTATCCGCCCTGTGTAAACAGCCTAAACCTTTGTAGCTAGTGAGCAGGGCAATTAGGGACCTTCGCACTGTTACCACTAAACCGGACAATCCAAAACAGCAGCAAATAAATATTGCTGTACAATGCCAATTAATTAGCTAGGGTAGTTAATGGGTTTATGGAAACATCCCTGGGGTCTAGGACAGAGAAGGAATTAATATTAAAATCCCTGGTTATTTAGGGCAGAAAAATGGTTAATGTCCAAATCCCTGGTGGTCTAGGCAGAGAAGAGGTAAATTTAAAAATCTCTCTAAGCTATGGCAGCGAAGCGGTTCATTTTAAAATTCCTGATGGTCTAGGGCAGTTTAGGGAAAATCCTTCATACCTGGGGACCAGTGCTTTCTCACCTGCTCGAGGCTCCAGCATTGTCCTGATTGTTCAGCCTCCTGTTCTCTCCATTAACTGATCATAGAAATTAGTGTAAGGAGGCGATAGAAAGTACTGTGCAGCTGTAACTTTACATCCGCAATTCTCTTTATGAATGGGCAGTGTTTCACGAATGCCTTGCCCGATCTCCTTGGGAGAGTTCAGGAAGTCTGTGCGGGAGCAGACTTTCTCTGAGCGGGATGCGATTTTAAGCTGTGCTACAGCGCAGCTTAATAAGCACAGTGCAGAGTGCTCATGAACACCTGCAAGCAGTGGCGTATCTACCGCTGTAGCAGCCATAGCGGGTGCTACGGGGCCCGCAGCATGAGGGGGCCCGTGCCACCCATCGGCACGGACCCACAGGCCTGGCGGCGCCGCTAGCAGTCGCTATGGTTGCTGCAGCGGTAGCGACACTACATTCAATAGTATCTGCGTTCTCAGCACACAGATACTATTGAACACAATAACCGGGAAGTATCTCCCTGCTCTGCCATTGGCTACATGCCAGCGTTATGAAGTCACTGAATCACACCGGTCTATGTGAGGATCCCATTGGCGTTGAGGCGGCTTGTGCAGAAGCTCCGTTCATCGCGGGAAAAAAAAGAGGCCCCAAAATGCACTAGGTGCTTCTTTGCTTCTGGGGCTTGTGCTTTAGTCCACGAGCACAATAGAGCTATATGTGGGACATTTCTAAAAACTGCAGAATCTGGACAATACATATTTAGTAGTGTTTCTCTGGTGAAACCTTCTGTGTCACAGAAAAAAATGGAATACAATTGAATTTCTTCAAGAAAAATGAAATTTGCAAATTTTACCTCCACATTGCTTTAATTCCTGTGAAAGGCCTAAAGGGTTAAGAAACTTTCTAAATGCTGTTTTTAATACTTTGAGGGGTCTAGTTTTTAAAATGGGGTGTTTATGGGGGTATCTAATACATAGGCCCCTCAAAGCCACTTTTGAACTCAACTGGTACCTTAAAAAAAAGGCTTTTGACATTTTCTTGAAAATATGAGAAATTGCGGTTTATGTTCTAAGCCTTGTAACGTCCCAGAAAAATAAAAGAATGTTCAAAAAATGATGTCAATCTAAAGTAGACATATGGAAAATGTGAACTAGTCACTATTTTGTGTGGTATAACCATGTGCCTTACAAGCAGATGCATTTAAATTAAAAAAAATGCTATTTTTTCCAAATTTTCTTAAAATGTTGCAATTTTTCACAAATAAACACTGAATATATCGACCACATTTTACCACTAACATGAAGCCCCATAACAGTCATCTGATTGTAGCAGTACTCACTGGTAACTTCAGATCTTCTTTGATCTTTCTTGAGGTGATTATCGGCTGAGCCTTTGATATTTTGTCTATTCTTCGGGTGCTGAAGTAGCAGGGTTGTTCAGCGCTAGTCACTGTATAGGGTGCTGAAAGAGTTAATGGGCTGCACTGATCGGCGGTAGCTCTTTCAGCACCCTGGACAGTGACTAGCGCTGAAGCATTACCATGCTCGGCGCTCGTAAAGTACAATTTATGAAATAAAAAGTAAAAAAATAAGTTCATACTTACCCAGAACTCCCTGCGTTTTCCTCCTGGGATGACGCTTCATCCCACGTAACCGCCTAAGCAGCCAATCACAGGCTGCAGCGGCCTCTGCAGCCAACCACAGGCTGTTCCCTTGTTACATTGTGCTTGGGGTAAAAACGGTTAAAGTATTTTTTGAACTTTTAATATTTTTTTTTTTTTATATTCCTGAAAAATTTATTTAACTTTTTATTAGTCACCCTAGGGGACTTAAACCAGTGGTCGTTAGATCAATACTAATGTATTGTAGTATATGGTCATTTTTACAGGCTTCTGCTAAGCTTTGCTGTCACACTGATAATGCTAGTGAAAATTGGGTCTCAAAAAGTTTTCTATTTGCAACGTTATGAGCTTTTTTCTAAATATGTAAATTAGGCTATACTAGACAAGTGGGTGTCAACACCAGCGATTCTCCTGAGGTGGAGCTACCTCACAGTCTCTGACACCGTCCTATTAGCATGAAGCTGCTTCACACAGTGTGAGAGACTGAGATGGAGGGAAGGGGCCACTTCAAAAGGCCATATCTCCAGCCATGGACTACCTAGAACAGTGGAGGTATCGCCAGTTGAAAACACAGTCTGGAATGGGAGCTGTAAACTATACGATCAAGCTGTGTTTGTGGGCTGGAAAGAATGATTGGACAGTGTCATACAGAAAACATTACACCACCCAGAGTGAAAAGAAAGAGTTACCTCCCTTTTGGCAAGTATAGCCAAATTAGCATGATTAGAAAAATAACATAACTTTGCAAATAATAAACGTTTCTGAAAAAAATTGAACAGTGTAGTTATCAGAATCATAGCACCTAGTAGATTAGTTAAGAGATAGGGCATTAATAAACTAGTGACAGATCCTCTTTAAGCCCCACAGGCTGCCATGACAACAATCTGCGCCCCACCTTCTAATGGTTTAAATGCCGCAGTCGCTATTGACCATGGCATTTAACTAGTTAAATGGCCAGGAACAGAGCGATCTCTGTTCCTGGCCGTTAGAGCAGAGTGTCAGCTGTAATACACAGCTGACACCTGCAGCATAGAGAGTTGTCTCAGTGCATGAGTACGCTCCAATCTTCACCCTCCGCTCCATGACGTACAGTTTCGCCATGGGACGGGATAGGGCTAATCCGATTGAGTATCTTTGGTATGTCCGATCCATGGAGGCCCCACCTCGCAACTTGCAGGACTTAAAAGATCTGCTGCTAACATCTTAGTGTCTGATACCACACGAGACCTTCAGAGGTTTTGAGGAGTCCATGCCTGTATCAGTCAGAACTGTTTTGGTGGCACGAGGGGGACCTACACAATATTAGGCAGATGGTTATGAAGCTATGGTTGATCAGTGTGTATATATATATATATATATATATATATATATATATATACACATACATACATAATATAAACCCACACACACACACATTAATAAAACATATAGATACATGGCTAAGCCTGAATTCACACACACAGCGTTTTGCTGTGCTTTTGATTGCTGTTTTTCAAGTTGTTTTTTTGAGGGTCAAAAATGCTGCAGCCAGATGTTATTTTATAGTCTAGAGTGAAATATAGAAAACGCTGCATACAAAACATTTTGGTTTGACTTTTGTTGGGTCAGTTGCATTTTTAAAAAAAATGCAGCACAGCATGTGTTGATGTTTTTTGGTTCATCTGAATGGGGTTGTTTCTGCAGCAGGTGTATCGATTTCTACAAGTTCCATTCAGATGAAAGGAACTGATTTTCAGTCGCAGAAAATTTCTGCTGCATGTGACTGCATCCTAAGGCCTGCTGCAAAAAATTTCTGCAACAAAATCTGCAGGGTGTGCAGTCGACTGCGCTATTGAGCCCGTCAAAAAAAACAGAACCCTATTACAACTGTGACAAACAAAAACCATTTGCAAAGTATCCGTCACCATTGAGATCAATGTGATGCAAACGGAAGCAAAGGTTTCCATTTCCTGTATATATATATATATATATATATATATATATATATATCCGTTTCCTGTATACATTTGCCTTTCTGTTGAGGGGTTCCCCGACGTAAAGCTCCGACAGAACCCCTCAATGGAAAGACAACGCTGATGTGAACAGGCCATAAGTGATACAGACATTAAAAATAATGGCCCTTACTGCATATTTGCAATAGAAGCAAAAACTATGGCTACAATAGATTGTATACCCTACTGCTATATTATTGTTATAAACTGGAAAAAAATAAGGTCTATAACCGTTGACCACAGTAGGATAATGCCACTCATATACAAATCTTATAAGGGTTTTCCACTTGGACAATGCCATTTTAGTAGAAGTGTCCCCTGACCATCCCGCTGCAGGAAGCTATAATCTGCTGGGGAACAGAGTAGCAAGTGTTTGATTCCCCGGCAGCGCCACGACAGGAGAATTAATGCATTACACATATATCATTGAAATAAATGGCTGTCCATGTAAGAGACGCACTGAATGGGGGACCAACACTCTATTAACTCAGAATTTAAATACAATATACTTGGGCATTTTAACAGACTATAAGCGAGACATTTTTCTGGATCTAAAGATTGCTGTCTGTTTACACCTTTTATTTCTCTATGGCATTAACGGGAGTCTTTGAACATTATCTGATTGTTGTTGTAGGGAAGTTGTAATCATGTAAAGGAATTAACATTGACTGGCTGTGAGACATATTAAAAAAAAAAATAATTAAAAAACTATTCAACAGATCAGTCAAAACCGTACTTCAGATGAGTAGACATGTCCTCAGACTCTAGGCAGAGCAGAAATTCTCCCGCATGGACTGCTGGCAACTGCCACTAGGGAGCTGTGTAAATATGTATGTAGTTAGTTCTCCTAGTGGAGGCTGCAGGCAGTCAGAATTTTATCATTGAATAATATGTTTGAGTGGGTCTTTAAAAAAAAATGCAAGAATTCTTAAAACCGATAACAAGAACGGATTCTGATTTTTTGTTTTATTTTATGTCTGATAACTAGTTCATTGTATGGTCATATTAAATGTGCAAACTAATTACCAATAACACGGGGCACAATATATTATTAGGTAGAATGGATCTGTGCCCATGAGGTAAAGAGGTGGAGGTGTGTCTTCTCCAGACAGCATGTGTGTGAAATGTGTAGGATGGTAAAATTATTGTTTTCCATCGGAGTACAAAAACGTGTAAAATATATTCACTTGTCTGTCAATTTGTACTGATTGGGAGACATTTGGACATTTGGGCTAGTCCCTGCAGTTGAACACTCACCGCTCAAGTAACGGCACACATTAGTTATACGCTGGCACTTGCTAAAACTGGAATACCCTTTTAGAAGTTAAACACCTATGGAATTGCTAGGATATTTCATAAGCACATGATCATGGGCTCTTCCCACTCCTACCGAGAGCTAAAATTAAGGGGGGGTGTGGTACTCATCCAAGCCCTGCTTCTGTTTAAATTTTCATGGAAGACACATTGCAACCTATGGACTATATTGCAAGAAGTTGAATTAATACAACTTCATAAATGTAACTTTTGTACATGGATGACTCCTAGTTTAACCGTGAGACAAAAACACTGAATCGGCAATAGCGAAGTAAACCTGCAGAACTTTCGTTACTTTGGAGAAATAAATAATAATCTTTAGAACTGGTGGGCTGTAGTGAACACATTTTCTTTTGTATACTGGGATAGATTTATAGTTTAAGGAATATTGTTAGTAAAGAAATATAGGAACACTGTATTTGGCATGGATACATAAGGTCAGTGTCACATACCAGTGATTAGTATGAAGACCTAAACAAAAAAAGGAAATTCTGTATACAGTAGAGACAGAAAATTAATAAAACTACTGCTTTTTCTCCTTTAATTAAATATCTGTAATAGTTCCATCATTTTGGTTACGCAAGCAGTATATAATTTTAAATCTTTGCAAATATTAGTGGGTAGGTACCTTTGACTTAAGGTTACAACCCTTACCTGTCAATTAGTCCACACCCTACTAGGCTTAACCTTGTTGGAGTATTTTTATTAATAAACACAGTTTTAGTTAGAACGATTTGTGGTTGGCCATGACAGCTGTCAATCAGAAATCAGCGCATAAAAGACGCCAAAAATCGTGCGCCTTCGCCCCTAGAAGAAGCTGTCTAACGTCAGCAAAACGCGTGTCGGGACGAATTCGGTCTTAGAGTAGGGACAATTATTAGGAGGGAAAGTTTACACTTACCTGCGTGTACCCAGTAAGCAGGAATGATCGCCGGGCAGCATAATAGCCTCTCAGCCGCGTAGCTTGACACCTTTAATCATTGAGCGGTGCTAATTTTATAGCTGAATATCAGCATAACTATTCACAGCGCCCGAACAGCGAGTGACTAGCAGACAGAACAGCGGAATTGCTGTTTCAGTTGTCTGTTGTACACATTCGTTGGTAGCGATTGCCAGGCTAAAAAGTAGCCTTCAGTGGCGTTGCTGGATGCCGCTCTCACCGAAGTATTGAACGGTTTAAATTCACAGCTGAATATCAGCATAGCAATCCACTGCACTTCAATAACGCGTGAGGAGTGCTGTTTTTACCAACTAGTGTTTGTTGCTGCCAGATTTCGATAATAAGGTTACTGATAACAAAAAGTGCAATCAAAAGTATCCTCTTCTGGTGGTTAAATGACAGACTGGAAGTGAGAGTGGTGTTTATCTGTTTTCAGTAAGTAAGTGCACTGAAAAAGTATATATCACCGGTAACTGATTAACAGACTCGTAGCTCATACATAAGAGCAACTTCACAACACTGGGTAATGCAGTCATTTGCCTAATGGCATGTTAGTTAAAAAGGTCAAAAGTTAAAGCACACCCAGTTGGGCATTAAGAAACTAATTGGAATAAATCTAAAATTGCTCATAACTTGCTCAAAAATGATCGTTTTTCAAAATAAAATACACTTATCTACATTACAGAGCCGACCAGATTATGTAGGAGATAGGGCACTTATAATGTGGTGACAGAGCCTCTTTAAACTCACACAGGACATAACCCAGTGAGGGTCTGAATAACACAAATTTATTTGTGCATCTTTCCCGCTCTACTCCCATTTGACCAACAACACTGTGGCATATGCTAAATGGGATTTGTAAACACAACAGGGTGTTCTTCATGAGGGACCATTCACCCCATCCTTGCTAGGTAAACCATACCTTTCTAAGCCGGTCCATATAACCTATTCAGAGATGCTTTAATCCTACGCTTCTTGCCCTTCTATACTCACATTTCCCCTTTTCTCCCCCTTTTTTTGAATATTCTATATTGGTGGTGTACATCAGGGCAATAGTCAAAGCTTAAAAAAACCACAAAGAGGTATTTATATTTTGTTAAAGCAAACTAAATGAAGTGGCTTTGTTTGGCATAAAGCCTGTTTTGGTCATGCTGAACTAAAGATAGTATAACTGCTTTTAATCTATTAGTTAAAATCTTGGCCAGGATTTTTATGTCTGTGTGTAGCAGGGAGATGGGTCGTATGAGTCGCATAGGGAGGGATCTTTACCTGATCTTTGGGGACAACAATGATGGTAGTCTCAAATAGCAAGGGAGGGAGGCTTCTGATTTTTGTCTCTGGTAAACACATCACACAAGTAAGGTATAAGGGTTTTTACATATTTTTTATGGAATTTTCCAAGAAGACCACCTGGGCCTGCAGATTTCCCATTTTTCAGAGAGATTATGGCCTCTTGAACTTCCTTGGTTGTAATGGCAGTGTCAAAATAATCCCGTTGTTCGGTACCAAGCTGGGGCAACCGGATATTAGAAGGAAAATCACGGGCATCCTCATAATTTGAAGTTACATGGGAGCTGTAGAGCTCCTTGTAAAAGCTGGCTAAAGTAGTAAGGATGGCATTTAGGGACCTGATAATAGTACCGTCACCGGAAAGAATTTCAGCAATAACAGAAGTGGTGATTGTTTTCTAACAAGAAATTTCCTGCTACATTCACCATGCTCAAATACACTCTGTTTTCAGAAGAAAACTTTATGGTTAGCAGCAGCGTGTGCATCTCAGACAATTACCTGTTTTCGGGTGAAATCTATGTGGAGGGTTGGGGTGGGATCAGAAATGTTCAGACGTTTCGCCTCCAATGCAGCAGCTTCCAAATTCAGAGAGTTATTTTCAATGTTGTTAACTGCTTAAGAAAGCTAGACCCAATTAAATACTTTAAAAGCATCCTAGACTACAATGGTGTCTGCAAATGCAATGTTTTCCTGGAAAAAAGGGGCATCTCATCATAAAGAGCATGATCATATGGCAGTAGTGTCAACCAGTAAGCGTTCAAATGCCAACCTTGCACCACCAGCCTATTGTCCCATTGGAGCTTAGGGGAGTGATACGTGGCAGCCTGGAGGTAGGGAAGCAAGTCAATGGAGATCAATAGTAGGTCTATTCTGGACAGGGACTTTTGTGAGGTGGAGAAGTAGGTGAATGTGACATCTATAGGATGTAAAGGTCTCCATGTGTCAAAAATACGCGCCTCTTGAAGAAGAGATGTGTGAGGAGTTAGCGTAGCATATGAAGGTGGAGAGCCAGGTATGTCATGAAATTAGTCCAAACCTCTATGTAGCAGCAAATAAAATCTCTTAGCCAAATTACTGGGATACCAGAAAAGGAGACAATGTAACAAATCAAGTCTTGAATGAATGTTAAATTTGTAACAGGTGGAATGTACACAGGTATCAAAATGAGGGGGGCGAAATGATATGAGTCTGCCCTGTCGGTCCGTTTTAAGATCTTGAAGGTGAAAGTGCACCGTTTAATGGATTAGCACAGAGACTACTTGGGAATTGTGAGTAAATGTGGTTTGCTAACTCTATCTGATCCAGGGCTTGCGTAAAGAAAGGGCTCTGGTATCAGTCAAGTGCGTCTCTTCGGGAGAGTGTTGCTAGAGGAGGTGAAGAACCAATGTGCGTTTGACGCGATCATTGATGCCCCTGACATTGCACATCATTTCAACATATGACCAGCCATATTGGAACAGGAGTAGAATGATAACACTGGAAAATGAATCATAAATCAAAAACCTATTGTGTATGATGCAATACAATGTACGCACCGAGATCACTAGTACAGGATAAAACATTGACAATATAAAAGAAAGTGCAAATCATCACCCCCTCCCTGAATCCTATAAACGTTATAGAATTATGCAAAAAAAAAAACATCAAAAATGTAAAAATAAAGTTGTGAAGACAACCCTTAGTAAAGGGAGTGTGTTTGTTAATTGGAGAGAGAAATACCACCAGGAGTAAATTCCTCAAGTAGCACTTGCTGCAGGGCATACAGCCCCAACCTACAGTGTAAGTGTGTGAACAGGAAATTAGCATTAACGTCTGCAAAAGCTATGGATCTCCACTGGCTTGCTGTCCTACCTCCAGAAACCCATGGATAGTTGTGACAGATCTCAGTGTGTTCAGCATCTTTAGGGCACCTTCTCCCATGTTGGGCAGAGCGATCCAGACCATATTGATCAATCCAGTCAAAATTTTGTCTGCAGTTTGAAAGAAGTGGGTGGTATTTCTGTGGGCAACTCTAAGTTTAGATAGGTACACCATAGAATACTTGGCGTTGTGGTTTCTGAGTTTGCGTTTAGCAGTGATGAATTTCACAGAGAATGAACAGATGAAGTCACTGAAGTCGGGGTATGCTGAAACTTTCACATTTTGAATAGAGAGGTGTCTAATTCCTCTCTAAAGGCATAGAACTGCGTCTCTGTCGAGGATTTTGTTGCTATAAAAGTTCTTGGTGGGGTGCCTGGAGGACAAGATGAAGTGAAGATTCCGTCAGCTCGGTCAAATGCAAAAATGGCAGAGAACTTCCGCCGAAAAGTTGTGATGAGCCACTCCTCTAGGAAAGATTTCAGGAGTTTTACCTTCTGCCCGCCTTAGGTAGGCCAACAAACTGCAGGTTGTAGCGGTTCTGCCGGTTCCCCTGGTCATCTAGTTTGGCTTCAAATGTAACGGCGCATGCAAGTACCAAAGGAGAGTAGAATCATGTAAACAATAAGGTGCTGCGGCGTTCATGCGTGCGCTGCAGTCCTTTCAAACAGCTAATCGGTGAGTGTGCCGACAGCCGGACCCCGACTGATCTGATATTAGTTGCTTATCAGTGTTTTTTTATACTATTTTAAATGCACTATGCAATAAAAAAAACACATATCTAATATGCATGTTGGCTGAGAGGCCAGCATTGCTGCCTTGTGGTGCTAGAGGCATGGACTGGACTTTCTCTTAGGCCACTTTTAGGCTTTTATAATACGGTCACAGTTTTCTGGCGTACATTTTGCTAACCTGAGGTGATGTAAAAATAGAAAAGTCGCAAAATTTTAGCACAAAAAGCAAAACATTTCCTATGCCAGGAGACTGGCCTAGAGAGCTTCATGAATTTTCCCCATTGTCCTTTCTGTGAGTTTGCATGGGTTCTCTATAGGTATTATTATTTCCTTGTTCTGGTCTTTAGATTGGCATCCTAGTGCTATGGTTTAGGTAGCATTTGCATTAAACTTAGCCGGTGTTCTCTATACCTCACAGTGCACTAAGCCACAGTGTTTATAAAAAAAGAAATAAATCTTGAAATGTAGTTGTGTAACAATAAATATGAATTATATATTATACACAAAAAAATGGTTACTCTTTAATTTAAATCAATATCTCCAAGAAACATCACATCAAACTATTAACATTAATTTTTATCAGTAACTAACAATGTGTAACGAACTAATAAATCATTCATTCACATCTGATTTCGTCAGGGTGAGCATGAGTCAGATGATTTAGCCATTTTCTCCACATAATTACAATGTTAATCCAATGTTAGTGCTGAACTGATCTTTTGCTTTAGTCACTATTTCTGCAAGGTTAATTTGCAAAAATAACAGCTTAATAAACTCAAACATAGTGGACATTGCAAGATCTCATCCAGATGAAAACTCTAAATTAAATGATTGCATGACATCATTTAATTTTGTTCCAATTTTTACCAAACAGAATTGGAAAGAACACTTGCAGCACATATAATCTTCATTTTTAATCTTCTATTTTTATTTGCCAAATTAAATGAGTAATGCTGGCCACACATAGAGAAGTATAAGACCCAGTACTGGGCAAATAGCCTGATATGGAAGCATGTTTGGGCAATGATGACCATGGTGCCTGAAAATAATTCAGATAAAGATGATAGCTATGTGTCTGTATGTACATACATATTCATCTTCTACCTAAGAGACTACAGATGCGGCTAAACTAATAGTGTATCGGCTTAAAGCCTGCCTAAAGTTTCAGTTGACTTTCCATAAAGAGGAGAATCCTGCTCTCCTATCTCTATTACATATATAGAAACCAGCAGCAGCTTGGAGGACATCATACAGCAATAATGAGCAGTGTGGCTGTGAATCCAGCACTAGGGTGAGATCTAACACTGACCAGGAAGCTGCTGCAGCGTGTGCATTTTTGTCTGCCTCTCTCTCTCACACTCTGCTCCTGCTTCCCCCTCTCCTCTCCATAGACTTCTATGAGCAGCTGTTACCTGATCCCTAAGTGAGCTGATTGTCAATCTTGTCTTGAGGAGACCGAAAAAACAGCAAAATTAGAGAGTAAACAGTTAGGAGGAGGAGGAAGAAGAGCCTTAAAGTGGAGAAATATGATTTTATTTTTTTTCTGACAAGATAGATTACAAAGTTTCTAATATTTGTTTGTTGTACTGATTTATGCAACATTTGTTGAAACATTAGTGACCATTTAAAGTTTGTTTTCAGTTATCAAGACAAAAAAACATCCTGGGTATGTGTGAAACAATCTATAATGAAATTCTTGTAGTGCCTGGTTTTGCTTTTTCTTCTTCTAATGCAAGGCCACACGTGCAGCTTTTTTCCTCCCACAATAATGTCATCACTGAACTACAATGCCTAGCTGGCAGGTAAAGCTATCAATGCCTGTCTACATTATGTATATTATTGAATGTAAGCTTTCAATGCTCACAAACATTATTTATTGTCACGAAGCCTGAGGAATGGGCTGTAACTGGGCTAGCAGAGGGTGGTGTGAACACCCCAAGGGATTTGACTTGGGGCAACTCCAGGGAGCGGAGTAGTCTATCTTGGTGACAGATGACGTTAAAGAAGCAGAGTGGTCAGCAGAGCAAAAGCTCTGGGCAGGCCGTGTAGGTTTGTTATGGATAACGAAGCAATAAATCAGGGCAGGGATTCATCATGGCAAAACATAGGAGATGGTCAGGGAAGGCGGCGGGCATAGATGGTCAAAATCAGGCAAGGTCGATACACAGGAAATCAAACTAGACAGCACGGATCATCTTGAAACACACAGGGAAACAAAATAACCAGGCCAGGACGCTGGGGACTGGTAAGAATGAAAGGCGGGGAGCAGGGGACATTACATTTATGTGTTCACTTATCTACATTTACATCAGGGATCTGTAACTGGTGGCTCTCCAGCTGATATAAATCTAATAGGCATATGCATTCCTATTTATAATATTTGGCATTGAAACACATTATGGGTTTCAGGGTTTTCGCACAGAGATTAGTTTCCAGAGGGAACAGATAGAGGGAGAAGGAATAAAAAACCCAGGAGTGACTTAATACAGGCACAAACTGGTAGACTATGTTGATGATAGGTGACAGAGATATTAGCCCATGAGGCTGAAGAGCATACCTCCAAACCACCCTGGATTGAGTGTGACAGTCCTGGGTTTCGGGCGCTATCCCAGCAAGCCTCCCGCATGTCCCGATGTGTCCACTTTTAACTGCATCTGTGTCCTCAGCAAGCAGATGCAGTTCATTAGAATTGTGGAGCAGGGTGCCACCACCATTCACTTTGTGACCCTGCCTTTGGTGGCTTGGTGCAGGCAAGAGCGATGACATCACTGCATCACGTCAGGTTGCACTGGATTCCCATTGAGGAGTCTTGTAAGCTGCAACCCTAAATTGGCCTGTAGCCAACAATACGCCTGGATAGGATGGTGCAATACAGTGACATCATTGCGCCTGTCTGCACGAGAGTGCACGTCAGAGGTGGCCGGCAGTATGATCTACTCTGTCGTGGGAACAAGGCTAGACGAGCATTCATTTTATTTTTTTAAGGCGAACTATTTCTTTGTGCGGGCACTAAGGGGGCACCATTACTTTGAGGGAGCATCTTTACTGTGTAAGGGGCACTCTTTCTGTGTGGAGGCACAATACAGGCACTATTGCAGTATGGGGGCACTTACTGTGTGGAGTACAATGAGGGCACTATTAAAGTGAGGGGTACAAACAGGGGCACTATAACAGTGTGGGACAAGGTTTGCCATTATTATTTTTTGGGGTACAATAAAGTGTTAGCAAAGGTATTGTTCTCTGTCATATTATAGTGTGCATCAGCATGATCTCTGCATTTTGAAATAAGTGCTCAGTGTCATTTTATTACATTAAAGAGGTTGTCTCGGACATTAAAAAAAAAAAATGCAGGAAAGTGGATAAAAAACCTGACCTGTTTAATCCTCCGCCGCTCCAGCATTGCTGCTCCATTATTCCCCCAGTCCTTGTTGACTTGTCCTCCAGCGATAATGTGCTATTCATGCACGTGGCTGCTGCAGACAATCACTGGCCTCAGCGGTCTGGTGCAGCATCACTGCGGAGGCTAGTGGATTGGGTGCAGCGGAACCCATGTATGAGTGGCACGTCAACTCTGCAGGTAAGACAACAAAGAGTGGCAGCTGAATGAATTGGTGAGTATTGTTTTGTTTGTTTTTATTTTATCCACATTTTTTAGTACCAGACAACCCCTTGAAAAGAGATTTTCTCTTATTCATCATTTATTCCCAGGATAGGTGATAAGTGTCTGATTGGTGGTCAGACCGCGAACAGCGGCTCCCGAGTGCTCCATGTGAACGGAGCGGTACTGCGCATGCTTGGCCTCCGCTTTATTCACTTTTTATAGGGTTGCCGAAGATTGGAGTACTTCTCCAAGAATATGTGTTTAAAAGGTTAAGCTTGATAGCTTTGTAACCTTACTAACCCTGTAATTATACTTGATTTTCTTTGCAAACAATACGGATAAGCTGTTTAGATGTAAAGTCAAACATTTATTTGTATTACTTCAGGAGAGGGGGTCCAGACCAGGTTGGCTGCATGACTTATTTGAACCCCTTGGCAACATCTTCCATATAAATACGGCGCTGCCACCAAGGGGTTTGCGCATCCTTGCGCACTTGTAACCTCGCCCGCGAAATCACATGTGAGTGCCAGCTATATTATACAGCCAACACCTTGATCTACTGGCTGGGATCGGACAAAACTCTGATCCCAGCCATTTAAACCCTTACTTGCCGCAGTCAATGCTGACGTATTGCAGCGTATTATATTAACAATCACTTAAATGGGACCGGAACTGTGATCCCAGGCACAGGTGCTACAGAAGTGTACGGCGCTGTGCCTAGTAAACTATGAAGCGGCCCGTTAAGACAGCTGATCATGGGGGTGCTGGGAGTAAGACCCTCACCGATCTGACATTGATGATCTACCCCAAGGATAGGCCAGCAATATAAAAGTCCTGGAGAATCCCTTTAAGTGGTGAATGAGGGTGAGAACCTGTGCTACGATCCCTTCACTACAAGTCCTACAAACAAGGGTGTGGGGAATTAACCCAAGTACCAAGTCCTTCTGTCCCAGGTGTTAAGGTGTATCGTAGTGTTAACCAACACCAGAAGAGGGCCTTAACTGAATCTGCTAACAGGCTATTTGTTAGAATCTGATAAATAAATATGCAAATTTATTTTATGAAGAATATTCAGTTATCTAGTACCGAGCTATGGAAACATCCCTTCAGTCACGATAGAACCCTTGGTTTCCTAGTTCCCTAAACGGTCTTCAAGCACCAAATTATTATTTTTTGCAATAACAAAGAGACATTGCCCTAATAGGTATGGAGGTTTGGCTACTTTTACTCTTCTAAAAGCCTATTATGCACAAATACAGAGATGGGATTTTTGGAGAACTGTATAATGAGTCAGCACTCCAGCAGCTGGGAACTCCAACGCAAGAAACTCTGATCAGTGTTTGACTTTCCAAATAACTATTACTTTTAGATGAAAAATACCAAATTTTAAGTAAGAGCATCTGTGCATCATTCATGGTGGTTTTTTTTAATCACAGGGACATAACTAATTAGCAACAACCATTTTCAAACATACATTACTGGCTTTTTGATCAATCTTAATGAACTACTAGAAGTAGAAACCCTAAGGCTAGGGCACCATGGCATTTCCCTATGGGAAAAAGTTATTGTAATTGTCACAAGTCGCCATAGGGAAACATTAAGCTTGACAGTCTCGTTTACCAATGATTTTACCATAACCGACAAGAGACAAAAAGTCACCGTGAATTCCTAGCCTAAAAGAATAACAGTCGGTTTACATGCTTCTCAGATCTACTACCAATATATATATAAATTTACCTTGAGAAGTTCTCTTGGAAAGTCTTTCCCTCCATTTAATCCTTCCAAGTTTCCAATGAATTCAGAGCAAGACATCCTTTTACCAATGTTCTGAAAGGAATAAGTATATGATTTTTTGCATGTAAGAGATATTTTGCTAGGATAAGAACAGAGGAAATTGTTGGCCTTAAAAACAAAATAAAACACTGACATTTCCCCCTATTCACATGTAACAATACCAGAGATGGGAAAGTAGTGAGATCAGAAACCTAGCATTATTCTAAATGTTTATGCATAACCCTGTTCACACGGTGTGTATTTGATGTGTATTTTGTCTCGTTTTTGTCACCAAAATACACGTAAAAAACACACTTCATTAAGCTTCTTATTCAAATCAAATCATTGAGAAAGCGCACAGTTAGTAAATAAAACGTGTTTTTTTTTACACATATTTAAAAAAAACGTGTAGTGTAAAAAAGCAGCATCAGGTCATTTCTTTGACACGTAAAATACGGCGAAAATGCGCCAAATGTTCCCGTAGTCAATGGAAGTCCTAATAACGCACCAAAAAATTAGCAAAAAGCATATGGAAAACATGTAAAAAACGCCTGTATTTTAAAAAGCGATTAATAAGAAACGCTAGGGTATTTGACACGTTCAATTTTATTTTTTGTGACGCGTGAACAATAGAGTTCTAGCTGGGATGCAGCATTTTTTTACAAAGAATTATGATTTCTATGTGTTAAGCAGTGCTGCTTGCATATACAGCACGAGACCACTAAGGCCAGTGATTGCCTGCAGCATTCACGTGGATGTAGGGCACCTCATCACTGCAACAAAAGTAAACAAGGACTGGCAGGGACTCTTAGCCTGTCTATGGCTACAAACTAAAACTTACACAAGCTGTGATTTCGGTTACGATTTCCACCCACTTTTAATGTAAAATTATTGTAAATCTGTCAGGATGTCTGTGGCCCTGCCTCTTTCCAGTAGGCCCCACCCACTTTAAAATAAAAAGGGTCAAATTTTTACGCAAAACAGCTGTGCGACAAAATTTACAACTATTTCCCGCCTAGAAAACTGCCACAAAATGCTTAATAAATGTCCCTATTGTGTTTTAAGAAAGACTTTATGTGTAACAAGTTGGACAGAAATTCTTCTTTAAAAGCTCTAAGTCTAATAAATTGTAGACTTTACAAGGCAATCAGAATAAAAAACAGATAAAGGTGGCCCAAGGCAGTAACTTCTCTTTAATGTAAGATTGCCTTAGTCCTACTCCTAAGAAAGCAATGTAAGAGTTATGATCATCTTTGCATGTTGAACAAGCCATTACAAATGCAGACTTTTTAACAGTATGATATCTGATAAATATTTTAAAACAATTTACCAATACAATTTAACAATTCCTTTTTTTTTTCAACAGGCTTGGGCCTGCTCACATCACCGTTCAGCATCCGTTCAACCTTTCCGTCAGAGGAACCGATGTACGAAAAGCCGGGCAGAAACTATAGCTTCCGTTTGCATTACCATTGATTTCAATGGTAATGCTTCTGTTTCAGTTGGTTTCCATTCGTAAAGTTTCCGGGTTTTTTCATGGAAACAATAGCGTAGTCGACTAATGTTAATCAGCAAACTTGCTGAAGGCTTTCTTTAAGTGAAATGGATATCAGTCTGTTAAGAGGCCAATGTTAGAATGAACTGATAGGAGTCAGGAGGAAAAGTTTTAAAAAACCCAATGTTTATCGTGGAAAAGTTTCTGTGTATATGCCTAGCCATAGGTTAAAGAATATAAGGAAGACCTTAAAGGAACAGTGTCATCACAAATTTTTTTTTCATATGTTAAAGATGTTAGTGCTTTATTAAAAACGTTTATATTCATTTGTGTGTTTGTGTTTTACTTTTTCTTATTTTTACACTTTTTCTTCCCTATGGGGGCTGCCATTTTTTGTTCCATTTCTGTATGTGTCGATTAACGGAATACGGCAGCCACAGTCCCATAGGGACTGCGAACGGCTCCCGTCCCATCCACTTCTGTGTACGCCGTCTGTGTGGGAACTGCGCATGCGCCGCTCCCACACAGTCCAATTTGAAATTGGCGCCGTCCGGCGCCATTTTCCTGTGGACCGGAAGTCGCGGCCGGACAGTAAGATTACTACTTCCGGTCGCGGCTTCCGGACTTGTGCACTTGGACCAGCGGCAGCAGACGGAGCGGACGGGCCGGAGGGAGCCGCGGCGGCAGGAGCAGGTAAGAGATTTCAATGTATGTTCGTGTACGTTTACTACTGTATGTAAACCTACTACACTGTGTGTTAGCTCAAAAAATGGCGACACACAGTGTAGGAGGATAGACCGTTCAAACCCCTCGTTTATCCCGGCACTAGCCAGGATAAAGGAGGGGGGGATGCTGAGAGCTCAATAGAGCGAGGGCTTTTTACCCAATTTTGCAATGCTGCAATTTTGGGAATAGCTCCATCTAGTGACCAGCAATGGGAAATATTATAAATTAGAATCTAATTTATAATATTTCCTGACTCGTGAAAAAAATAAAAAAAATTGGAACAATGTTCACCTACACACTAAATGTTTAATTTAAAAAAAACAAACATGTTTTTCTGGCAACACATTCCCTTTAAGATCATCTGCTATTAAGATGGTAATGCTCCCTAAGATACTAAGGGTAGTTAGGCTGATACTAAAGAACGTATGGGTTGCAAACAACCAATCCTAGCATAGAATAATCCTCTTTGAATAATCCTCTTGAAAGAAGGATTATTGAATATGTTGGACAATGAAGTTAAAAGAGGACTGTCAACTGTTTCACTGTGTATGTGGTTATTGTCAATGGAGCCATAGAACGATGGTATGTAAGTGCTAAACTTAACCCCTTAAAGACCAGGCCAATTTGAGTTCTTTCATTTTTTTGTTTTTTCCTCCCCGCCTTCCAAAAGCCATAACTTTTTTTATTTGTTCATCGACATAGCCATATGAGGGCTTGTTTTTTGCGGGACAAGTTGTAGATTTTCACCATTTAATGTACCGCATAAAGTACTGGGAAGCTGAAAAAAATATATTTGTGGGGTGAAATGGGCAAAAAACAGCTACTATGCCATTTTTTGGGGGGGGGGGGGGGGTTTGTTTTTATGGCGTTCATCAGGCAGTAAAAACCTTATTCTTCAGGTTGTTTTATGTTTTACCACTTTTGAAGAAATAAAACTATTTTCTAAAAAAAATAAATGTTTTGTGTTGCCATATTCAGAGAGCCATAACGGTTTTATTTTTACATCAATTTAGCGGTGAGGGCTTAAATTTTGCGTGGCAAGATGTAGTTTTCATCTATACCATTTTGGGGCACATGCAACTTTTTGATCACTTTTTATTCCATTTCTTTGGCGAGCGAAGGTGACCAAAACACAGCAATTTGCATGTTTTATATATATTTGTTACGGCGTTCACCGAGAGTATTAAACAACACTATATTGTGATAGTTCGGACTTTTACGGACGCGGCAATACCAGTTATGTTAACTTTTTTTTTTTTTAACATTGCGTTAGGGACAAAAATAAGAAAAGGTTGTTTTTTTTTGGAACATTATAAAAAAAGGTTAACAGGTTTTTACTATTAGTCTCCCTAGGGGACTTGAACCGGCAATCATTGGATCGCTTGCATGATATACTGCAACACTAACGTATTGCAGTATATCGTCATACTGATAGTCTCCTTTGAAGCCCTGCAGAAGGCATTTAAGGTGTTAATCGCTTGTTGCAGTGAGGTGTCGGCTGTATAACACAGCTGTTGCCCGCTGAGTATCAAGTGCACTCAGCCCGTGAGCCCGCTCCATACTTCCCCTTAACGGCTGCCACGTACATGTACGTGGCAGGTCATTAAGGGGTTAAAAAAATTATTGTTGCCAGACCTTGTTATACTGTATATACAGACCTTGTTATACTGTATTTAGCATTACTCAGTGACTCACAGATAATTCTAAAAATCTGAAAAATAATTTGTGTTAGGCTGGGTTCACACTGAGTTTTTTGCAAGCAGAAAATCTGCCTCAAAATTCCGTTTGGAATTTTGAAGCAGATTTTGCTCTGCCCGCACGCCGACTTTCACTGCGTTTTTCACCCGCGGCCATCGAGTGCCAGGGGGGAAAAACGCAGCAAAATACGCTTTCTATGCCTCCCAATGTCAATGGGAGGTCAGAGACGTAAACGCCCGAAGATAGGGCATGTCCCTATTTTTTTCCTCGCGAGCTGTTTTTTCCACTCGTGGGAAAAAAAACGCTCCGCCTCCCATTGAAATCAATGGGAGGCATTTTCGGCCGTTTTTTGGCACGTTTTCCAACGCGGTTTCCACGTAAAAAAAACTTGTGTGAACTGACCCTTAGGCTAGTTCACTCGTAGAGTAAACACTGAGAAATTTCAGTCTAGAATTTCCATGCGGAAATTCTGCAGCGTATGGGCTTGTCCACATGTAAGGGATTTCCACAGCATTTATGCATCAATTAGCAGACAATCTGCTGCGGAAAATCCACACCATTTCATGTGTTTTTTTCCTGCGGAAAATAGTGCAGATTTTTTGCTGCATTTTTTAAAAGGCTATGTGATGGTGATATTACTTCTTGCGGTGATATAATTTCCACCTCCTTTAAGAAATTCTGCAGAGATTTCGCAGCAAATTATGCAGTACATTGTAGTTTGTTGCAGAATTGTTGTTCCTCATTGATTTCTATGGGGGAAAAAAACGCAAGAAATGTGTCCACTTTCCACAGCAATAATTGACATGCTGCCGAAATAAAATTACGCACGCAGGTGAATTTCTGGACGGAACTTTTCTGCAGCGTGTGGATGACATTTGTTAAAATCACACCCACTTTGCTGCTACTGAAATTCCAGATGGAAAATATGCAGCAATTCCGTTACGTGTGGACAAACCCTATTACAGTAGCAGCAAAGTGGATGAGATTTGAACAAATCATTTTTACACGATGTGGAAAAAATATGCAGAAAAGATAAGCAGAAACTGACCTGCGTGTCAATGAGATTCTCAATCTATAGTATGTCAATTTCTCTTGCGAAAATGCTGCAGAATTTCTGCATCATTTACGCTACATGTGAACTTAGCTCAAAACTACATTCACAAGTTATACCTGAAGACTTATTGGTTTAAAAAATTGCTTCAAAACCTTGATAGATTCTCTATCATTACAATTATCAAACAAACCCCACAAATTTGCAGGTAGCAATGTTCTCGTGGAGTATTTTGCAGGCAGAATTTTTTTTACCTGCCTACACTTTCTTGTCCTGATTTCGCTGGGTTTTTTGCCGCTGATTCCGATGCGGTTTCCGTGTAAAAAAAACAAAAAAACTCAGTGTGAACTGGGCCTAATAAGTAAAAAGAGACAAACATGTAGCACCCTGCTGGCTACAATATTTGGGTACCTCACATGCTGATCTGAAAAGAACAATGTCGTTTCATTCTACTATTGCTGCTGATCTGCTTAGAATAGACTTTAGAGGGCGCCTGTGAACTACACTATATGGACAAAATTATCGGGACACCTACACATACAGGACATTTTATGACATACCATTCTTAAGATTTTCCTTCACTGGAACGAAGAGGCCTAAGCCAACCATTGAAAAACAACTCCATAGCATTATCCCTCCTCCACAACTTTACATTTGGCACAATGCAAGCAGGTAGGTAACGCTCTTCTGGCATTCGCGAAACCTAGACTCGTCCATCAGACTGGCAGAAAGAGACGTGTGATTCATCATTCCACAGAACAGGTATCCACCGCTCCAGAGTCCAGTGGCGGCGTGCTTTACACCACTCCATCCGACGCTTGGCATTGTGCTTGGTGATGTATGCTTGGCCATGGAAACGCATGTCATGAAGCTCCCGACGCACAGTTTTTGTGTGGATGTTAATACCAGGGGAGGTTTAGAACTCTGAAGTTATTGAGTCAGCAGAGCGTTTGAGACTTTTATTCACCACAGCACTTGGCGACCCCGCTCTGTAACTCTGGTCTGCCACTTTGTGGCTGAAATTCTGAGGTTCCAAAACACTTTCACTTTGCAATAATACCACTCGCAGTTGATGGTGGAATATCTAGGTGGGAAAAAATTTCACGAACTGACTAGTTACAACAGTAGCATCATATTACAGTACCATGTTCAAATTCAGTGAGCTCTTCAGAACAACCCATTCTTTCAGAAAAATGTGTGTAAAAGCAGACTGCATGGCTCGATGTTTGACTTTATACACATGTGGCAATGGGACTGAATAAAACACCTGAATTCAATGATTAAGAGGTGTATCCAAATACTTTTGTCCATATAGTGTACATGTCCCAGAAGCAGAGGGGTTAAGAAACAGGAAGATGACTGGAAGAGCCAATCAAATGCTAGCTCTGGATCTGGGCAGAGTGATCCAAATGTGGCTGGTTCTGACAGAAGGATGGGATAAGACCAGAGCCAGCTGTCAGTGTGTGGAACTAGTAAGGAGCATTTGTCCACTGACTGGACCTGGTATGACTGACAAGGAATATCTGAAGGACATATAGTAAGCTGTGAGTATTCGCAAGGTAAAAAAAAGACTACAGTGAGTACTGAAAAACCATACACTTTGTCACCAGGACACCTAATCATACTATGGTGGCCATCTTCTTCCTGCAGCCTTGTGTCTAGTACAGACATGGGCAAACTACGGCCCGCGGGCCACATACGGCCCGTTAGGCTTTTTAATCCGGCCCGCCGAACTTGTCCAAATCATAGTAAAAACCTCCTTTTTTTTCCCCTTTCCCTGCAATGCCCACGTTTTCCCAATAGATGGCGCACTCAAAACACATTGACCGTTGTTAACTCCTTAACGCCGAAGGACGGATATATCCGTCCTCAGCAGCTGCTAGTTCGCGCAGGAGGACGGATATATCCGTCCTGTGATGGCGCGGGTACTGCCAGTGTACCCACGCGATCAGCGGCAGGAGCACGGCTGTTATACACAGCCTGGCTCCTGCTGCAACTGCAGGAATCGAAGCGCGCTCCGATTCCGGCAGTTTAACCCATTAAATGCCGCTGTCAATAGTGACAGCGGCATCTAATTTGTTTGACAGAGGGAGGGAGCTCCCTCTGTCACCCGATCGGCGCCCCCGCAAACAAATCGCGGGTCGCCGTCGGGTTTCCATGACAGCCGGGGGTCTAACAAAGACCCCCAGGTCTGTCTTCCGCAACTGCCTGTTTGGCGATGCCGGAGGCATGACCTAACAGGTTGCCTGTCAGTTTTACACTGACAGGCAATAATGCTTTGGTATACTAAGTATACCAAAGCATTATATATGCGATCGGCACATCGCATAGTGAAGTCCCCTGGTGGGACTTAAAAAAAAAATGTCAATCAGTTAAATAAAGTTTGTTGAAAAAAAATAAAATAATTACAGTCAAAATCAAATAAAACTACTTTTTTTGCCCAAAAAGTGGTTTTATTCAGTAAAAGTGTCAAAACAAATAACACATACACATATATGGTATCCCCGCGATCATAACAACTTGACCAATAAAATGAACACATTAATGAAACCGCCGGATGTACGGCGTCCAAAAAACCCGCAAAAAACAACGGCAAAATTCTCTCTTTTCTCCCATTCCCCCCATAAAAAATAAAATAAAAGTTAATCTATAAGTCCTATGTACCCCAAAATAGTACTAATGAAAACTACGCATTGGCCCGCAAAAATCAAGCCCACATACGGTCACATCGACGGAAAAATAAAAAAATGACGGCTCTTGGAACGCGGCGATGCAAAAACAAGTAATTTTTTTCTAAAAGGGTTTTTATTGTGCAAACATAGGAAAACATATAAAACCTTTACATATTTGGTATCCTTGTAATCGTGCCGACCCGTAGAATAAAGGTAACATGTTATTTATGCTGCATAGTAAAGGGCATAAATTTATAACGTGAAAATTAATGCTGGAATAGCTGCTTATTTTCAATTCTCTCCTAAAATAAAGTTAATAAAAGTTAATCAATATATTGTAAGCATCTAAAAATGGTGCAATTACAAAATACAACTCGTCCCGCAAAAAACAAGCCCTTATACGGCTATGTCGACGTAATAAAAAAAAAGTTACGACTCTTGGAATGCGACCATGAAAAAACAAAAAATAATCCTTGGTCATTAACGTGCAAAATGGCCCGGTCATTAAGGGGTTAATGTGGCGCGTATTTCTCTTTATTTCACTTTAATTTTCACTTCGTTTCACGTCACCATTAAGCCCTTCGGTTTTCAAAGAGTACAATATCAGCCGTCACTTTGCCACGAAGCATGCAAACTATGCTAGCAAGCAGTCAACACAAGAACGGGCGGCTACTGCTCAGAGGTTGGCAGCTAATTTACAGAGTCAACAGAACTTTTTTCTTGATAAATCACAGTGCGTATGTTATTTTAATCTATTTACATTTCCTCCTCCCAGTATCTGCGAAATAGTATGTAAATGCCATATCTTGCATATTCCTTGAGACAAATTTATTAACTGATAAGGGCTATTTTTCACATTTGAAAGACAGTTAATAAATTGGGTTGTAGTGTTCTTACTGTGCTATGAGGTTTGCACACACTACATTTAATGCTTTAGTATATCCGGCCCAAACACTCCCTCCAAATGCTCCTGGCCCGGCCCCTCTGTCAAATTTTAGAACCCATTGTGGCCCGCGAGTCAAAAAGTTTGCCCACCCCTGGTCTAGTACTATAATTACACAGCAGAGATTACAGGACAGACGATCCCCTGCTTCACCAGAGTACTGGGGGAGACAGTCACTGAGAACACAAGATTTCATGCTGAAACAGTGTTACCAGTCCTACTTCACTGGCTTGAATGGCAAGTGCCACTATTGTTCAACAGTTGATTTAGGCTAGGGCTATACAGCAACTTTGGTAACGACACAGGTCGCCGTCCAATGATCGATGTGTCGCCCTACCTACTTTGCAGGTAATGAAAGTCAATGGGGCTACGTAGTCGCAAGAAATACGAACCTGGGGCAGGGCGGCACGGCGATCTTAGACTTACATGGGGTTTCCCATCTATATTTATCACCTATCCACATGATAGGTGCTAAATACCTGATCTGTCAGGGTCCGACCGCTGGAACCCCCATCCTGCCATTCTGAGCGCTGCCGTGTGTCCAAACAGCTGTTTATGACAACATATTGGGTATTTCTGTACTCGGGAGAAATTGCTTTACAAATGTTGGGGTGCTTTTTCTCCTTTATTCCTTGTAAAAATGAAAACATTCTACAATTTAGTGGAAAAAAACTTAGATTTTCACAGCCAAATTCCAATAAATTCTGCAAAAGACATGTGGGGTCTAAACTCTCACTATACCCTTAGATAGATTCCTTGAGGGTTGTAGTTTCCAAAATGGAGTCACTTTTGGGGGGACTCCACTGTTTTGATCACTTGGGGGCTTTGCAAATACGACATTGCACCTGAAAACCATTCCAACTAAATCCGAGCTCCAAAAGCCAAATTGTGCTCCTTTCCTTCTGAGCCCTGCCATGTGTCCAGACCGCAGGTTACAACCACGTATGCTGTACTTGCAAGAAATTGCCTTACAAATGTTAGGGTGCTTTTTATCCTTTTTTTTCTTCTTGTGGAAATGAAAACATTCTATGTTTTATTGGAAAAAATATATTTTTCATTTTCCCAGTTGAATTCAAATGAATTCAGCAAAAGACCTGAGGGGTCAAAATGCTCACTATCCCCCTAGATGAATTCCTTGAGTGGTGTAGTTTCGCAAATTGAGTCACTTGTCAGGGGTTTCCACTGTTTTGGTACCTCAGGACCTTTGCAAATGCGACATAGCACCCAAAAACCATTACAGCAAAATTTGAGTCTCCAAAAGCCAAATGATGCTCCTTCCATTCTGAGCTCTGCCGTGTGTTCAAACAGCAGTTTATGACGACACATGGGATACTGCTGTTCTCAGGAGAAACTTCTTTACAAATGTTGGGCTACTTTTTCTCCATTATTACTTATGAGAATTTTAAAAAATCTGAGCTAAAAACTTCATTTTATGTGGAAAAAAATTTAGATTTTCAAAATGCTCACTAGACCCCTAGATGGATTCCTTGGGGTATAGTTTCCAAAATTATGTCTTTTTGGGGGTGTTTACTTTGTTGGCATCACAAGACCTCTTCAAACATGACATGGTGCCTATGATATATTCTAATAAAAAGGAGGCTCCAAAATCCACTAGGTGCTCCTTTGCTTCTGAGGTCAGTATTTAAATCCATTAGTGCACTAGGGCCACATGTGGGATATTTCTAAAAACTGCAGAATCTGTGCAATAAATATTGAGTTGTGTTTGTCTGGTTAATCATTCTGTGATACAGATACAAAGTGGATTAAAATTGTATTTCTGCAAAACAAAGTTAAATTTGTAAATTATACCGACCTATGCTTTAAATTCTGTGAAACGCCTGAACTTTCTAAAAGCGTTTTTAAATACTTTGGGGGTGCAGTTTCTTAAAATGGGGTAATTTAAGCCTCATGCATTACTTAGCTGCGTTAACAATGCTATTTCTTCAAAGCAACAACTATTGCAAAATTCGAATATACCGTTTACTTTTATATAAAGCTCCATGTTTACTGGCAACATGTACCAAATTGTTTATGTAAATTACAACGTTTCAATGCTCATGAGATGTATTCATTGGCAACACTCCAATTGATGTTTTTCTTGTATAATGTTTTATACTTTTCTAAACACCCAATAAAATTTTAGAAAAAAAATGTGGTAATTTATGGGGATATCTAATGTATGGGTCCCTCAAAGACATTTCAGAGCTGAACTGATCTCTATAAAAATAGGTTTTGGAAATCTTTTTGAAAATGTGAGAAATTACTACTAAAGTTAAAAGCCTTGTAACGTCCTAGAAAAATAAAAGGACGTTCAAAAAACGATGCAAACAAAGTAAACATATGGTAAATACTAACTTGTTACTATTTTGTGTGGTATAATTGTCTGTCTTACAAGAATATACATTTAAAATTGAGAAAATTTTCTCAAATGTTGGTGTTTTTTTTTACAAATAAGCCCTGAATTTATCAACCAAATTTTTCCACTAACAAAGTACAATGTGTCACGAGAAAACAATGTCAGAATATCTTGGATAAGTGAAACCATTTCAAAGTTATTACCACATAAAGTGACAGGTCAGATTTGAAAAAAATAGGTTGTGTCCACAAGACCAAAATTGTCTGTCTCTCTAAGGGGTTAATGATATTGGCTGTATTTTTGGGGTCGTTGTCCTACTGCAGAATACTTTTGGAGCCAGACGCCTCCCTGATGGTATTGCATGATGGATAAGTACCTGCCTGCATTTTTCAGCATTGAGGACACCATTAACCCTGACCAAATCCCCAACTCCATTTGCGGAAATGCAGCTCCAAACTTGCAAGGAATCTCTACCATGCTTCACTGTTGCCTGCAGACACTTATTATTGTACCGCTCTACAGCCCTTCGTCCAACAAACTGCCTTCTGTTAAAGCCAAATATTGACTCATCAGTCCAAAGCACCTACTGTCATTTTTCTGCACAGTTCCTATGTTTTCGTGCATAGTTGAGTCACTTGGCCTTGCTTCCACGTCGAACTTATGGCTTTTTGGCCACAATTCTTCAATGGAGACCACTTCTGGCCTGATTCTCTGAAAAGTAGATGGGTGTAGCTGGGTCCCACTGGTTTCTGCCAGTTCTGAGCTGATGGCACTGCATCTTCCGATTTCGAAGGGAAGCACGATGTGTCTTTGATCTGCTGCACTAAGTTTCCTTCACCGACCACTGCGTCTATAGTCCTCAACATTGGCCGTTTCTTTGTGCTTCTTCAAAAGAGCTTGAACAACACATCTCGAAACCCCAGTCTGTTTGAAATCTTTGCCTCAGAGAGACCTTGCGGATGCTGTATAACTACCTTGTGTCTTGTTGCTGAGCTCAGTCTTGCCATGGTGAACTTGTGACATGAAACTATCTTCCACAACCTCACCTTTGTAGCAGAGTTTGGCTGTTCCTCAAATAGTTTTAAGCCTCCTAAACAGCTATTTCTGTTACAGTTAATAACTCTTTCAACCTAAATATGAAAATTATGATTATCATCACATGTATGGTATAATTGCTGTTGATTTTGCATGGCCTATTATTAGTGTGTGTGTGGATCAGAGGAGAGCAAGAGTGATGTCGTCACACACTGTACACACTGTACATAGATCCAGGTTGGACTTCCATGAGGTTGACTTCCCTGACCGCAGTTGGATACTGCTTCCTTAGTTCAAGTGCCTGGAAGTGTGCATTAAAGGGGTTGCCCGATAATTAATGAAAAAAATGACATAATATAGTACATGACAATCTCTTTCTAACAAAGCTAGAACCAGCCCTATATCTTACATGGATCCAGAGATCTCTCCATTCATTGTTCCAATTGCTTTGCTAGATTTTCTTCAGACAGGCAGTTCAGGGGTTGTCCTTTCTGCTACAGCACCTCTGCCTTCCTGTCATAGCTTGTATAAGCAGATCATTCTGCTTCACTGTCTCTGCTTCCTCTCCAGGTGAAGCTTTACAAATGCCCCCATTCTATGTCTTTTTTGAGGGAGAGCCCAGTGCTATATAACGGAAGAAGAGGTAGAGCCCGCAGCTTAAACACAGTGAGAGGATGAGTAGGAGAGGGGAGAGCTCTACACTGTATGAAAGCAGTGCTGTATGCAGGCTCTCTCTTCATCCAAGCAAACGGCTTGCTCTCCTGTGAGTTTCTTACTGTGTGTACGTCTACAAGCTGTGTTCCTGAATAAAATCTTCTCTATTTCTTTACTGACAAGCAGAGAAGAAATGTTTTTTATTGGCTGGAGGCAATTGGAGAGTGGAACTGAGCATATGCGTCCTCCCTCATTCAGATCAGTAGAAGGATGTGCACATTACTATACCAAGATGCCCACTATAATGAAGTCAAGGGATTGTCTAGCAACAGGAGCATTTTTGTAATAGAAGTTAGATTATAAAACGAATTAGATTTGCACATTTATATTGCAATAACATTTAATATTGGGACAACCCCTTTAAGACCCTTTTACAGAGGCCAATGATCAGGTGTACCAGCGTTCTTATGAGTATATACCGTTCTCAATCATGGCCCTGCGTAAACAAGCAAAGACCAGCCAATCAACCATCAAATTGGTTGATCGCATCTTTTTTGAAGCTAAAAAAATGTCTGCGGCACATCTCCCTGTCTAAACAGGGAGACGTGCTGTCGATATGATACAAATGCATCGTGACAAACGATCGTAGTAGCGATAATTACAATACTTAATTTAACAATCATGGATTCATTTTAATGGAGTAAATGAGCGCCGATCGACATGCTGTATTGTCGATCGGCACTCGTTTAAAGGTGGTTATCATGGGCGAATATCTGCCTGTGTGAAACCACCATTAGTTGTTAAATAAAACAAAAATGTAATCAATCTTTTGTATCCATATCTGTATTTATAGCAATTTACACATAGATGACTTGAGGTGAGGCCTACTAGATGGGCAGAGTCTAAAGGGACAGAAATCTGTGCCTACATACTCCTAAGATGTAAATCGGGTAGTGCTCATCAGCATCAAAATTATTATTTTTTTTATTTTTTCCCATGGGTGATGGATGCATTGTTGTAGAGAATGTGTCATTCTGTTTTTTTAACTCTGTTTTTTATAGTTTAGGCTCATAAGGAACCAAGACATGAAAAAGAAAAATGCAAGTTCCTCTAAAGAAGACAGGATTCCCATACATGCTGCAAGTACATGCAGGGACAGTTGAAAAGGATCAAGCATTACTAGTTCAATCTATTTAGTACATTCAGTCATGCTTCTATGAGCAGTTAGAACTATGGGTGAAATTACTAGGAAACCAGCAGTGCACACTATATTTGGCACCCTTACCTCTGATCGATCCATTAGCCACCTCCTTCTGCACAGAATAGTACATAGTTTTCTTAGTTTCTGTGTAGAGCAGAACATATTGTTTCTCCCCCTACAAAACTATTTTCTAGGGAAGAGTCCTGGGGCCATGTTAATAAAAATTTAAAATTGCACAATTCTGTGATAAAAAGTCTAAATTATGATTTAATAAAGACAATTTTATCTCAGAATTCTAACTTTTTGGCTGAGTTCACACGGGACGGATGCGCTGCGTAAAAGTACCCAGCGCATCAATCCTGTGCGCCGCAGGAAATTCTGGGTGAAAAACCGCACCAAACTGCTATCAGGCCTGTGATTGGCTGCAGCGGCGGTCACCTGAGACGGGGCGTCATCCCATTTGACCGCCACTACAGCCTGTGATTAGCTGCAGCAGTCACATGGGATGAATCGTCATCCCAGGAGGCCAAAATGGAGGGAGGAACGAAGACTTCTGGGCAAGTATCAGGCTTCTTTTTTTTCTGAGTTGCGTTATTTGCGGAGGGATTGCAGCGAATCCGCCGCAAATAACGCAACAACTGGTATTTGTTGCGGGATTTACCTCCCATTGAATCCTAAGGGCAATTCCCGCAGCAAATAAGCTGCTTTTACGCAAATACAATTGACATGCTGCGGAATAAATTTCCACAGCACAGGTCAATTTCTGAGCATTTTTTCCGCTCAGTTTTTCCGCAGTGTGTGGATGAGATTTGTTCAATCTCATCCACTTTGCTCCCGCAGAATGCTGCTGCATTTTTTCTGTCCGCAATTCCGGACGGAAAAAACACAGCAATTCCGCAACGTGTGAACAAGCCCTTTATCTCAGAAATCTGACTTTTAATCTGAGTACTGTGTAATTATTTTTTATACATGGCCCCTGGGCTCTTCTGTACTCAAATAATTGTATACATTTTTTTTTTGTCAAAATAGTAAAAAAAAACTCCTATAGGTGAAGGTCTACTGATGAATAAATAAACTGCAATCATTATTAATGGATATCTACATGATACAAACTAACTGCAATTTCACTTTCTGATATTACTAAAATGAAGGGGTACTTTTTGTAGAACATAGAATCCAATTCCCGACAAACCACACGATAAAGCCCCCACTAAAATCTCATTGGGATTTTCCAACAACAGTGTTCCAGTGAGAACAGTCTCTAAGAAGAATAAAAGGGGTTCTGGGGAGCCTGCTAGAGGCCCCTTTGTTTCGTAAACATGGGGATCCAAGAATGATATAGACCTGTCTGAGCATAAATTCTGGTATAATTACCAGCAAAAAAACAAAACAAATCGATAAATTTATAGACATATTACCTCCTTCCAAATATCCTCTACCTAGTTGTTTCTTGTAAATGCCAATTACTAAAAGTTTATTTTTAGCTTGAAGCTGTAAAGACATTGTACAACTTGACTTCTTATTATGGTGATTTTATAATTCACACTCCATAAAATAGAATTTCAGATTAATGGAAAATGTTTACTTACATGTCCATGTAAGTCAGTGTTTAACAGCATCAGTGCACATGTTAGAGTATGAACACCATCTGAAAAAAAGATAGATTAGGAGATATGCCTCGCTGCTATACATATCAGCTCAGGTTGACACTCAAAAAAACATTTGTTAAATAGAAAGCGTAGTGGAGAACAATGAAAAAGTTTGTAAAAGTAAAAAGAGGATTCAAAGTTTATATGCACTTTTTTTTCACCCCCCCCCCCCCTTGTTTAACAGTTATGGGGGGGGATAGGACATGGTTTTGTGGGAGCAATCATTGTTTTGAGGGTGTAATCTTTGTTTTAATCAGGTTTCCTTGAAGCTGAAAAAAAGATCATGTCTGGTCCACATGAACCGCAGTTCCATTTATCAGAAGGGTGTGGTGTGTATTATTGTTTATTACAAATCATGTGTACAAAAACTAGAGAGTCCTCTTTTTAGTGTTTCTGAACTGGTAAGAGCTGTGATGAGAACTAATGCGCCCTTCTAATAGCACTGTATTGTAACTGCAGAGAGCAGGAGAAGTCTGAGCAAATTCAATATTCATAAAGCCCCTGGTCCTGATGACACTTATCCATGTATATTGAAGGAAATTAGCCAATGGGAGGACTACGGCATCTGAAAGGTTAAACAGCTGTTCCTCTGCTGTAATACCTGATGTTCAACTGTAATATAGTGAGAAACCGGACAACAAGCGCTCAATGCAGTACCTCCACTGGGGAATTTAATTATTACATGGTGCTCGTGGAAATAAATAAGTTGTCGTTGCAATGCACAGACGTGCTACGTACTTCAGAGTAAGAGAAGCTCTTTGTAACCACTCACCGGCTCCGGTCCAACTTATCAATGAAGTTTTCCAAAAGAGGAACATCCTCCTGCGAACTCAGAATAGCCTAATAAACTATTTGAAACCAGACTACCCCTTACATTTTTATAAATGTAAAGTAATGCACCAATGGCGCAGTAAAAGCATGGTTGCGTAGACATTAAATATAGTGCAACTGGGGATTACAGAACAAGAGGAAGAAGTGGCATTTGCAAAAGCAAATTTAATTTTAGGGTGAATAAAAAGAGAGATAAAAACCTGTGTTTCAAATAAAATATTGACCTTTTATAAATCACATGACTAAGGGATTCAATTTTGGGCTCCACACTATAGACAGGATATAAGAGTAAAGTTTGAGTGAGTTCAGAAGCGGGCTGCTAGATTAATAAATGGGTTGGGTGGTCAATTTTTTAATGAAAGGTCTAAACAATACCAATTTGTCCTACATCTTTAGAGGTGATCTTATTAACACATATAAATATATATACAATAAATACAAAGACTTGCTACATGAACTATTTATTCAATGGACTAGGATACCATGTACTGTACATTACATTAGTTAGTGTAGTTACACCTTGGAATTCTGTACCATTAGAGATAATAATTGCAAAAACAATAACACATGACATTGGGCACAATTATGCTTAATTGAACCAGGGAAATGATCTAACTGATTTTATGGGGTCAGGAATTACTCGCCCCCCCCCCCCCCAAGGCGCAAAATTGTCTTCCTCTGGGTCAGATAGTTGGGTCTGTTAAAGTTTCACCTTAATAGATATGCACCTATTTTTAATCTAAGCAATGTGGAAAGTGCATAAGCACTGGATGCATCTTACATTTTTCCATCCCTAATGCTTAGTGGGGTACTCATTGTAGAGACCCAGCGGATGTAATAGTCTCAATACACCCGCTGGGTCTATTCAAGTCTCCATAACACCTGATTAGGGCTCATTCAGACGAGTGTATATGTAGTCCGTGTGACGGCCGTTAAAACAACGACCGTCACACGGACTTGTGTACTTCAATGGGCCCGTTCACACAACCTTTGTTTCAAGAGAGCGTGTGAAGGGTCCGTGAAAAAAATAGGACATGTGCTATTTTACTGCATGTCACGCATCCCTCCATAGACTCCAGTCTACGGGGGATCCGTGACAACGCGCCCCGCACAGGTGCACCTTGGCAGTTTTTCATGTCAGAGTTTAGCTACACTCTTCTGAATGTAGCCTCGTCTCTTCAAAGAGAGTGAATATGCCCACTGGGCTTTGTCCAGGGCATCTCAATCAGCTAACTCGTACCCTGCTTTGTACTGTTGAGGGGCAAGAACCCCGAATCAGTGCTGTCTACATATAGGTCTCTATTCCTTTTGAAGTTTCCGGTGTTGATGAAATGAGCTACTTTGCATATGATTTTCTGCTGCCCTCCTCACAGTGATGGACAGACTCCTGTGTATGCAGAAACACAGCAGCCAGCCAATTAATCACAGGCGAGAGGGGTAGGGGAGCGTTACCCTCAAGAATACACTGTACTATTTACTATGAGTCGGGTGTATTCTTTGATTGCTCCTATTAGCCAAAACGGGCACAATTTTTTTTTTTTGTGCCTTTTGGCCAGTATGAGAGCGAACCTGTCCCCATTCTATGTTGCCTTTATATAGGCCAACATAGTCGGATGACAAATCTAGTTTAAATCTATATAAAGAGTTAAAAAAAATTAGGAAATACTTTTCTTAACTGTTTTGGTTCCTATTAGTTATTTCATGTTGTTTCATCCAATCATACACACAGCTGCTTTCAGAATTTTGCTGGTTGCCCTTGGAAATAGATGGATACGCCCCACTCCACTATCAGAAATGATATGACCTCTTATCTTGTGTGCACATTGTATTTTGAGCCTTTTTCATAAAGTCACATCAATTGTGAATTAAAGGAATTTGACTGAATTCATAAAGAAAACTCAAGGTAAAAATTGTATATATTGTGTTAAAGAGCAGAGTTTTCCGTTAATATTATTTACTGAAAATCTGCGCGTTTGAAAAGGGGCTTAAGTGGGCAAGTCTATTGTATTCCCCAGTGGTGCACAATAATAAAAGAATAATGGCTGTGTTGCGGATTCCAATACTAATCTAATTTACAGAAATAGGATTTATTTTTTTTCTTCCCCTTATCTTTGCTGTTGACATAAAACTATTTTTAGTGCTGAATAAGTGAAAATGGAATACAATACTAGAATAAAAAAAATTATGTATTATTGTGAATACAAAACTTCATCATGATATCCAACAAGATTTTCTCAAAGATTTGATCACAAATAAACAATATAAATCGATCATGAGAATACATCATGAACCACATAGGGAAAAACTGAAAGATATCATAATGCTAATCTAAATCACATATATATTTACAACTACTCGAACAATAAAGCAATTAAATGTCAGAGGCTACTCCCTACTATAGTAGGGGGGCTTATATCAAGTAGAAGATAAAAGTTAATGTATATGGTCACTTATTAAGGTTGCGCTGTTATAGGGACAACAATTGAAAACACTTAAATCTAGCTGCGGCTGTGTTCTCAGATAATGGACTCACACTGCCATATACCAGTGGTGCCTCAAGTTACAATATTAATTGGTTCGGGGATGACCATTTTAAAGAGGACCTGTCATGTTTTTGGTTTTTGAAACCACATACCTCCCCTTATTCCTGGCATCCTCTCATTCCAGTGCTGTAATCAGAGCGGACAGCCTCACAGTGATACAGAAGACCCGCTCTGATTGGACAGCGTCACAGTGATGCAGGAGGTGACGCATACTGAGGATAGATGAGGGCTTCTTAAAAAAACGAGAAAAAAAAACCCCATGACAGGTCCTATTTCAGTTGAAAATATTGTCACTTGAGATCATAAGTCTATGGAAAACCAGTATCTGACCCATATGCCACAATAATTTGTTAACGAATTGACAAATAATTGTAAAATATGGGCCAGAAACTTTACTATTCGTACAGAGGTGCTTAAATATAGTGGTCTGTTACTTTATTGTACTTATTGACATGTGGTTTTTCTACTCCCATTTAACTTATTCACAGTATATATGATAAATTATGTACCTTGGGGTGCATGTCAATAATGTTATTTATACTTTTTTACAGCATATAGGTGATCCTCTGATGTCGTCCTGTTCCTTGTTATGTGACTATCCTCTTTTTTAAATATTTTTATCATAATGTAATAAATAAAGATACAAATTTTATTCTTGTGATGTTGGCCTCCTAGCACTTATTCTTGTAAGTTAGTTCTATAGTGCAGCCTAGGTATAAGGAATATGACATACACTTCATTCTACTACTTAATGCTACCAGGAGTGTAAACTGGTTCCCGACCGCTGGCTGTGTTTTTACCCGTGCCATAGACTTTTTACGGCGCGGGTTTTAACTTGCTGCCCGAGCAGCTGAATGTCGGGTCTCCTGCTGTCAGTGACTGCCGGGGATCCTGAGGAGAGGATAGAAGCAGCTTTCGCTGCTTCTGTCTTCTCTGATCACTTGTACACAGCGCTCAATGAACGCTGTGTATAGGAATGGAGGTAGCGGCCGCGTCGCTGCCTCTATTGCTCCCGATGTTCATGATCGCCAGGTGCTGTTAGTGGCAGACTCCTGCTGGGTCTAACTAGACCCGGCACAGCCCTATTATTGACGATCCTCACTATGAGAATACTGATATCCCCTGTAACTGGGGCTGCTGTGTAGCTCCAGTTACAGTGGAAAAACATGGTGTAAAAGAAAGAAAAAAAATACATAAAGTTCCCCAAAGGTCTTTTTTGATCTTTGAGGGACAGACCATCGTAATAAAAAAATAAAAGTAAAGTGCAAAAATTTTTTATAATAAATACAAATAAAATACCCACCCCAAAAAAAACATTCCCCCCGGCAATCATTGTCGTAACGCTAGCGCTGACCCAATTACCCTAATATAGACATGTAATATCTTAAAATTTACGGTAGACAATGACTATCACAAATAAAAGGTCTATTTTAGGGTAAAACTATGTTATTACCTAAAAAAATAGCTGAAAATTAAAAAAGCTTATTTTTTTACTATTATTTTCAAACATTAAGAATAAAAATTCTAAAATAGCAAAAAGGATGTGTATAAAAATTATAAAAAAAAGAAACCTGCATTGTCTACGGAAAAAAACATCGCAAAAATAATGTCTCTAGCCCAACAAATAAAAAAGTTATAGCCATTTAACTAACGCGTGCTAAAAATGGCTAAACGGTGTCTGGTCCTGAAGGCTCAAAATAGCCCGGTCCTGAACTGGTTAAGCGTACGCTTTCAGCAATCTTTGGTCTAATTCTAATGAATAATGGAGCACCTTTGCAAAGTCTTAATTAAAAAATATCCTACCATTTTGTGCATACAGCACTATATAGACATATTTGCAGGGCCGCATTTAGAGCTGGTGCTGCCCTAGGCACTTTTAGTGCTGAAACCCCCCATAACTCCCGAAGTTATGGAAAGAGCGTAGCTCGCTGACATTGCAGCTCCAGTGCTGGACCCAGGAAAGGTAAGTATAAGAATTGTTTTCCTTTTTTGTGTGTTACTAATGTTTTTTTTTGTGTTGGATTGTGGGTTGTTTCCAGGTTCAGTTCTTGGACTATTTCAGATTTTAGGACTAATTAGATTACGGCGTTTTTTATTTTCAATAAAATGGTTAATGAGGGTTGTGTGGGGGGGTTTATTTCAGTAAAATATTTTTTCTGTGTGTCTGTATTTCTTTTTAATTTCTTACTATCGCCTTGGTAATGACCACTCTCTGATTGACAGCGTCCATTACTAAGGTGGGGCTTAGTGTTAGGGCTTAGCCGGTAAAAAGGCTAGCAGTAATCCCCCATTATTACCCCGTACCCACCGCCGCCAGGGGAACCGGGAAGAGCCGGATATGATCCAGAACCCAACCATCTGAAGTGATGGTCGGTAACTGGGGGCGGCTGCAGATTGGTATCATTAGCCTGGGAAAGCCCAAAATTCATGGGCCTTCCCACCTTGGTAATGCTAGCCTGCTGCTGCTGCTATAGTATAATATAGAAGAAGGATTCATTTATAAAACTTAGCTTTTATTAAGCTTGGTTAAAACATGGAACATCACACGTACATTACGAGACATAAACTGACATACACAACATATAGATGTCAAAAA
The DNA here is from genome assembly GCF_050947455.1 of Rhinoderma darwinii. Lineage (NCBI taxonomy): Eukaryota > Metazoa > Chordata > Amphibia > Anura > Rhinodermatidae > Rhinoderma > Rhinoderma darwinii. The sequence goes on along the minus strand of NC_134697.1, from coordinate 58,967,129 downwards.
GGTATTGGTATAGAATCCTGTGCTCTGTAGCTAGTGTTAGGTCCTGGCATACTCTGTCATGTAGTGCAATTAATTGTTCACTACCGTTCGTGCCCTTTCCTATCTATTATCAGGTCTGCATTCAGACCAGATAAACTCAAACCCGGATTCCCTAATATGCCTGAATATTAATCTGAGTGCAGTAAGCACCTCCACCTCCAATGCTGCTGCTATGTTGTATCTGGCTGGTTATGAAAAACAGCCCCCATTTTTGATAACCAACCAGATACAACATAGCAGCAGCAGGCTAGCATTATTGCAGGATGGGCTGTGGGCGGAGCTTCCTCTTCTCTAGCTTCTGCTCGTGTCTCCTCTGTGCGGGCCCGAGTCATTCCAACTGTTCTTGGATTGGCTACAGCTGCTCATGTGAGCAGTTTTGTCCAATCCATGAACAGAGGGCACGTCTTAGAAGCGCCCCTGAAGTGTGAGTGACCTGACCACCGTTCAGTCAGGTCACAAAGTTAATTTCTTTAGAAAAAACAAAACAATCCTGCAGCTGCCCCCCTGCTGGACGCGCTAGGCACTGCACCTCCAGTGCCTAGTGGCAAATACGGGCCGGCATACGGGTGCCTGGTTGATGCGCTCTCTCTTCCATTTCATCTACTTTTCCCCTTATAATTGAAATGTACACCCATTCCTCTTTTAAAAGAGTCTAAAGCAGATAAGGTAATGTACTTTATGACTTCTTGATTTGGTTGAAATAATGCGTACATAGTACGTAGTTTATGTAGATACCGGCAGGGTATGGAAATTTGCTACCATCACCGCCCATCTGAGCAAATCCCTGTGCTCAGAGCAGTAGCGATCACTTTGTTTATTGTATGTGCTGGCTAAATCTGCTTTGTCATAGTAGAGGCAACTGGTTCATGAATGGTCCAAAATTCAAAAAGCCCTGTATAATTTACCAACGGCCATGAATAATTTATACATTACCTACATGGGTGACACTGCCTCATTTAAACATTGTTAACAAGATAAATTAAAAACGTAACAATATAAATGATAAATTAAAAATCTTTTTAAAATCGGAACAAACAACTCATGCAGGCAAATGAGCAAATTTTAGAATGCAGGATCATTTGCTGCTTGAAGCACTGACTGCAGAGAACAGTTACTGCAGATTTAAACATATTTCATGCAAGGCTGGATTAAATGAACACAACAAATTATGATGATTTGTTTAGTTCTTAACCCTGATATGTCTGCACTATCTAGAAGCAGAAAAAACTAGATGTTCCACCTACGCTATAAATAATTATCCAAAACCTTAATTGCTAATGTAGGAAAAATTTAATTGTGAAACGTAGGTCTATAAGAATATGTTGTCAATAAAAGCAATTTAAAAGCCTCCAAACTGCAGCATTAATGGTTTTGCTGTGAAGTAGACAATTGTAACGGATACATTAACATTGGTCACATGAAATGTTTGACCCAAAAAATCTCTTCACACAGAAGGAACATTTGAAGCTTGCCGTGCGTGACCCTATATCCATGGCTGATATGACATCCCTACTACAAAGCCTACATGTCAATCCCAGTTCAACAGGTGTATCAATTTTACAAAAGATTTTCTAATGATCCATCATTTGGGCATCCATTGTAATAGTGGCAGTGTAACTAGGGTCTGGGGATGGGTCAAACAAATTATACCTATTAGACAAATAAGACAAAATCTATTTCCCCGGACTCCACTATATTCATGCACGCTTGGATCTGCCGACATGTGCATATTAAATTCAAATGGTGAGTCGGGGGGATTAGTTATTGCCTGACACCTGTCAATACTTATATCTCAGTGGAACAAAGATTAGGTCTGTTGAACTCCAGCATGTCCGATACCCCCCCCCCCCCCCCCCCACCAACATAGACGTTAAGGAAAGTTAGACTAACCCTATACACAATTGATCATTGAGCTAATCCTGTCAAAATTAGCGGGTTCGGACAACAGTTATGGAATATGTATAACCAGCTTTAGGCTGTTTATATTACGTTTGGCAACTTAAAAAAAACAAAAACTATACTGGAGATGGTGAATAAATTTATAGTTCATATAACTACTGTATTTATAAGTATGACATTAAACATTTGAACATCCTGCTTTTTTTTTTACATGTTGAAATTGGGATATTTGAATCCAACCCGTAACCAGCTACTCAAAACATGCACCAAATTTGCGAATGGTCTTGCCAGCAAAAAAAATTGGTTCATACATGGAGACTTTTTGTTTGTTAGATAAGAAGATTAAAGCTATACTGACACAACAAACACATGCGAAGCATTCCTTGTTTGGCATTTAAAGGGTTTAATATTAGGGCTTGCCAGTTGTTTTATGACTGAGCAGGACACAACTGATGACATTTTTGTGCACTTCGTGCGCGCAGCTTTTTTCTGCCCCGTGCAGAGAGGGGTCCGGCATCACAAATTATGCATTGGATGTCAAAACGGCTGCCGGTCCCATGCTTTCATTTAGGAGCAGTTTTCCTCTGCCATTTCTATACCACGACGGAGGGAGTAAAAATAACGATTAACCGGACATATGTAAAGGGGGGCTTAAGTCACACGCTGACATCATTCCAGGTGTCTCCTACTAATATTTTTGCAACATAGAGACAAATTCAATGATTACTATGAACATGTGCGGAGTTTGTGGTTCCTTTATTTCTCTCTATATACTTTCATAGTTTGTGAAACATTATATGCATGTACAAGGCTAGATGTCACTTCATACCAACCTTCAGATGATATGCTGTTTGTGTTGCACTGGTGGTATCGCTGAGAGAAATGGGCCAGTATACGCTCTCTCTCTTGAGTCTCACCCATAAGAGCCAATTCTTTTAAAAACATTCTAAAGTAAGAAAAAATATATTCTCAAGTCTATTACTTCATAATGTAAACAAGCACAACAATCAGACTTTTAATATCAACAAACAACGAGGACAAATGTGTATAGAAAATAGTTTTAAACAAATGTTGCAGCTCCTCTAAATTTGTTATTGCTTAAAAAAACTGAACAGACTTGTGTGAATGATTTTTATATACAGTATGTCATGCTGTTTAGGATCTCAGAATTTTATAAAAAGTCTAGTAAACTATGTAAGTAGCTGCAAGATATGTGATAAATATTGCTACAATACCAGGACACAACATACTTACACTTCCTAATATAAACTCTGGACCATAAGTGGGGATCATAGACACCGCTGAAAATCCTATTTAAATTATGAACTGCTGACAGGGAAAATTAGCTCTATAGTCATGGCTTACTGACACAGAAAAAGATAATGCACTTAGATATGGATACAAGGATGGGACTATGCATCTTGCCTTGGACAGCACATCTGGTGCCTCTCTTCGTATAACAACGGGTAGGACTGCTAACACCGTAATCATGCAGATTACAGAAATCAATTAACACTGCAGAAGTAGGGAGTAGAAAATCACATAAAATCAGCCTCCTATAATGCACAAGGCTACCATGGACAAGAAACTTTCCGGCATGGTATCAAGTACGGAACCCGTGTTAACTGGGGCAAGAGGGAAGGAACACCATTTCAGGCTCCTCAGGCATTATCACCTTGTTTATCAGCTTTAGAAGGACACCACTTTTTATATAACCTATTAGGGCATATTGAGGAGGTGGAGGTATTCCGACGACATTCTGTTTTATTAGCTAGTGCAAAGAACTACTTCAAGGAGCAGCTGTCACTCTGAAAGTTCTTTGGAATCCTTACATTACACAAACTCTCAAAGATTTCAATGTGCAATCTAATTTCCCCTGCAGTGATACTGGATTCACACGGATTCTTCCAGCCATAACAACTTATTGCAAAGGGTCCCTGTAGGGTGTCGCCCAAAAAATGCTATTAACCAGTTGACCTGCCAACTGTAAATTATTTTTTTAATGTGACAATCCAGTAGTGTAGCTGCGGAGGTCGTAATTTTGACTGGGCGCCACCGGCCCACTTTACCACAATGACAGGGCCGCTAGTTGCGTTAAAGAGGCTCTGTCACCAGATAACAACTGTGGTTTTTATTTTGAAAAACGATCATTTTTGAGCAAGTTATGAGCAATTTTAGATTTAGTTTCTTAATGCCCAACTGGGTGTGTTTTTACTTTTAACCAAGTGGGTGTTGTAAAGAAGTGTATGAGGCTGACCAATCAGTGACCAATCAGTGTCCTACACTTCTCATTGTTCCAGCCCAGCATGATCCACAGCACAGTGAGATTGTGCAGTGAAAGAAGCTGGGCTGGAACAATGAGAAGTGTATGTCACTGATTGGTCACTGATTGGTCAGCCTCATACACTTCTTTACAACACCCACTTGGTTAAAAGTAAAAACACACCCAGTTGGGCATGAAGAAACTAAATCTAAAATTGCTCATAACTTGCTCAAAAATGATCGTTTTTCAAAATAAAAACCACTGTTATCTACATTCCAGCGCCGATCAGATTATGTAGGAGACAGGGCACTTATAATCTGGTGACAGAGCCTCTTTAAGAGGACAAACTTCATTACTTCACCACTCTGCTGCCTGACACACCGCAAAATGTGGCAGTATAGATAGGGGAGAAGTCACGCTGTCTCCTTCTCTCAGAGTATATGCTCTGAGGTGCCAGAGAGAAGGAGACAGGGGAATAGTCAGGCTACCTACGCTGCAGCATGCCGTGCTGTGTCAGGCAACAGAGAGCTAAAGTAATGAAGTTTGACCTCTTGTTTCATTTGTGTAGGGATTATTTTAATTTTTATTTTAAAAGTAAAATGTCATGATGGATGTCGAGAATCCTCCTGGAGAGCACCGAATTTGGGTACACCATTATCCCACAGTTTATAGACGTCTCATAAAAATGGAAGAACCTGGCTAAGTCAACAATCAGCTAAGTTATCCATTGATGTGTAGCCAATAGGTGCAAACTTCACAAATGCAGGATCCACCTATAAACTATCACATCAAAGTTATGAACTTAGATGTGATGGTTTCCGTTCGTCTCGATTCCGGCAGGTTTCCGGTTTTCCGACGGAATAGTGCAGTCGACTCCGCTATTGATTCCGTCGTTAAAACGGAAACCTGCCGGAATGGTGATGAACGGAAACCATTAGCGATGTTTCCGTCACCATTGATATCAATGGTGACTGAAACGGAAGCTGTGGTTTCACTTTCACTTTCCGTTGCGGGGTTCACCCGACAGAAACCTCCGATGGAACCCCGGAACGGAAAGCGAACGGTGATGTGAACAGGCCCTAACCGATAATAGACCAACTTTTTTAAATCATTTTAAATATATGGCAGATTGTTGTAGTGGACTTTAGTGATTTGGCAACTAACTGGGACAATATTCAATATACAGTATTAATCTGATCAGTGATGATTAATGAACAGACCTTCCCTATTATATTTTGTTCAAAGTAGAAGTTATTACCAATACAGTACAACAATCAAACTATATGATATAAATTTAGAAGGGTAGGGCAACACTGGAGACGACTTAATAGTAATCTCATAATAGTTCAATTACAGAGGATTGCTTACTATTTATTATATTTCATAAACCCTACAAAAATCCCAGAGCTACACGTCTCAGTTAAAAAGGTATGGATCAACAAAAATGAAGGGCACATCCCGCATAGTATAACCACATATGAATAGTCTGCATTTAAACACCACTATAAGCTTAGGTCCCATATAGTTGCTTATTTACGTAAGTAACCAGTAAAGGGAAACAAAGCGAAAGTTAAAAGCAACAACTCACCCAAACATTGTAACTCCATGCCCCAGCACCCCAACACACGTTTTGCCACAGCTTCGTCAGGAGGCGTTTAGTGGGCAAGTAGAGACTGATCTAACTACTTTTGTATAGCCAATAGCATAGACCATCAAACTCATGTTGTCAAGGACGTTGAGCCGGACATGATCTGTATGACATCAGCGCATACCCAAACTCCAAGCTTCACTTAACAAAAATGGACCATCACCAGCTGCCCTGGAGGCCACGTGCGTGAAGCCATCACCCGGGAGACGCATCACCTACAGGTGAATCGGCGTCACGCTAATGTCACGCCTATCACGGCACAGTCAAAGTCCTAGGGTTTTCTGGATTGAGCATGCTCTGCACACAGCTTGCTGAATTATACTCTAGGACTTTGGCTGTGCCATCTTAACGCTCTGCTCACAACCATCACTGTATAATGTGAAGCTATACATGGTTGATTATTATTGCAAAAATAATTCTTAAAGGGTTTACCTCAGTGCTTGATCCAGCGTCATTCCGGTGAAGACAAAAAATTTCAAATATTCTTCTGCAACCATCTTACTGAACTCATTACTGAAAATTAAAAAGGGAAAACGATTGGCCTTTAGGTCACATGGAAATGCACACAAAATATACGCAGGTCTACAAGGACCATGATAGAGGAGTTTTGAAAATGAAAGGTGAGGGACTGAGAGGAATGCCCTTTATATGAAATATATATTATACCAACTTGCTTAAAGGAAAACTGTACCAAAAATGTCACTTATTGTAATCATTATTTGGGGTTCTTTAGACTCCATATTAAATTATTATTTGGCTCCGCTGTTTGTCAACTAGGAAGCTGAAATTTGTTAAAAATGTCGTACCGCATGCCAGCGTTAGTACAAGGTAGGTATATACTGATTTTTCTTGAGCAGGGGGAGCAATGACCGGATACTTGAGTGCAACCTGATAGAACTCCTTGTTATCATTCTCTGCTTTTTTTTTTTCACCCTACTTCATACTGATCTAAAGATTGTTTTTTTTCCCCATTATTTAGTCAAACTAAAATATTTAGTATAGATGCACACGTGATGCATTGTGTGTTGTCCAGGAAATATAGACTATATTATTAGTTGATACATCTTTATCAAGTATGTTTGCTAGAAGTCATGCAGTCGCCAAAAGAAATTTGTACGTTTACTGTTATTATACAGGTCATTTTGTCGTTTTCTTTGCTATTGTCACTAAACATTTATAACTAGAGATGATAAAAGAAGGTTCTGCTGTTAAGGGCACAATAGACTACATCCTAAACGAGCTCTGGCAGGTGGCTCATGTACTACAAAAAACTAATAGGAACAAAATTATCCATAAGGAGAAACCAGATAAGCTGCAGCGAGTTTATTTTCTATGGTATCTGCACTGACCTTATTGATTAATTTGAGAGGAGTCAAAAAAATTAAGGAGTACAGGGTGGACGACTCTTGGACTGCCCGGCGCTCAGGGATTTTTGGTCCTAGGTCATTACATTTCTGCATGATAAGATGGGTATGCCGGTCACAGAGGACCCTAAAGCCGGTCTTCTTTTCTTAGACCCTGAAAATTACCCCTCTACTTCAGACCATACCTTTCTCTCGGAAACACTCTGTATAGCTAGGAAATGTGTTTCTAAATTTTGAATATCTGAGCGTGTACCCACCCTTCATGAAAATCTTGGTCAACACATCCCTGTTGTATAAAAAAAGCCATATACGCATGTAGAGGCTGCACAGCGAAATTAAATTAACTAGGATTTGGAGCAGGTGGCTTGACTCCCTATATACCCTCAGTGTCTGCTCTTATGTATTCTAAAGTAGATTTATTCATTGACCCCTCCCTTTTTCCCAGACGTAACATACTTGACCTTTAAACTACTTGTATTAGAAATAGTCCTATTTCACACAATGTTTTTTTTTTATGTTTAGTGTATATTTTACACTTATTTTGTTTCAGGTATGAGAATGTACAATCAGGTGGCCCTTATCGCTTTGGCATTGGCTCCTATGCCTTATAGATACATGTTCTTTGTCTCCTCTGTACTTGTTGCACACAGTGGTTTTTTGTGATATTTTGTGCCTTGTGATGCTTATCCTTTACTTGCTTGTGCTTACTTCACCAAGTGTATGCATATTACTGCAATGTTTTGCTCTTTACAAAATTGATTGTTCTAGTACGAATGTATTCCACTTCTCTATTTTACAGTTGTTGACTACTGTATCCTGATGTTGTCTCATTCGCTTAGACTTCAATAAAACTTTATTTGGCACAGGCAAATCCGCTGTGTAATTTTTAGAAAATACGCTGCAAAAATCCACAGCTGAAACTCTGATTTCTGCTGCAGATCTGCATGGCGTTAGCCTCGTTTTTCTTCAGTGGAACTTATCCGCGAGTTTGGCCTTCTAGTAGCTTTTTGTTGGCTTTAGTATGGCTATTGCTGTATACACAAAACTAAAATCTGTCACGAAGAGCAGTTCAATAGAAAAAAAAATATCCTCATATGGAAGAGTTTTCTTTTTTATGACAATTTTCTCCAATGGATTATGACGATTTGAAAATGTCATTTCATGCATGAAACGAAAAAACTTAGAAATGTGGTGGTGACTAATTGTTGAAGTACAACATTGATCAGAGATGAAGTCTTGAAGTTCACCACATGACAGATACTGGATAACAGGTCTTTGTTATATATATTTCTTACAATACCCACACGTACTTCTTCCCCAGGTGCCTTGCCACATCAGCTTTCTTGAACCCATCCAGATTGTACAGTCTTTTTGCCAAACGTTTTGCAGCTTCTTGATCTGCCTTATGCCCATTGGATAAGGTATCTGTGCTTCCTAGTGCCAGTCTTTCAGTGCTGTCCATTTCTGAATCAAAATCTGACGCCATACTGCCAAGAGGTGGTTCACTATATATGAAATAGAAGGGACAAAAGTAGACGATTGATTATTATTATTATATATACTAAGACACAGTACCAGTATTGATGTCATGACGTTCAAATAACAATGATAGTGCTACCCATGGTAACAAGTCAGAGTCCGATTGTTATTTCAGTTGGGACATGCAAGAAGGCATATAACTGGTTACCACATGCAAGACTATGGAGTTTTACTCTGCACAATTTTCTAAGCCATTATTATTTAAAAAAATAATATATATATATATATATATATATATATATATATATATATATAATTTATTTATATTCCCAGACGGTTTTAAAAGACTGTATATGCAAGAGTGAACTAGTATCCAATGTACATTTCACGCAAACTTTAGAGGCTGCTCTTGGAGAATCTATACCACCTGGTTAAATGTTTGTAATTGTATTCTCTGATTTTTAAAGGCAATAGAGAAAAAATAAAAACTTTTCTTTGAGGATTATCAGTAAAATTCCACCCTGGTTATTCTTGAAGGGTAACGCTCTCTGCATTTCCATCTTCTTGCAACAGGGTATCTAGGAGTCCATTTTCTTTACAATTTTTTTGCAGTGATTTTCAGAAATGCAAATTATGGTATTTTTGTAAGTAAAAATGCCAAACGACTCCTATCAACATATTCAAAAAATTTAACAAAGTGTGAGCAGAAAAACCTTGATTTCCAGTGATGGCTGTACTACATAAACAACATTTTTCTATATCTGAGAGACAAATTTTATCTTCAATACTAATGCTGTCACACGTTCAGTATTGTATCAGGATTATGGCCTTGGTATTCATAACCGAGAGAACATAACACAAAATTTATTAACATTCAAAGACACACTATCAATCCAAGTTTTATCTATACACTACAATTGTTCAAAGTGGTTTCCATTGGTGATACGGCAGATGTCTAGGCGTTAGTCCAGTTCTGTCCAGACACGTGCCAGCATATCCCCGGATATGGACTCCACGGTTGCCTCAGGTCGTTCAGATTCTGTGGCTGGAGGGGCAGATAGCGTACACTGGGTCCTTGATGTAGCCCCACATAAAGAAGTCACAGGGTGTTAGATCTGGCAATCGTGGAGGCCAACGCAAAATTGGTGAATCGTTGTTTCATTCAGGTATCGGTGAACATCCTAACGGAAATGTGGAGGTGCATCATCTTGCTGATAGAGGAAGATCTGCCAAACATAGTCTATCTGTAGCATAAGCCATTCCTTTAGCATGTCCAGATAGGAGTGGCCAGTGACAGTAACCTGGGCAAAAAAGAAGGGACCATAGACTTTGCTCCTGCTCATTGCACAGAACACGTTTACTTTGGGTGTGTCCCTTATGCTAGATAAGGGCACATGTTTTTTTTGAGCCCCAAATCGCGAGCCCTATCGTTGTGGCAATTGACTTTCGCACTGAGGTGAAAGGTAGCCTCATGGCTGAACACCAGCCGGCCAGTGGATTCATCCTCTTCCAATGAGTCCTGAAGTGAATGCAAAAGTCACGGCGTTTCGGAATGTCGTCCGGTTTCAGCTTCTGAAGATGTAATCTGTACGGCTTACAACGCAGACGTTTTTGTAAGATATGCCATACCGTGGTTTGTGGCACCTGTAGTTCCATACTAACCAGCCTGGTTGACTTTGTAGGACTACGCTCGTACATGACTCGAATCTGATTCACTGTCCCGTCCGAAGTCTTTGGGCAGCCCGGACTTTTCCCATGACTTAAACACTCAATGTTTTCGAATTGCTTCACCCAACGCGAAATGCAGTTTCTATGCGGAGAACATTTGCCAAATTTTTCTGAAATTTTCGCTGTACAGTCACAACAGACTCTGGTCTTGAAAATTCCAACAGGCAAAAAGCTTTTTCTTGCTTTGATGTCACCATCTTATGTCACACTATGCAAGCACATTTCAAATTTGGCTCTTGAAAATGAAAGCTGTGCTGTGATTGGTTGCTATATGCATCTCAGCCAGTTTTGCTCTTATTTTCAGTCACTGGACATTTACCACTGATGTTACTTTAACTACAGGCCTTTACTTTTGCATCATCCTTTTTGAATTACCCTGGATATAAAAATTTGAACATTACAGTAAATAAAAATTGCTAAAAAAACGCAAACTGCTTCAACACAAAAAAAAAGTCCTATGTATTTACAGCAAATGTGTGTAGAAGGATACCCTGGTGATCAGCAATGCAGTGGTTAAGTAGAAATTTGCATAGACTGAATGTTTTCAATATATTAAGTATATTGCTAGTCTCTCCTTGTAGAAGCTGTTGGAAAAATGTTTGACATTTTGCAGCTAATTGCGAACCACCATTAAAATTGAATTTGTCGACTGGGTCTTCCAGTTTCCATAGCAGCAACGCTCTGCACTCAGGGGTTTACGGTTTTCATGCATTAGTGTAGGACAAATACAACTGGTTTAAATGGCCCCGACAACTTTTTGGTAACTGAATGAAAAGTCTAAAGAGATTATTATTCATAAGGTTAAACATCTGATGTTATTCATTGTCATATTGAATAAAACGCAGGTGTATTATTGCTAGACAAATATTACGAATTGGTTAAACGGACGTAACATATCAGGTCTCTGCACTGTGTAAATGCATTTTTCTGGGTGGTCTGTACACTGTAAATATGCATAGCCCCACAGGCCATAACAAGTGCCTTCTACTCATAACTGGGCTTTCTTAAATGGTTGAAACAAAAGGATACCCATCTCCAAAAACTCCATCAGCAGCAGCTAGGCAAATGGTTGCCAGTCATTAAACAACCCAAAATACGATGAATAAATGCCAAAAAAATGAAAAACTGAAAATAGGGCTTATTAAGTCCAGTGGCAACAAAACTATGAATCTATCCACATTTCTCAACAATATTTGACACAATTTCTATTTATTCACTGTATTATGGGATGTTTAATAGTTATCAACCATTTCTCTCTGGCAGCTTACAAGAGCTTTGTGGAGATGGGTACACAGTGTTTCATTTATCCTATAGTATTAATATTAGTATGTCCACAGTTGGCGGCTTCTGCAGCATCAGACAGTAGCTGAAGAACATGTACTCATTTAAGTTTATAAAAATGTATATAAACTAAACTTAACCAAAATGGTGCCCAAAAATACAACCTGTCCGCAAAAAACAAGGCATTAGACAGCTATGTTAAAAAAAAAATAAGTTTATGGTTAAAGGGTGTTCCGAAAGCCAAAAATAGCTGCGTCCTTAAGAGGTTAAAGGGACAGAAAACACAGTATATATACATATGTATATTAGCATTCTTCTGTGCCCTATATAACCATCCAAAGGGTGAACAAACCCCTCCAACCCCCAAATAAATAATTACTGAATAAAACTTGATTATGTGCCAGAGGGCCACCTAATATATCCTCTCCTCCAATGCTAGCGTATATCCAACAGTAGGTGTGCAGTAAGAGGGATGGGGCATAACCAGTCACACATTGGCTAGAAAGCAGCTTGCCAATCAGAAACCAGGCACGTTAAACCCCAGCACTTTAGACAAGCCCCACCTCAATCTGTTCCCAAGACAAAGATAGAGAAAATGAGAAATCAATGGAACCGAAGGTGCTATTCATTGCAGATACTATTCTACAGATTGTTACTACAGTCAGCATTCTAGCGCTTACTAAACATAACAGCAAGCATTGTTATAAAACAATATACAGAGTAATGAATACTTTCATTGGTAATAATAAATACAAGAAGTTCGTCAAAAAACACAAAAATAAGAAAAAACAAAATACCAACCAAATCGGTTTCTTCTCATTACCTCTTCCTGTACAAAATAAAACCTTGATGTAATTTATTGTGACATACATAAAACACAGCCGCTTATAAGTTGTTGGGGTCAAAGTCTCTTCAGATAAAGTCATTATGATTATTTGTGCCAGATTAATTAACATTTTAGTTGCTGGATTGAAGTGTGACTGACAGCAGCTAGATGTTTTTAAAATTAAAAAAATCATATTCACACAATGCACCAAAAAAAACAACTCAGTTTTTACGGCATTCTGCTGGTGTTTTTTTTTCTCTTATAGAATGCCATGTTTCATTATTCTTGTGAAATTGTAGCCATGCGTTTGTTGCTGTGGAATTGGTACGTGTTAATGTACCCATACATAATCTGCTGCCACCATTCAAGCTCATTCATCAGAATGCCCCGTTCAGATGTCGTATGTCTACTGCGGGTTTTTGATGCAGATTCGGCACTGAAAATCCATAAACATACACAAGTATGATATAGTGCTCGTGAATGGTGTTTTGCAAATCTCCCTTAACAAGCTGTAGAAAAAAAAAATGGATTTTATTTGAATCAGAAAATCTGTCGTATGCCCTTTCTATCACCGATTTCTTCTGAAAAATTCACAGCATGCCCTTTCTGTCGTGGATTTCTTTCACATTTTGCTGCAATACACAGTGTTAAATGAATGACCGAATCAGCAGCAAAATCTACATGGAAGGGTATATTTATATGGTGCGGCCACCGAATAAACACAGCGCTTGTGTTTTGCTGATGGTGCCCAGAGGGGAGCGCCTTGGGAATTTAAGATACCTGTGGCTGCACTCTTACCTGAACCAGTCTAGGGATGTAAAGGGAGCGTTTTAGAGAACCGTTACACTAGCACAAAACTGCTATTACTGGGAGAAACTATGGCAAGTCACACATTTTCCCTTCAGCATCCACTGCGGGAGGAATGTAGTATTACATGGCGCCCAAGGTCAAGTCTTTCAGAGCAGGAGTTACTCTTTCTTTGCTGTTCTGGCTAATAGACGTGGGAAACCCCTTCCCCCCATGTGATGTATACTAGCCCTAATAAGGGTGTTTTTTTTTCCCTCAGGAATAGGCAATTAATTTCTGATAGGTGGATCTGACTCTCAGCACCCCCACCAATCAGCTGTTTAAAGGGACTGTGGGGCTCGTGCGAGTGCTGCTTCCCCTTCATTCCTTTAACTACTCTAAACCGTAAAACACTGACAAGCTTGCAGCAGCAGTTCACAGCATTGTACAGCCTTGTCAACGGTAGAAGGCTGTAATACTGTGAACCACTGCTACAAGTATTTAGGGGTTTTAAAGTATGGAGCAACGTAAGGCTGGGTTCACGCGACCTATTTTCAGACGTAAACGAGGCGTATTATGCCTCGTTTTACGTCTGAAAATAAGGCTACAATATGTCGTCAAACATCTGCCCATTCATTTGAATGGGTTTGCCGACGTACTGTACAGACAACCTGTCATTTACGCGTCGTCGTTTGACAGCTGTCAAACGACGACACGTAAAAATACAGCCTCGTCAAAAGAAGTGCAGGACACTTCTTTCTGACGTAATTTGAGCCGTTCTTCATTGAACTCAATGAAGCACAGCTCAAAATTTACGGCGGTCATTGAAACCTCGCAAAATGCGAGGAGGAGCAATTATGTCTGAAACGAGGCAGCTGTTTTCTCCTGAAAACAGTCTGTCATTTCAGACGTAAAAGCAAGCTAGCGTGTGCACATACTCTAAGCAATAAAGGGGAAACAGCATTCGCACGAGCCCGGCGGTCCCTTCAAACAGCTAATAAGCGGGACTGCTGAGAGATGGACCCCACCGATCAGATATTAATGGCCTATCCGGAGTATAGATAATCAATTTTATCTCTCCGGATAACTGCTTTAATATAATTGTTCAGTTAATGAATCCTCCATTTTTAGGGGAAAACTCCAATGCTCTTCCAAAAGTGTGACTTGCTTATAGTACAGTTTTTGCTGACCTTACAGTCACATGCGGTCAATAGGGTTAAGATCTAGAGGGTAGAGATTGTGCCAGCTGGCCATCAAAGATAGCACTCTGGCTCCCTGTTATTTCATCAGATGGTTTACTTTAGAAGTATACTTCTGATTATTCTCCTGCTGCATTCTGAAGTTTGCATCAATCTCGCACTGACCACAGTGGATGACATGAAATTATATAGTATGGAACGGTTATTTTTACAACTTACCATCACTAATGCACCACTATATTATTACATTTCTTCCATGCTTGACAGAAGGCATCAAACACTTCTTCAGCATCCATTCGTTTTCAGTAAGCCTCACGTGTCCAGAGATGGGCAGAATCAGGACGTTGTATGCCGTGCAGCGCATAACGTCCTGATGCTGGACAATGTGTGCTGCGTGGCCTTCAAAACCCTGACAATGAACGGCCTCAGGACCTTCTATGAGATGTGGGGCAGACCTTGCCTGATGTGGCAGCCTGTGGAGATAGCGGCATGGTCGCATGACATGCGACTGCGATGGGGACCACTCAGTGGCCCCCGAAGAAATGCCACTGAGCGGGCCCCACCATGTCAGTCGGCCCCATCATCTGGGAAAAAACAGGGCCGCCGCAACGCCCCCGCCCTAGCTACGCCTCTAGTCTGCATACTTAGCATTTTGATTTGTGGTGTTTTGATGAAATTTTTGGGGTCAGTGGCGTTTTTCCAAAACACAGCTCTAGGTATGTTTTTTTATAGGCTAGAACAATGCTTGTACATAATGACACAGATTAAAAAAAAAAGGCACAAATTATTTTTTTTTTTTAAAGTGCAGGCTTTTTTAAACATGTCTTTTTGCCTGACAGAGAAACATTGCATGCAACAGCGGAAACAGCTTTGAGGCAAGCAATGGTGTGATAACTACTATTTAAGAAATGCCAATATTCTCATTTTACTTTGAGAAAAAAAACAAAACAGCAATAAAATAATATGGGGGGGGACGGGACGGTCCTCTCTTTCCTTCAAACAGGACAAACCTATTGGGCCATAAAAATAGACAATATAAAGCCTAAAAGAAATTCTCAGTACGTATAACCTCAGTATGTGAAGGTTAATATTGCGCAATAATACATTGTATATTACCTGGGTCATACAAACTAAACACCATTATAAATGTCACTTTTAAGCAGCGTAGACCCCAAATCCCTGCCTGCCAATTTTTACGTGTGCTGGCTGCCAATCCGATTTCACAAGTCAGCGGTCAGTGTCATTCGGAGCTATTTTTGCTGTCTTGCGTAGTTTATTAGAGAGCCTGTGCGTCTGTGTGAGTGGGTGTTAGTGTGAAGGAACGCACACACTCATCCCAGCTGTGTCAGAATAGGGTGGCCGTGTGTGACACGAGGGACTGAAGTGCTCTGACATATGCTGAGTAATGTTTCCAGATGCTGCTAATTACATGATAATCCCACAGCTGTCAAGAGAATGCTCCCTCGCCTCCCTGTCTGATGTACCTATTTTATAAAGAGGCTGAACATTCACATGCTGTACACAACCCCTCCTGACACTCTGCAGCATTTCATCTAATACACTGTACAGAAGCTCTGGCAGTGATTTACTATCATGTTGAAATTAGGCCACCCGATCAGTTTAGATTGCATCAATAACACATGCATTTATATCACGCCACATGCAATCAAAACAAAAAACTCAAAACAAACTCACCACCAGGACCAAATTCCATCTGCTACCGTTTCAGGTTTGTGTCTTAAACGTGCTTAAAGAATACCCGCCAGCTCTCCTGACATGTCTGTTTTAGTAAATACTTTTATTTCCCATATTGCCATCCTCTAGTATTCCTCCTGAAAATGTATGAATAAACTGCCAACTAAGTGTTACCATTCCCCTTGCCACCAGGTCATGTCCCTACACAGTCAAACACGGCCAGTACTGTTTGGACAATCAAAAAGGGTGCTGCAGAATTATTTAATGGGAACTGCAAGTATTTTCTAAGGGTATGTTCACACGAGGGCGTCCGTTACGGCTGAAATTACGGGGATGTTTCAGCCTGAAAACATCCCCGTAATTTCAGCCGTAACGGCATGTGCAGGCGCTTGAACGCCGCGTCCATTACGGCCGTAATTAGCGCTGCTATTCATTGGAGTCAATGAATAACGGCTCCAATTGTGGCCAAAGAAGTGACAGGTCACTTCTTTGACGCGGGCGTCTATTTACGCGCCGTCTTTTGACAGCGGCGCGTAAATATACGCCTCGTGTGAACAGACAAACGTCTGCCCATTGCTTTCAATGGGCAGATGTTTGTCAGCGCTATTGAGGCGCTATTTTCAGACGTAATTCGGGGCAAAAACGCCCGAATTACGTCCGTAAATAGGCCGTGTGAACATACCCTAATACAGACCTGTCTGCAGAGCCGACAGGCCTTACGAAAATGGTGCACGTTGTTGTTAT
The DNA here is from genome assembly GCF_050947455.1 of Rhinoderma darwinii. Lineage (NCBI taxonomy): Eukaryota > Metazoa > Chordata > Amphibia > Anura > Rhinodermatidae > Rhinoderma > Rhinoderma darwinii. The sequence continues at coordinate 58,950,178 of NC_134697.1, read as the reverse complement.
ATAATTGTAACATTTGTTTTGATTTTTTTTTTCCGAAATCCAACACATTTTGGTTAGGGAGTGTAACGATTGAAAAACTACATAGTAATCTAAATTCAATGCAACCCAAAAGAGTTAAATGAGAAATTAAATTCTGCAATATCTGCACATGACTTCATATAATTGGACATTTAACATACAATCATATTACACTTCATATTGTATTATAGCATTTTTGAACAATAATATTAACATTGAACACAAATCATAGTCTCTCTCAAAGCAATGATTTAATGCAACGGTAAATCCTGAAGTCATAATTCTAAGAGATCTTCCTTGCTCTTTGACTCAGAAGAGAGGTCCTGGTCACCTATAACCCGCTTCTTCCGCTGTTACAAGGACTCCCTAATCCTAGTGAGTGGGCAACCCTGAGTATATTGACCTTGGAGGATGTGGTAGTGGAAGATAAAGTAGCAACTTTTGCAAAAATATTAGAAACATTAGATCCCTACTCATCCCAGGTTCCGTTATTTCCAGCTTAGACATGCCTTCTTTTCGCAATTTGCAGGGTATAATGTTAGACTTTGTATGTCCCCAGGGGGGGATTGAGTGACGCAGGAGACGTTGGCTAAACTATTGTCCATACTTTTATAGACAGTTAACTGTATCTTCTAATAAACAATAGTGCCTTGGACCGATGGTCTCAGACTCTTTCCTCTGTATCTACAGACGATCATAAGGAAATGCTATCTGCTCTAACAGGTCCCTTGATATCTACAAGAGGCCAACTTATTAAATTAACCCCTTCCCTCCGCAGCCATTTTTTGGATTTTCACTTTTGTTTTTTCCTCCCCACCTTCTAAAAGCCATAACTTTTTTTATTTGTCCATCAATATTGCCGTACGAGGGCTTGTTTTTTGTGGTACGCGTTGGAGATTTTCACAGCACAACAAAAACTGCGATTCCTCAACGTTTTATGTGGTTTTGTATTTACGGCGTTCTCCGTACGGTAAAAACGGCATGTTAACTTTATTCTGCGGGTCAATACGATTACAGCGATACCAAATTTATATCATTTTCTTTATGTTTGACAGCGACGCGTAAAATGACAGGTCGTCGGCACACCCATTGAAATGAATGGGCAGATGTTTGCCGACGTATTGGAGCCGTATTTTCAGACGTAATCCGAGGCGTAAAATGCCTTGTTTACGTCTGAAAATAGGTCGTGTGAACCCAGCCTAAGGGGACTAATAAAATGTGTAGAAGAATTAAAGTGATTAGTAGTGATAAAAAAAAGTTTAAAAAAAAAAACCTTTTCCCATTTTTCTTCTAAAATAATGTAAAAAAAATTAACAAACTTGGTATCGCTACATCCGTAAAAGGCCGAACTATTACAATATACCATTATTTAACTTGCACGGTGAACACCGTAAAAAACGTAAATCATTTAAACCGCCAAAATCGCTGTTTTTTTTGTCACCTTAGCTCTCAAAAAAATGTAATACAACTTTTTGATCACTTTTTATGTACCAAAAAAATGGCACCAATAAAAACTACAGCTCGTCCCGCAAAAAATAAGACCTCCCACCGCTCAATCAAGCGAAAATAAAAAAAAGTTACGGCTCTCAGAATGTGGGGAAACAAAACAATTTTTATTTTAAAAATTAGATTTTTCTTTGTAGAAGTAGTAGAATATAAAAAAAAACAAAAAACACTATATAAATTTGGTATCACCGTAATTGTATTGAGCCGCAGAATAAAGTAAAGTTTTCATTTTTAACGCACGGCGAAGGCTGTAAAAACGAAACCACCAAAAAATGGAATCAGATTTTTTTCCAATTTCAGCCCGCAAATAATTTTTCTTCAGTTTCCCAGTACATTTTATGGTACTTTAAATGGTGTCAATAGAAACTACAACTCCTCCCACAAGAAATAAGTCCTCACACCGCTCTATTGACTGAAAAAAAAAAAAAGTTAAGGCTCTTGGAAGGCGGGGAGTGAAAAACGAAAATAAGAAATAAAAAAAAGGATCAATCCTGAAAGGGTTTAATTCATTTCTAATGAAAAAAATGTATGACCGCATGTGGGGTATTTCCGTACTCGGGAAAAATTGCTTTATAAAAATTGGTTGTTTTTTTTTCTCCTTTATCCCTTGTGAAAATGAGAAAAATCAACATTTTTGGGGGAAAAATTGTGATATTAATTTTGCGGCCTAATTCTAATAAATTCTGCAAAAAAACAGTGGGGTCTAAATGTTAACTATAACCCTAGAAAAATTCCTTGAGGTGTGTTTCCAAAATGGGGTCACTTTTGGTTGGTTTCCACTGTTTTGGTCCCTCCAGGGCGTTGCAAATGCGACATGGCACCAAAAACCAATCCAGCAAAATCCGTGCTCCAAAATCCAAATGGTGCTCCTTGCCTTCTGGGCGCTGCCATCGGTCCAATCAGTCCTTTATTACCACATATGGGGTATTGCCGTAATCAGGAGAAAAAGCAATAAAAATATTTTGGTTCTTTTTTTTCCTTTATTTCTATGTTTTTTCAGAAAAAAAGTAGATTTTCATTTTCACGGTCTAATTTCACAAAATTCTGCAAAAAACCTGTGTGGTCAAAATGCTAACTAAACCCCTAGATAAATTCCTTGAGAGGTGTAGTTTCCAAAATGGGGTCACTTTTGGGGGGTTTCCACAGTTTTGGTCCCTCCTGGGCGTTGCAAACGCGACATGGCACCAAAAACCATTCCAGCAAAATCTGTGCTCCAAAATCCAAATGGCGCTCCTTCCCTTCTGTGGGTCCAATCAGCAGTTTATTACCACATGTGGGGTATTGCCGTAATCGGGAGACATTGCTTTACAAATGTTGGGGTGCATTTTCTTCATTATTCCTTGTAAATATTAAAAATTTCTATGTTTTTTCAGAAAAAAAAGTAGATTTTCATTTCTACAGACTAATTCCAATATATTTAGCGAAAAACCTGTGTGGTCAAAGTTCTAAATATACCCTTAGATAAATTCCTTGAGAGGTGTAGTTTCCAAAATGGGGTAACTTTTGGGGTGTTTCCACTGTTTTGCAACACAAGACCTCTTCAAACCTGACAAGGTGCTTAAAATATATTCACTAAAAAAGGAGGCCCAAAATCCACTAGGTGCTTCTATGCTTCGGAGGCCGGTGTTTCAGTCCATTAGCGCACTAGGGCCACATATGGGATATTTCTAAAAACTTCGACATCTGGACAATAAAATATTGAGTTGCATTTCTCTGGTAAAACCTTCTGTGTTACAAAAAATTTTTTTTCATTAGAAATGAATTTCGCCCAAAAAAATACAATTTGTACATTTCACCACTACTTTGCTATAATTCCTGTGAAACGCATAAATAGGGTTAAAACACTTTGTGAATGCTGATTCGAATACCTTGAGGGGTTTTCGAATATATAAGGCCCTCAAAGCCACTTCAGAACTGAACTGGTCCCTTTTGAAATTCTCTTTAAAATATGAGAAATTGCTGCTAAAGTTCTAAGCCTTGTAACGTCCTAGAAAAATAAAAGTAAGTTCAAAAAGCGATGCAAAAGTAGATATATGGGACATATTAGTAACTATTCTGTTTTACAAGAAGATACATTTATATTTAGAAAAATGCAAATGTTTGCAAATTTTCTCTACATTTTGGTGTTTTTCAGAAATAAATACCAAATTTATCGACCAAATTTTTTCACTAACAAAGTACAACATGTCACGAGAAAATCTCAGAATCGCTTGGACAGGTAAAAGCATACCGAAGTTATTACCCCATAATGTAACACGTCAGATTTGAAAAAAATCGTCTGTGTTCTGACGGCTAAAACATGCTGGGTACTGAAGGGGTTAAAAATAAAATTTTAAAGTTGTGTCGCCAAATTCTGAGAGCCAGAACTTTTTTATTTTTCCGTCGATTTAGCGGACTGAGGGCTTATTTTTTGCGGGGCGAGTTGTAGTTTATATTGGTACTTTTTGGATAATTTTTTATTTCATTTTTTGTGGGAGATGAAGGGACCAATAAACAGCAATTCTGATGTTCATTTTTTATTTTTTACGGCGTTCACCGTGCGGACTAAATAATTATATATTTTAATAGTTCAGACTTTTACAGTCAATACCAGTTATGTTAGCTTTTTATTTTTTTTACATTGTGCTTGAGGGAAAAGGGGGGTTTGTTGAGCTTTTAATTTTTTTTTATTTATTAAAACTTTTTATGTTTTTTTTTTACTTTTCCCCCTAGGGGACTTTAACCAGCGATAGTCAGATCGCTTGCACGATATACTGCAATACTAATGTATTGCAGTATATCGTGATTCTGACAGTGTCCTATGAAGCCCTGCCGGAGGCAGGGCTTCATAGGAGTACAAAGATGGCGGACCTGGAGGACTTCATCAGGCCCCCAGGCTGTCATGCCACACAACGGTACCCCCGATCTCGCCGCGGGGGGGGGCGTTGGGACGTTACAGGGGGTCGCCCCCCTGTTTTTAATAATTTAATTGCCGCGATCGCTATGGACCACGGCATTTAACGGGTTAAACAAGCGGAATCGTGCTCGAACGGGAAACCGCTCGTTACCCGGAAGTGCCCCGCCCCCTGAGCCCGCTACATATTCCCCCATCTGGCTTGTGCCGTATATATACACCGCGGATGTCGGGAAGGGTTAACATTTTCACACCAAATTTACTACATTCCTTCCAAAGTTACTTAGGATGGGGCGTATACCTACTCCTGTCCACGGTGCCAAGGAGCCGAGGGCTCCTTCCTACATATGTTCTGGGAATGTTCAATTATTAATAATTTCTGGGCTGAGGTAATGAAATTTCTTGACTTTAAAGTCGGACTCCCTCGCAGAACTTGTCTTTTATTATTGGTAGAAGAAATTATACCTATTATCGCTGCTAGATCTCTCATGACACTCCTATTGTTGGGCATGAAATTTGCGGACGTCTCTCCACTAAACTTTACCATTAACTGGTCGTCACCAGATTTTTATTGTACATTTTCTCCTGATAAGGAAAGGCTGTTACTTAAGGTTTTGTTTTTGTTCTCGAATATATATGAATATCGATATGTGAAGAAATATATCCGTATGTTATTGTCATTAATTGACCTTGTACACTTGGTACTGCTCTATTATTTGCTGTATGCAACGTTTTATACTTTTCTATGATGTCTTAATAAAATTACTTTAAAAAAAAAGTCATTCTAATTCAACTTTAGGTATGTGAAGAGTATTTTGGTCACTAGTAAAGATCTGTAGTGTTGCAGCATCCTGTATATCATAGCTGTCAATTTGTAAGATACAATAGACATAAAGGCATGAACAACAGCTCTATAAGTCGATACTAGTTTCTTAGAAGAACTATACCAATGACATGCCACTGACTGACTATTCAAATCAATGAATGACTTATTTATTGCAGGTCTGGTGTAAGAGATTTCTTCCTCGTAATCATGGCTCCCTCTAGTGACAGGTTGTGGACTTTTACGAAGATGATGTAAAGTGTTATATGGTTACTAGGTTACATAAGATACATAATAGTAAAATAAATATTATAACATTATAAACAACTAGTATTTAAGCAATGCCAATGGCATTTAATATTTTGTTTATATTGGTTGATAACAAGAATTTTAGTCTTGATAAATGTAAGTCTATGTAAACGAGATCAGTTAAGTTTGTAATACATAAACTATTCATAGAATAAGTTTTATATACACAGATATATTTAAAGGGGTATTCCAGCAGATAACATTTATCACTTATCCACTGGTTAGGTGATAAAAGTAAAGGTCCTATTACACTGCCAGATATGGGCCGTGAAGACGAACGCGATCAACAACACAGCTGGTTGATTGGTGCACGTTTGCTCCCTTCACAAGGAGCAATGATTGGTTATTTATGGGGACGAGTGATCATTACTACGATCATTCATTCCAATACATTTCCATCATGCCGGCAGCACATCTACCTGTTTACACAGGTAGATGTGCTGCCGACAACGATAATATTTCATGCTGCATAAACGATACGATCAGCCGATGAACGAGCGTTTGCACGTTCATCGGCTGATCTTTGCCCTGTTTACACTGGGCAATGATCAGGAACGAGCATTCCTGTGAACACTCATTTGCCCAATAATTGGCCCATGTAAAAGGGCCTTTAGATTTAAGGGGGTATGACCAATCGCTGGAGCCTTGTCCCCAGTTATCCCCATGAGCACGACTGCAGTGAGTAGGAGTTTGTACCGAGAAGGTGGTCGAACAGGTGCGTTGCAGCTCCATACAACTCTTTGGGAGCTCTCATAGGCTGCTTTTATCATTCTCCAGAGAGTTATATGGAGCTGCAGCATTAAAGTTCGATCACCACTCAAAAGAAATTCCCTCTATACTGTGACTGATGGTTGGAGGGGAGCATGGCATTCTAGCAATCAGTGATTATCCCAGTGGTCAAACTCCCACCAATTTGACATATATCATGTATCCAGTGGTTAGGTGATAAATGTTCTCCACTGGAAAACACGTTTAGGGTCATTTCACACAGCAGATTTTGCATGGTGGGTCCTGCCACAGAATTATTCCTGTCGTCAGCAGGAGGATTCCTCCTCCCATTAACCTTAATAGGAGGTTTGGGCGTAATCTGGCCGAAGATCGGTCTGGGCACTTATTTTTCCCGCTAGCTGAAAAAATCAGCTAGTGGGAAAATGAAGTGTCTGACTCCCATTGAAATGATTGGGAGGCGGAATTTTGTGGTGGGATCCGCCGCAAAAAATCTGCCGTGTGAACAGAGCCTTAGGGTGCCTTCCATCATACAATGTTCTTATATATTTAAAGACTGCAATGTATCTAACATTTTTAAAAAATAAACTATTTTGCAAACTGTCCTCATTTAAACTATATCAAACAAAAACACAGTTTTTGTATGTACAGCTACTATGCTGAACTATGTGTCTCAATGGGAAATCGACCCGGTGTAGTCTGAACCTGCTTTGAACTATGTTCCATCTGCTTAATTTTCAACTGTCTATAGATAAGCAAGAAAAAGGGGGCAGGGAAAGGGGAGAACACAAGACTGCAGGATCAGACGACACAAAATATCTGTAACCATGGAGACACATAGGTCTGCATAGGAACTGTATACCCAAAATGTTCATATAGGTTTCATCAAAAATATCTGCAAATTTGTTTTTTATATAATTTGTATTGAAGTGATAAAAAATTAATTACTAGTGTTTAAAACTCCCAATTGCCCAAGTTATTATAGTAAGGAGGACAATCTTACAATATTCTTTGGCAGAGGGGTGTATACGGGACATTTGCATAAATCTTGGTATCCCAGAGTGTCATCAAATAACCATGCTGATGAGTAACACACACTGGGGGAGACTTGCGAAGGAAAATGCACTACAAATCAAGAAGTTACACTAGAAAATAGAGAACACTGACTGTGGCAAATTTACTACATATTCGCAACATACTTGAGCATGGTCAAGAAAAAATGGTGTGGCTAAGAGGAATCATAAATTGCGCAAAACTTATTAAAAGAAGAAAAATGTGTCTAATATGCCTAGTAATCTACACCTAATTTACTCCACATGTTGATAAATTTAGTGCTATTTGCACAATTTCAGTGGTATATTCTCTGCTCAATACTTTGTGATCCAGTGGCTATTCTATAGCGTGAAGGATGGTTCTTTTATTCTCTGTATTAAATTACATTATGAATTATCAAGCAGGATGCCGAATTACAAACATATGTAATCTCCATTATTTTAATGACCTTTACTCTACATAGTTCTGCTCGAGTCTCAAAGAAATGTGTTATCTCTATGTGTTCATCGTGTGGCTTTTATGCATCCATGGCTAGCAGGTTGGCTGAATGCCCAGACAAAGTGCAACTATTTGTCGTTATCGCAACAAACTCCCTCATGGGAAAGAACATTTAAAGGAACAGTGTCATCACAAATATTTTTTTTATATGTTAAAGATGTTAGTGCCTTCATATAAACGTTTATTTTCATTTGTGTGTTTGTGTTTTACTGTTTCTTATTTTCACACTTTTTCTTCCCTATGGGGGCTGCCATTTTTTGTTCCATTTCTGTGTGTGTCGATTAACGACACACACAGACATGGAATACGGCAGCCACAGTCCCATAGGGACTGCGAACGGCTCCCGTCCCATTGACTGCCGTGTACGGCGTCTGTGTGGGAACTGCGCATGCGCCGCTCCCACACAGTCCTATTCGAAATTGGCGCCGTCCGGCGCCATTTTCCCGTGGACCGGAAGTCGCGGCTGGACAGTAATATTACTACTTCCGGTCGCGGCTTCCGGACAAGTGCACATGGAACAGCGGCAGCAAAGGGAGCGGACGGGCCGCGGCGGCAGGAGCAGGTAAGCGATTTCAATGTATGTTAGTGTTTGTGTGTGTTTACTACTGCATGTAAACCTACTACACTGTGGGTTACCTCAAAAAATGGCGACACACAGTGTAGGAGGTTAAACCTTTCAAACCCCTCGTTTATCCCGGCACTAGCCAGGATAAAGGAGGGGGGATTGCTGAGAGCTCACTAGAGCGATAGCTTTTAACCCAATGTTGCAATGCTGCAATTTTGGGAACTAGCTCCAAACAGCTCCATCTAGTGACCAAAAATGGGTAGTATTATAAATTTGAAAAAATTTATAATATTTCCTGACTCGCGAAAAAAATAAAAAAAATTTGAACAATGTTTAATCACCCACACACTAAATGTTTAAATTTAAAAAAAAAAACATGTTTTTGGGGCGACACCATGCCTTTAACACCACTCTATTGTATGCTTGTTTCCAGGTGTTACCTGACGTCAGCATTTTAATGAAAAATTATAATAATGCATTTGAAATATTCGCATGGTCTGCTATTGGCTGAATTAGAGTTATTGTCCCATTGCATCTGATTGGTTAACCCTCAGGCCTACACCAGTTTTGAATGATCTTATTATAAATTTAGTTTGGAAATAAACCCACAGAGCAGTATTTTGAGCATACCAGCTCAGTGTTATTTCTCCTCTCTCGATATATATTGGTATGAAATCTCCTGATTAGGATGCTGGATAAAGTTCCTGGCGTGAGTGTCAGTTGGAACACTCGTCTAAATTTCAGTCTAATATATTTTGAGCCATTGACTTCCACGACAATAGACATACTACAATCTCACAGTTGTGAATGCATGCTGTGAGGTTTCTCATAAACGCAATTGTAAGATTTTGGTAGTTGGGACACAAGTTTATGTCTTCTAGCAGAGAACAGTGCACTAGGCTGTACTGCTCCTTAGTACAGAGTTATACAGCTTTCGTGTGCTGCCGTACAGGCTTTGTCGAGTTCTGCATGTACGGAGATATTCTGCTCTAGAAGCATTGCTTCTAGAGGAGAATACCTTGATACATATTGACCACGAAACCGAAGTAGAAATCACAAGGTGCAGATGGGTTGTCATGGCAGTTGGGGCCTAACAAAGTCTGTCATGTCCCTGCACGAAGAACGCTGTAAAAATACAGCCCAAAAAATAAAGGCAAAATGGCGGTGCTTTTTTCCATTCCTCCCAAAAAATGTATAAAAGTTAATCAATACATAATGTGGGGAATTTATCAACCTTCCTATGCCAGTTTTCTGGGGTAGAAAAGCAGCGAAAGGGCCCAAAAGCCAGAATTTGCTTTGCAAATTATGGTCTTTTTACGCCCATAGCACTTTTGTGGCAATTTGTGTGGCTTCCTAAAAGGGGCCGGGCCACAGCAGACCAACAAAATTATCAAAATTTACGCTAGAAAACAGTTGTAAATTATAGTGGACATTTACGCCAGCTCCTAGATGGTGTAGATTCCACTCTGTGGGAGCGTAGCAAGGTTAGACTAACCGTAGACTAACCCCCACACTATCGGACATTTAATTGAAAAAAAAAAGGTATGCTCACCTCTCCGCTCCTCTTCTTTCCTCTGGGTCCCCTCAGGCTCCCTTAGCCCGCCGTGGCTCATACAACGACAGTGCCAGGACGTTGTATGTGTTGTAACACTGCTCGGTGTCAGGACCCTATATAAGCCACAACTTACCAAGACAAGACCGGGAGTGGCATCGGGCACATGCGCATTGCGCACATGAAGCGGAGGACAGTATACTGCGCATGCACAGTGAAGTGAGGTGTACTGTCCTCCAGCGCATGTGTGCAATTCGCATGCGCCCAATGCCGCAGGTCTCCAATTTTTTCCGGTATGTTCAAACTTGCTTTACAAATTATTCCCTAAAGGTCTGTTTTTTTTGGTAGGCAGGTTTGCAACAGTAAACCCTAGCTGCATAACTGACAGGTTCCCTTTAAGGACCAGACTAGGCCGTGTACTTAAGGGGTAAATGTTTGATCATATTAATAAATGAATGAATGAATGAATGTATAAATAAATAGTGTATCTTTTTGTGTTTTATTTGTTTTGCTGGGTTCTCTGTATCTACTTTACGACAAGTATGGGTTATGTTCATAAAGTTTTTAAAGTAGTAGTCCTTTATCTGATTTGGAGTTACAGGGTTAAAAACGGCAATGAAAAAATGCAAGTGATGTACGAATGTGGTTTGGATTGCATTTCTTTTTATAAAAAAATAAAAACCAAATTCTACATGTATATATATGGTACAAACCTTTATATGATTCCTCTGTTGTTCAAAGTCTCTGCCTATGGAGAGCGAGTAAAAATTGTTGTGAGATCTATCTGGCTCAGAAATGCAGTTGACAGAGGCGAAACTTGAAGCTCCTGGGCCCCAATGCAGAATCTATAACAGGGTCCCCATCTATCATGTGTAATTTAAAATAACAGTGTTCTCTTAAGTGGCTGAGGGGCCTTTGGGCCCCCCTTTAGGCACCAGGGTTAGGGTTTGACTGCCATCTCTGCACACCCTTATAGCTATGCCCCCGGTACTTAGTGAATACCTTTAGTATTACTTTCTATTAGCGTTAGTAAAATGCTGGATGCAATATAGATTTGAAAATGTATGAGATCTTCCATACAGGGTTGACACCTTTTGACATTCCTTTTTGGTTAGAATGATACCCCCAGGATAAGCTTTGTCCACCTGCTGGGAATCCCAGCGATCAGCTGTAATCCATGGTCAGAGTAAAAACTGTATATAAGTCAGTAACCCAGCAGAACCTTAATACGGATCTATCCAGGCTCCATCGGACTCCGTGTGTACAGAAATGTATCCTACTTACATACGGAGTCTGATGACGCAAGCCACAACCTCACTTTATTAACCCAAAATTCCCTGATAGGATATTTGTTCCAAAACGGACGTGGTGATTTTATGACCTACCCGTGTACAATGGCATCGGCAATAATTAGGCTGTTCTCAGATGGAGATGAACTGTGCAGTTCAAGATCTGCAACTCCTGTAGCATTTATGGTTTCATCCTCCTTCTCACTCCAGGCTGATTCAGTAGTAGAACTTGTCCCAGAGTCCAGCTCCAGGTGAGCTAAAGGTGCAAAATTGTCTTCAATAAGCTGAGCATTCTTGCAGATCTGCTTCTGGGTTTCTGAGGTTAGTGTCGGAAGGTCAAAGGTGAAGAAACTGTTTTGATTTTGTGCAGAAGAAGAAAGAATGTCAATAGAATCAAGGCTAGAGTAAGATGTACCCTTGGCTCTGTGGGATTCCATAATACTCTCAAAATGCTTGCTGAATGAGTCCATGCCATCTTCTGAGAATCGATGACACAAACGGAAAGTCAAAGGAGAACGCAGGGGTGTCTGCATAGTTTCCCTGAAAACAAAAAACGTCAGTGAGTGTAAGTGACCACTATTTATATTCTATTCTAAAATATGTTCATGATCAAATAAAAACTTGATATATAGGTGAAAATAAAATTATTTCCATGATTATTGTTTATAATTGAACCAATTAGCATAAGAACAAGATAAACATTTTTTTTATGAATGTAGTAAGATTAAAGGGTATATGCAGCTTTACAACCAATTGTTTAATTTAATTGGATCTAAAATACAAAAAAGACAACTTTGAAAATAGTATTAAAAACCACCTACAGTTTTGTGGATATAAGTCCTATGCAGACCTGTGTCGCCGTAGTTACGGATTACAAACAAACACTGTGTACTCTGACCCTATAATCGTGTATCATTTCAGCTAATTTTCTGAATATATATTATCAAGAAGTATGAGACAATCAGGAATCATCAATGAAAGAGACTGATCAGTAAATTCACACAGCAAGATCATGAGATGTCCATTCCAGTTTTAGGTTAAAAATATAACCTTGGTGGGGACCGTGGGTTGGAATATTATTTGTAAAGTTATGCGACTGCCCAGTGCCCTGTGCCAGCTGTTTCAGAATGAAGTGGGAAGACACTGGTGAGCGATGTCATCAGCTGGGCCCATCTACTTTATTCACTTAGATGGTTCTGACGTCTAATTACAGGTGTCATCACAGTATTAGGGTATGTTCACACGCTAGCTGTCATTTACGTGTGAAAAGACAGACTGTTTTCAAGAGAAAACAGCTGCCTCGTTTCACACGTAAATGCTCCTCCTCGCATTTTGCGAGCCGTCTGAGACGCTCATAAATCTTGAGCTGTGCTTCATTGAGTTCAATGAAGAACAGCTCAAATTACGTTGCAAAGAAGTGCCCTGCACTTCTTTGCCGAGGCAGTCAATTTACGCATCGTCGTTTGACAGCTGTCAAACGACGACGCGTAAATTACAGGTTGTCTGCACAGTACGTCGGCAAACCCATTCAAATGAATGGGCAGATGTTTGCCGACGTATTGTAGCCCTATTTTCAGACGTTAAACGAGGCATAATACGCCTCGTTTACGTCTGAAAATAGGTCGTGTGAACCCAGCCTTAGACTACTACTTCCCCATACTGCCACTAGAGGGAAGTGGTAGTCTGAAAGTTAGGCGACATCCCTTGCCGCAACTACCGCCGAGATTGCGCTGGTGGTTTAAAGATACTATTAACCACTATACTATTAAAGAATGAATGTCAGGGCTCAATAAACTGTAGCTATTTAGCACTTGCATTTTCTCTAAAATGTCTAACACTGCACAATCACTTTAAAATATAGAATTATCTTTGTCAACCTACATTTGAAAATAAAGGAACTGTGTTCTCAGCAATATTCTTCTCTTACCAAATTTTATCTAACATATTTCTATTACCTTGTTAGAGTAGGAACAATCCCTTTGGGTATTAGAGGGACAGAGACAGTAACTTCCCTGCAGATGTTCTCCCAGCACTAGCACTTGTGTACAAGCACGTTTTATACAGCCAATCGAGACAGGTGCTGATGGCCATCATTGAATCCATGTCTCCATTCACAGAATAAAGGCATTTTATTCAACAGATAACACATGGAGAACAGCTGCAGGTTTGCTCTCTTTTATTAACATAATCACTCCTGCTTGTAAAGGAAGAGATTTATGTAAAAGGGGTCTTATAAGGAAATTTGCTATATTGCAGTTAAAGAGACAGAAGAGGCCGTACTGAAAGAAGAAAAAAGGAATAAGGGAAGGCCTCCATGACTAAAATAGATGGGAGGGACACAGAGTTGGCTGGCCTATGAGAGGAAAAGGGGGGGGGGACAGCAGGAGGGCTTGAGTGAGAAGGGGTGGGGATTGAAGGGGATGTACCTGTTTCCTGTTTGTGCTCTCCCTCTCTTCGCCAGGACACAGAAGCAGGAACATGTTTGTTACCCCTGCTGCGTCTGATGAGGAGGCTATGGAGCTGTTGCGGGCCGCGGCAGCCTCTCAGGGTCCTGGATGGCTCGGAGCACGAGTAGCGACGCTGCTGCAGGGACAATCGGGCGCTCCGGTCCAGGAGCGAGCAGAGTCGGCTGGAGCAATCGGGGAGCGCTCTGTCATGCCGGTGGTCGCGGGGCTGCTGGAGCAGGCCGAGGTACAGGACCGGCGTACCAGGGGGTCGGGCAGGAGAAGAGGAGAGCCCGTTTCCCCCATGACTCAGGCCAGGGCTGGCACTCCCGGCGTGACGCGCAGCACGAGGCGCTCGCGCCCGCCCGCAAGGCTGAGTCCTGAAGACATCCCGCGGGCGCGGCGGCGCAAGAGGAGCCCATCAGTGGACCCTGCAGGCCAGACCCCAGGGCGGCCTGCCGCTGCTCTTTCGTCTGGTCCTGGGAGGAATCCCAAAACGCGGCAGCGCCCGGCGGCAGCGGCGAGGAGGACGCGGCCTTCACTTCCGGTCACATCCTCTCCTTCTTCAGCACGTGGCGGAAGGGCAACGGCGACCCTGCATGGTGATGTGCCAGCCAGAGGGTCGGCTCATGGTGTCGTCGAGGTGGAAACGACCAGAGGTCGCAGGATGAGGTCGGTGGTTGGAGTGCCAGGGACGGAACAGCTTGGAGCTGGTTCAGCGGGACGGATGAGGCATGAACTGGAGCTCGGCCAATTGGATGATGCGATGTCACCCCCCCTTTACTCAGACGAAAATCGGAATTCCCCGTGCACACATTGCCAATGCGGACAGCGCCAGAGGGAGTCCGGAGCATTGGAGGACCGTGAGCGGCGGGCCTCTACACGTGGACATGGGGGTCCGGCTGACGGGTTCACAGCCCCTGGGCAGCCTGGTGAGTTGACACCTACGTTACCATTTCCAGCTTTATTGATGTCGGGTATCGGTGTAGAGGGTGTCGCGGCGGTGGGCGTCGCGGCGGAGTCGGGGGTCTCGTCGCTACAGGCGGGTGCGGGGGATAGTTTGGCGGAGTTAGTGGGATGTTTAAAAGTGTTAGTGGGGCGGCTAGGTGGTTCCCCTTCCCAAGAACCGTCAGGTGTGGCGCCGGCCGCGGTGTGGGGGGGCAGTGTTGGAAGCGCTCCGGTTCGTCAAAACGGTGGGGGGTTGAATGCCGGGGCAGCGGTGGCAGTGGCGGCGGCGGTTCAAACAGACTCGCCAAAGGAGGTTGATAGGGTGCGTCTTGATGATCGTGCGCGCGGGGAGGTTTATGTTTGTTATGAGGGCCCGTTAGGGGCGAATTTAAAGCAGGAGGTAAAGGAAAGGATTTGGAAAGACGAGTATGTGGAGATTTTTTCCTTGCTTCCGCTGGAGAAGTTTAATTTAGATAAGGTGAAGCGGGATGAAACAAAAAAGGATGAGGAAGAAAAGAGACGGTACAGGTTGATTCCAAAAACGTTCGTCAATTGGATGCAGGCTTTTGCAATTTTGGCGAGTGTTATTGGGGAAAAGGCGCCAGATAATTGTTCCGGCTTGTTTTGTTATTTGGATGCGGTGGGGGAGGCGCATCGGGTTTATGGGGGCCAGGCCTGGCTTCGTTACGATGAGCAGTTTCGGCAGAGGAAAGCGGTGCGGCCGAATATACGGTGGGACCATAAGGACATAGCCTTATGGTTGAAAGTGACGGCACTTTATAAGCAGGGGCAGTCCTTTCCCGGGAGCGGGAATGCAGCAGGAACTTCCGGCGGGGGTAGTCAGGCCTCAGGTTCAAAATTTGGGACGTGTTGGCAGTTCAATGAGGGGCAGTGCAAATTTGGAGCGACGTGTAAATTCAAGCATGCGTGTTCACATTGCAGCGGGCAGTCACATGGAGCGTCTAAATGTTTTAAGAAGGGTAAACGACAAGGGGGAGCCAGCGGTGCGTCTGGTTATGGGGGAGACTCCGGTGAAACTCATAAAGATGGCCCCCTTTCTAAGTAGGTACCCCAATAAGGAGGGGGCGCGGTTGATTAGTTTAGGTTTTGGTTACGGTTTCGTTATTCCGCCCCCTTTGCATGAGGTCCCTTTCACGCAGCGCAACCTTAAGTCGGCATATCAGCATGCGGGGGTAGTCTCGGAAAAAATCCGGAAGGAGATTGATCTGGGCAGAATGGCGGGCCCTTTTAGCACGATCCCAGTTCCAGGTTTGGTGGTGTCACCGTTAGGGGTGGTTCCAAAACGAGAAGGTAACAAATTCCGGCTTATTCAGCATTTGTCCTTCCCGAAGGGGGCGTCGGTTAACGATGGCATTGACCAGGATCTCTGTTCTGTGGTCTACACGTCGTTTGATGCGGCGGTAGCGTTGGTACGTGGTTACGGAAGAGGGGCGCTGATGGCTAAAACTGATATTCAAGCGGCGTTTCGTTTGTTGCCGGTTCATCCGGACAGCCAGAGGTTGTTGGGATGTTATTGGGAAGGGGATTATTACATTGATCGATGCCTTCCCATGGGTTGTTCGTTGTCGTGCGCGTACTTTGAGGTGTTTAGTTCTTTTTTGGAATGGGTAGTCAGGGAGGTCGCGGGGGTGGAATCAGTTATTCACTATCTCGACGATTTCTTGTGCGTTGGCCCGTCGTGTTCAGGGGTTTGCGCAAATTTGTTGGAGACGGTCAATTGGGTGTCAAGGGAGTTCGGTGTACCCTTGGCTGTGGAAAAAACTGAGGGTCCGGTGACGACCATTTGTTTTTTGGGAATTACTATCGACTCCGTAGCAATGGAGTGCAGATTGCCGGAGGATAAGTTGGGGGATTTGCGGTTGGTAGTGGAGCGAGCGTGTCGGATTAGGAAAATTACGCTACGTGAATTGCAGTCCTTATTGGGGAAGTTGAATTTTGCTTGCCGCATCATGCCGATGGGCAGGGTTTTTTGTCGGCGGTTGGCAGCGGCGACGGCGGGGGTTCGGGAACCCCATCATTTCATTCGTCTGGCTGCAGAGCACAGGGAAGATTTACAGGTCTGGCTCCATTTTCTGGCACAGTATAATGGGCGCTCTCTTTGGATGTCCCGGGCGTTAGATAGCTTCGATTTGGAATTGTTCACTGACGCGTCTGGGGCGGTGGGGTTCGGGGCGTTCTTTAAAGGTCAATGGTGCGCGGGAAAATGGCCGGTTGCATGGGTGGAGGCGGGACTGACGCGTAACTTGGCCCTACTCGAACTGTTTCCCATCGTGGTGGCGGTCACCATTTGGGGAGACAGGTTCCGGGACAAAAAAGTGCGTTTTCATTGCGACAATTTGGGGGTGGTGATGGCTATAAATAATACTTCGGCGTCGTCCCCTCCGGTGGTTCGCTTGTTGCGTCAGTTGGTGCTTTCCTGTTTGAGTTTAAATGCATGGGTGGTGGCGGTGCATGTTCCCGGGGTAGAGAATTGTATTGCTGACGCGCTTTCTCGCTCGCAGTGGGATCGTTTCCGGCAGCTGGTCCCGGACGCGGAGTTAACAGGGGTGGACTGTCCCAGTCATCTGTGGGAGCTGGTATCCAGGCGGCAGGTGCATTGATTAAACGTTCACTGGCCAGTGCGACGTGGTCGTCGTATGCGGCTGGATGGAGGCAATGGGAGGAGTGGGTGAGATCTTTGGGTGATGTGTGCTCGGATGATGATAGGATGGTGGCCTTGCTGTTTTGGTTGGGGGATGCGTTCGCCCGGGGTTGCACGGTCGCTAAGGTTAATCGCTTCGTGGCGGCCATTGCTTTCGGTTGTAAGTTACGGGGGTTGGCAGATATCACGAAGCGGTTCTTGGTGGGCCAGGCATTGAAGGGGCTGAGACGGGGTGTAGTGGTGAGGGATAAGAGGCGTCCCGTGTCATTTCAATTGTTGTGTTCCCTGGAGGTGGTGGTGCGGCAGGTGTGTCGTTCAGAGTATGAGAGCAAGCTTTTCCGGTTGGCTTTTGCGTTAGCCTTTTTTGGAGCTTTTCGGGTAGGGGAATTGGTTTCCCCCAGTTCGGTAAAAGCGGGGGGCTTGTTGCAGGATAATGTCGATTTGTATGAAGACAGGGTGGAGATAGTGTTGCGAAGGTCCAAAACGGACCAAGGAGGGGCAGGACGTCGAGTGGTTTTGCTGGCGGTCCCAAAGAATCCGGTTTGTCCAGTGTTGTGTGTCAAGGAGTACTTGGCGGGTTTAGATCTCTCAGACGGGCCGTTGCTGCGGCACGAGGATGGCTCGTTTCTGTCGCGGTATCAGTTTATTTCGGTTTTCAGAAAGTGTCTGGTGGCTAGCGGGGTGCAGGCAGAGCAATACTCGTCTCATTCTTTCCATATAGGGGCAGCGACGGAGGCGGTGAGATGGGGTTTAGATGATGCAGGCGTGCAGCGGATAGGGCGTTGGGAGTCGGCGCGTTTCCGTTCTTATGTGCGCTTGAACATGTTGTGATATATTGATGTATAGCATGTTCCGGGTGCGTGCGTTTCCGCCTGAGTATTGATGGTACGCGGCAGCAAGAGGTGGTGCGTGTATGTTCTTCATTTGTTTTGCAGGCCGTGACTCATGCATGGTGTGGATTATGGGACATTCTTTTGTGTACTGGGGTGCCCTTCGCGCGGATGTACGGCCGGACGGTCGACAGCTCAGGATTCCGCGGGACGCGGCGGTTGTGAGGTGGATGGGTATACGGGGAATGACATGGAACAGGGTATTGCCCGAGTTTCACAATTTTGTACTGCTTGACAGGGCGCCGGAGGTACTGGTGTTGCATGTGGGAGGCAACGATTTGGGTATACGCCCTTTCCGGGAGTTGGTACGGGACGTCAAGCATGATTTGCTCTGCTTATGGGCAACTTATCCTAAATTGGTGACGGTGTGGTCTGAGATGGTCCCTAGGAAGAACTGGCGGATGGCCCGTTCTGTGGGAAAAATTAACAAGGCTCGCATTAAGGCTAATAGGGCCATATCGAGCTTCGTGACGCGTAATGGTGGGGTTGCGGTGCGCCACTGGGATCTGGAGGCTGGGACAGGCAGGTACTGGAGAGAGGACGGTGTGCACCTCAATGAGGTGGGGATGGATATGTGGAGTCTGGCTTTGACCGATGGAATTGAGCGAGCGGTGGGAGTGTGGAGGAGCTCGCAGGCGTGAGGTGGTCAAGGCCTGTTTCGCTTTGGCGGGGGGGAGTCCTTGAAGTAGGTCGTAAAAAGTGGTGGGGGGGAATGCACCCCCAATTTGTCGGCTTCTTAGGGTGTTACCCCTTTTGAAAGCTGGGTTATATATATTTATATATATATGGTGGTCATCTGCAAAAAGGTAATTTGGTGCTCCTGGGCCGGGTTACGGCTGGGGGTAAGGTATTTGTGGGCAGATGGCCAAAATTAAGTATCGGTGGCTTCAAGGACTTGCCCCTGTCATTCTGGTTGGTTTATAATGTTATGACCCTGATAGGGTCGCAGTGGGTTATTTGTTGTTATGATGTATCCCCTTTTTTGGGGATTCAAAAAATTATGGTATTTAAAGTTATTGTTATTTAAATAATAAACGGCTGCTGTGGCCATTAAAATCCAACTCTGTTTCAGTGTCTGCTTTGAGAGGGTAGATTTACATAAGGGGAGAAGCGACTCGACTTATTTGAGTCAAGAAGAGGCCGTACTGAAAGAAGAAAAAAGGAATAAGGGAAGGCCTCCATGACTAAAATAGATGGGAGGGACACAGAGTTGGCTGGCCTATGAGAGGAAAAGGGGGGGGGACAGCAGGAGGGCTTGAGTGAGAAGGGGTGGGGATTGAAGGGGATGTACCTGTTTCCTGTTTGTGCTCTCCCTCTCTTCGCCAGGACACAGAAGCAGGAACATGTTCCCGCCCGCCCGCCCTGATGTGGATCGGTTGACCGCGGCAAAAGGTTGCTGCGGATGGTGGTTCTTCTCGTCAAAGTTTATTTGCTTATTGACATTTGTCGTTGGGGGAGGTTAAATTTTGTCATTGCAGCTGCGGGGGGGAGTCCTTGAAGTAGGTCGTAAAAAGTGGTGGGGGGAATGCATCACGGGATGCACCCCCAATTTGTCGGCTTCTTAGGGTGTTACCCCTTTTGAAAGCTGGGTTATATATATTTATATATATATGGTGGTCATCTGCAAAAAGGTAATTTGGTGCTCCTGGGCCGGGTTACGGCTGGGGGTAAGGTATTTGTGGGCAGATGGCCAAAATTAAGTATCGGTGGCTTCAAGGACTTGCCCCTGTCATTCTGGTTGGTTTATAATGTTATGACCCTGATAGGGTCGCAGTGGGTTATTTGTTGTTATGATGTATCCCCTTTTTTGGGGATTCAAAAAATTATGGTATTTAAAGTTATTGTTATTTAAATAATAAACGGCTGCTGTGGCCATTAAAATCCAACTCTGTTTCAGTGTCTGCTTTGAGAGGGTAGATTTACATAAGGGGAGAAGCGACTCGACTTATTTGAGTCATGTCACCACATTATAAGTGCCCTGTCTCCTACATAAGGAGATCGGCGCTGTAATGTAGGTGACAGTAATGCTTTTTATTTAAAAAAACGATCTATTTTAAACCACTTTATGAGCGATTTTTATTTTTATGCGAATGAGTTTCTTAATGCCCAACTGGGCGTGTTTTACTATATGACCAAGTGGGCGTTGTACAGAGGAGTGTATGAGGCTGACCAATCACTGACCAATCAGCATCATGCACTCCTCTCCATTCATTTACACTGCCATAGCGATATAGCTATATCGTTATGTGCAGCTACATACACAAACATTACTGCAGGGTCCTGATAATGAACATACATCACTACCAGCCTGGACGTGATGTTTATTCAGAATCTTGACACTTCGGAATCTTTTCTGTGAGATTCCAGCAAGGCAAGCGTAATCTCGTTTGAAACGACAGGTTACATCGTAATCTCACTGACAGCCTGAGACCCGACATTCAGCTGCCCGTTCGCTCGGGCAGCAAGTTAAAACCCGAGCCGTAAAAAGTCTATGGCTTGGGCTTTAAGGACCCTGACCGCTGGCCGTAAAAACACAGCCAGCGGTCGGGGACCAGTTAAAATAGCAATACCTGGTAGTAGTCGGTGAAAAATCATTTTTATGTAAACTATAATTACCTTCTACGTATGCTCTGTATATCTAGTATTGCGTTTTTTTGTGTTTCCACGCCATATGCTAATGAGCGTAAGAGTCATCTTCATTCCTCAAGCCTTTCCAAGTTAACCCCACCTCCTTACTTTTGATTGACAGATCCTCACCTCCCCCCAGCACACACAATATCCCACTCTTGCGCATCAATGTCCTGTTCTGGTGCGTGCGCTCAATGGGACAACATAGTGGCGCACGTGCAGTGACTAGATTTGAGGGAAGGGTGTCGGACCATACATGATGGGCAGTTGCATTATCTCAGATGAGATTTCGGCATTCGGGACGGACCAGTTTTCGGCGATGGGCGGGCATAAGAAGAGGAACAAACCAGACTGTCGGTCTATTACCATAAAAGGCGCAAAATGTTAACAGACCGTTATTTACAGTCGTAGGAGAGGGGATAATGCCGATTAACTTTTGACAGCAGCAGCCAGCGAGGGGTGAGGAGAGTTTAAAGAGGCTCTGTCACTAGATTTTGCAACCCCTATCTGCTATTGCAGCAGATCGGCGCTGCAATGGAGATTACATTAAAGTTTTTATTTTTTAAAAACGAGCATTTTTGGCCAAGTTATGACCATTTTTGTAGTTATGCAAATGAGGCTTGCAAAAGTCCAAGTGGGTGTGTTTAAAAGTAAAAGTCCAAGTGGGCGTGTATTATGTGCGTACATCGGGGCGTTTTTAATACTTTTACTAGCTGGGCGTTCTGATGAGAAGTATCATCCACTTCTCTTCAGAACGCCCAGCTTCTGCCAGATCACGCTGTGACGTCACTCACAGGTCCTGCATCGTGTCAGACGAGCGAGGACACATCGGCACCAGAGGCTACAGTTGATTCTGCAGCAGCATCAGCTTTTGCAGGTAAGTAGCTACATCGACTTACCTGCTAACGCCGATGCTGCTGCAGAATCAACTGAAGCCTCTGGTGCCGATGTGTCCTCGCTCGTCTGACACGATGCAGGACCTGTGAGTGACGTCACAGCATGATCTGGCAGAAGCTGGGCGTTCTGAAGAGAAGTGGATGATACTTCTCGTCAGAGCGCCCAGCCAGTAGAAGTATTAAAAACGCCCCGATGTACGCACATAATACACGCCCACTTGGACTTTTACTTTTAAACACACCCACTTGGACTTTTGCAAGCCTCATTTGCATAACTACAAAAATGGTCATAACTTGGCCAAAAATGCTCGTTTTTTAAAAATAAAAACGTTACTGTAATCTCCATTGCAGCGCCGATCTGCTGCAATAGCAGATAGGGGTTGCAAAATCTGGTGACAGAGCCTCTTTAAGGCTGGGTTCACACAGAGTTTTATGCAGGCGGAAAATCTGCCTCAAAATTCCGTTTGGAAGTTTGAGGCAGATTTTCCTCTTCCTGCACGCCGATTTTCGCAGCGTTTTTTTTACCTGCGGCCATTGAGCGCCACAGGCATAAAATGCCACGAAATAAGCTTTCTCTGCCTTCCATTGATGTCAATGGGAGGTCAGTAGCGTAAACGCCCGAAGCTAGGGCATGTCCCTTCTTTCTCCCACGAGACGGTTTTACCGCTTGTGGGAAAAAGACACCTCCGCCTCCCATTGAAATCAATGGGAGGCATTTTCGTGCCGTTTTTGACGAGTTTTGCGGAACGGTTTCCTCGTCAACAAACTTGTCAAAAAAACTCAGTGTGAACATAGCCTAATAGGTGAAATGCTGGTGAAAGGTTCCCTTTAACTAATACATTGCAATAAATTCAAAGGCATAGCTTTAATATAAATTGTATATATTCAACATTATTATTGTAATAGAGCACATTGCTGTAACACTTCTCACCTTTTTATTTCCCCCATCTTCATTGATTCAAACACTTCTTCATCATCATCTTCTTCGACACTGCCTTGAGTCACACTCTTAGGAAATTCAGGAATCTCTGTGACGGCAGGGTTGTCTTGATGTTCAGCTTTCTCAGTGCTGGTATCTGTGTTACTTTCACTGTCTTTTTGACTACCAATAGCTGAATCCAGGCCTTCATTTTCCGCCAGAATATCATCTATATTGGTTTCCCGGTAGCACCTAAGCGGTACGGAGTCCAGGTCTGTTTCCGAGTATTTGATAGTTCTGCGGATAATGCCGGTCTCAGAGGCTTGTGTTGTCAAATTAGTCGAGGGAGTTGTCTCTATTTCAACCTCCATGTGACACAAACTATGCTCACACACTACTATGGTCTTATTTTTCAAAGCGCTGCCGTTGATAGGGGAGCATGGAGTTGATGAAGTCTCAGACATATGTAAACCTGAAAGTAAAAGATATACATATTAAATGACATCATATTTGCATAAGCATACAATGCATTCTATGATTTAACCCATTAAGGACCAAATCATTTGTTGCCTTTAATACCAGCAGATTATTATTATTTTTATTTTTTTGCTTTCCTGCATTCTGGTGGTTTAGACACTTATTTTTACTTTGAGGCAGATGTAGGAGGCATTAAAAGCGGTTCACTTACACTATAAGTAACATGTTCTCTTTATTGTACAGGTTGATACAATAATGCTCTGTATTTTTTTTTAGGATTCAGGACTTTTATAAAAACTGTGAAACCTGTTTATCTTTATTTATTTTTTTTACTTTTGTGACTTTTTTTTTTATGATCCAACTTCATTAAGCTTTGTTTTTTTCCCTCTAGGGGGACTTTTACTTTTGATTTTAACTTTTTAACGATAACGCATTGACATTTTTATGTGAAAAAAATAAATAAATAAAATAAAAAAAATTGACGTATGGCCAACAAAGCATTCTCACGAATAACCATGGGCTGTCCAAAACGGGACCCCCCCATTTCTTATTCCACAAAGGTGCCGATTACTGAATACTCCATCTAGAAGGCCAGATCGGCGCTTTCAATTACATTTAAATGCCTTCACCCTTTGCACATTTGGCCATATAATAGATCTATAATTTATATTATTATTTTTGTATCTTTTTACTTTCTTTATGAATACGGTACAATAAAGTGCGTGTTTGTGTACCTGGATAGCACCTGCAGGCTTTGTCGGAGCACAAGTCCTTACCAGTCCTTTGGGTTTCCGGTGAACCATAGAAGAACTCCCATTTGGCTTTTGCAATCTTCTGTGCATGTAAAGAGGCCTCCTTTGGATACCCCCATGTGTCAGCCTGAAAAATGAAAAAAAAAAAAAACACATTAGGAACAAAAATGTTAAAAAAATAAAGAAAAAAAAAATTACAGCATATAAGTTCATTTCCTAATAAGACAACCCATTAAAGTACCTGCTGAATGTGATCTGATCTCCTTGGACTTCTTGGTGACTGCTCGTTTGACGACATGACTTCATCTTTACAGTAATTGGCTTCTCTTGAAATCCGTTGGAGAAGGGGGCTTTGAGAAGGATTTGATGACATATTAGCTGGTGATATGTTACCGGATATTGGACAGCTTGCATTAACATTTGTACTGGGAGAATCACATTCTGGAATCAGGTGACTGTCTGAACCACCGACTGAGCAGGGATTTCCACTCGCTGATGGCTTCTCGCATGTTTGAGGACTTTCAGACTTCAGCTGCGTTTGACTTCCTTGGGGAGATAATGTAGGTTGTGGCGAGCCAACCCTCTGTTCACTGCAACTAGCAACATCTGCTGCCTCCCCAGTGTCTTTGTCGCAAACTGCTAGTTCAGCAGCACAACTCACTTCTCTATGGACATTGCCTTCTTGTGGCACAATTTGACTTGAATCAGAATCCGATGGAATTCCATTTAAAGCCTGGACACTGGATTTTTTGACAAACGTAAATGTTACAATAGAACTATGTCCCACAGACTGAGGAAGCACCACAGGTTTCCTACTCCCTGGTGAACTTAGAGGATTGCTTCTCAATGGACTGCAAGGAGCAGTTACCCTCCCAGATCGATGTCCTGTTTCAGGAACGTTGCAAACCAAAGACCCTGTACTATTATACATTCCTAGGTGAGCACGTCTAGCTTCAGGTGTAAGGCTTTTTCTTAGTACTTGAATCCTCCTGGAATTGAGGTCTGGAGTAAAACATCGGTGGGGGCTAAAAGTTACTTCTGAGTTTAATCCTTGTAGCCAAGACTTGCCTTCAATTTCTCGGAGGGCCCTTGGAGATGAAAGGATGCAGTCCCCCTCAGGAAGGAAGCGGACAACCCCACTAGTTTGAGCCATCATTCTAATTTATAGATCTGTGACATTCAGTTGCTTCAGGTATAAATTGTAGCGTTCATTAAACATAGTTTGGTATACATATCCATGCAGCTCTGTAGAAATCTGAAAAACACAGAAAGATAGGACTAAAAAAAATGTCATAAAGTCAACATTTGGCATCAAAATATATCAAATACTGTATATTGTAGACACTGTATATTGTAGGCACTGTCCAAAAGATGTTGATGTTGCATTGCCAGACCAGTGATTGGCTGGGCTAGTATGTACCATGTTTTCCTATGGTGCACATTCCAAAATGTATGCTGTTTAAATAAAAGCAATCATATTAGACTCTGTTCACACTTGCATTGCCATTTGCTTTTTTTCTGCTCCAACATAGGAGCAGAACAACAAAAATAACGGAAGTGCTAGATCCGTCACATGATGGAATCCAATGGCATCTAATACAACCTATTAACTTAATTGGGTACCATCGGGTTAATGTCATAACTTCCGTCATTTTGCCAGACAAAAGAAAGCTGTATGTTTCGCTATTTTGTAAAGCAACAGAATGTGTCATGGAGGCCCCTAACGGAGCCCCCGACGCAGATGTGAACAGGGCCTTAAATGTAGCTTCATCACATATTCAGATTCTAAGGATAAAGTACATCTCTTCACTGTTAAAACTCAGCATCTGATCCAAGTTTCTGCAGTAAGAGTAATGTCCGAACTAAAAAAATATGCCAGTAATATTAAAGTTTCAGATCACCCTTAAAATATCTCAGCATAGCACTACAATTACCTATCTACCATTAAAATGTTACAGCCTGTTGGCTTACACATAATACCATAGTGTCTATACCCCTGGTGTCAACCCTGCTGCCATTGCAAATCTTCAATTTCTGCTACTTCGGAATGTATGAAAGAGTACTTAAACAACGACGGCATATTAGCTAGTATTGTTGGGAATCCATTTTGTAATGACACATGCTTATAATTTTTCCTCAGATGATGTCATTTACGTAACATATAGCAGAGCCGAATTTAATGTTGTAGTCACTTGCATCTCTTCCCTATATCAGTCTTACACACTCTAGATCTAATGTCATCGGCAGCCAATTGACCTATGAGTATGTTTTTGGAAAGCAAAAAGAAATCCAAACAAATACGTGGAAAACAATCAAACCATGTGCAAAAGTTAGTCCTCTACTCCAATCCTTCAAGGCAAATGTGTTAACTACTGAGGCACGGTGTTATTTATTTCATCCAATGTGACAGCTTAATGAGTTTACCGACAGTCCTAAAGAAAATTACCAGTAACATTTCAAGATACCACAATGATTAGTGTCAAAACATATTAACCTACTGCACTGCCAAACTCACCTCTGCTACATCTGTAGAAAAACTTATTAAGATGGTAATAAATTGCGAAAGTGTGTTGCTTTAAGAGAAACAACTTTACCTATTTACTCCCAAGGAACTTGTTTAACTTCTAAATTATATTGCTGACAATGACCATTATTTTTTAAACCATCTGTTAGGGCATTTGATGGATTCTTTTCCTAAGTAATTATGCTCTTAGCATACTGTATTGCTTCATACTAAATCCCCAAAAGTGCAAATTCATGAAATCTGTTTTCCAAAGTAGCTTGCTGGAGTACAAACCGTAATAAACCAGTTTTATAATGTTCGGACTTAAAAATAGGTCAACCTGTAAGAAGCTGAAGTGATCAAAATGTTGCATGTTCACCAAATATCTCGCTCCACAAAAAACATGCCTTTACACCACTCAGTCGCCAGAAAAACTAAAAAGTTACGGCTCTCAGAAGGTCACTACAAAACAAAAAATTTTTTTTTAACAAAAAAAAAGCTATTGAAATTTTGTATCGCCGTAATCGTATTGACCCACAGAATAAAGTTAACATGTAGTTTCTACCGTACAGTAAACATCGTAAAAACTAAACCCAAAAATCAACGGAGGAATCTTTTTTTTTTTTTTTTTAGTTTCTCAGTACATTATATGGTAGAATAAATTGTGCCATTAAAAACTACAACTAGTCCTGCCAAAACCAAACCCTCATATGGCTATGTCGTCGAAAAATGTAAAAAAGGGTATGGCTATTGAAATGTGACTATGGAAAAAACTAAGACTTCGTTCACATCTGCGTTGGGACTCTGTTGATGGGTTTCATCTGAGCATTACATAGTTACATAGTTAGTACGGCTGAAAAAAGACACATGTCCATCAAGTTCAACCAAGGGAAGGGAAAAGGGAAGGAAAAATTTCTACACATAGGAGCTAATATTTTTTTGTTCTAGGAAATTATCTAACCCTTTTTTAAAGCCATCTACTGTCCCTGCTGTGACCAGCTCCTGCGGTAGGCTATTCCATAGATTCACAGTTCTCACTGTAAAGAAGGCTTGTCGCCCCTGAAGCTTGAACCTTTTTTTCTCCAGACGGAGGGAGTGCCCCCTTGTTTTTTGAGGGGGTTTTTACAAGGAACAGGATTTCACCATATTTTTTGCATGTGCCATTAATATATTTATATAAGTTAATCATGTCCCCCCTTAGTCGTCTTTTTTCAAGGCTAAATAGGTTTAATTCTTTCAATCTTTACTCATAACTTAAATTCTCCATGCCCCTAATTAGCTTCGTTGCTCTTCTTTGTATTTTTTCCAACTCCAGGGCATCCTTTCTATGAACTGGAGCCCAGAACTGAACTGCATATTCTAGATGAGGCCTCACTAATGCTTTGTAAAGTGGTAATATTACATCCCTGTCCCACGAGTCCATGCCTCTTTTAATACACGACAATATCCTGCTGGCCTTTGAAGCAGCTGATTGACACTGCATGCTGTTATTGAGTTTATGATTTACAAGTACACCCAGATCCTTCTCAACAAGTGAATCCGCCAGTGTAGCTCCCCCTAGGACATATGATGCATGCAGGTTGTTGGTACCCAGATGCATAACTTTACATTTATCTACATTAAACTTCATCTGCCAAGTGGACGCCCAAACACTTAGTTTGTTTAAATCTGCCTGCAATTCATGAACATCTTCCATAGACTGAACTATATTACATAGCTTGGTGTCATCTGCAAAAATAGAAATAGTGCTATTAATCCCATCCTCTATATCATTAATAAATAAGTTGAATAATAGTGGTCCCAGCACTGAACCCTGGGGTACACCACTTATAACCGGTGACCATTCAGAGAAGGAATCATTGACCACAACTCTCTGGATACGGTCCTTGAGCCAATTCTCAATCCAATTACAAACTATATTTTCTAAACCTATAGTCCTTAATTTACCCATTAGGCGTCTATGGGGGACAGTGTCAAATGCCATTGCAAAGTCCAAAAACACTAAATCCACAGCGGCCCCTCTGTCTAGACTTCTGCTCACCTCTTCATAAAAACAGATTAGGTTAGTTTGACAACTTCTGTCCTTAGTAAAACCGTGCTGGCTGTCACTTATAATGCTATTTATTGTCACATAATCCTGTATATAGTCCCTCAATATCCCCTCAAACATTTTCCCCACGATGGATGTTAAGCTTACTGGTCTATAATTACCTGGGGAAGACCTAGAGCCCTTTTTGAAAATAGGCACCACATTTGCGCTGCGCCAGTCCCTTGGCACTATACCAGTCACTAGAGATTCTCTGAATATTATGAAAAGGGGGACAGAAATAACGGAACTAAGCTCTTTAAGAATTCTAGGGTGTAACCCATCTGGTCCCGGGGCCTTGTGCACATTTATTTTATTTAATTTAGCTTGGACCATCTCTACATTCATCCAATTCAGTATATCCACTGATATATTAACAGCACTGGCACCGGCTACATCAGCTGCTCTTTCTTCAGTTGTATATACAGAGCTAAAGAACCCATTTAGTAACTCTGCCTTCTCTTGATCCCCCTGTGATCAACTCCCCATTACCATTATCTAGGGGTCCTACATGTTCAGACCTTGGCTTTTTAGCATTTATATACTTGAAGAATTTTTTGGGATTTGTTTTACTATCCTTGGCCATCTGCCTTTCATTTTGTATTTTTGCTAATTTTATTATATTTTTACAGATTTTATTAAGCTCTTTATATTTTACAAAGGCTACAGCTGTACCCCCAGATTTGTATTTTTTAAATGCCCTTTTTTTGTCATGTATTGCCCCTTTCACAGAAGGTGTAAGCCATGTGGGGTTTAATTTGAGTCGTTTATACTTGTTACCTATAGGAATAAATTTTGCACTATAATTACCCAAAGTAGATTTGAAAATCTCTCATTTATCATTTGTTCCATTATTTGACATTAGTTCTTGCCAGTCCATATCCTGAATTGCAGCCCTCATCCTGGGGATTTTGGCTTTTTTAAAATTAAATGTTTTTGCCCTCCCAGCCTGCGTTTGTTTTTTACAGTATAGGTAAAATGTAACTATATTATGATCACTGTTACCGAGGTTTTCACGAACATTGACATTCCCAACAAGATCTGCATTATTAGAAATGACCAGATCCAACAGAGCTTCACCTCTAGTCGGGTCTTCCACAAACTGGCCCATAAAATTTTCCTGCAACAGGTTGAGGAAATGTCTCCCCTTTGCAGTTGAAGCTGAACCATGACACCAATTAATATCCCGGAAATTAAAATCTCCCATTATCACTACAGTACCCGCCTGTGCAGCCCGCTCCATCTGTTTATATAGCTGAACATCCATCTCCTCAGTTATATTGGGGGGTCTATAGATTACACCAAAAGTAATTTTTTCAGTGTTTACCTCCCTTTCTAGTTCCACCCACAAGGTTTAAACCTCCTCACAGTATTCACCCACTATTGTCTCTTTCACACTCGCCTTCATATCATTTCTCACATACAGACATACACCACCACCTTTCCTATTTGTCCTGTCTTTCCGAAAAAGTGTAAAACCCTGTAGATTTACAGCCCAGTCATGTGAAGAGTCATGAACGGAATCAAACTGAAACAAACGGAAACCATAGATTTCCGTTTGCATCACCATTGATTTCAATAGTGACGGATCCAGTGCCGATTTCAATAGTGACGGATCCAGTGCAAATGGTTTCCGTTTGTCCCCATTGTGAAATCAATGGTGATGGAAACGGAAACCTATGGTTTCCATTTGTGTCAGTGAGGGCTCCATTCTGACAGAAAGCTCAGACGGAACGTCGGAACGGAGCCCTGATGCAGATGTGAACATAGCCTAAGGCCTAGTTTACATGGAGGAATTTGCATGCAGAAAATATCTGCCTCAAAATTCGGTCAGGAACTTTGAGGCAGTTTTTCACCTGCCTGCCCTTTATTGCCGTGGTTTCTCGCAAGCGGGCATTGAGGGCCGCAGGCAAAAATTGCAATGAAAATCTCTTTCCCTGCCTCCCATTGATTTCAATGGGAGGTCAGAAGCGGCAAAAAAGAACATGCCAGTTTTTTTCCCGCGAGCAGCTAAAAGCCGCCACAGAAAAAAACACCTCCGCCTCCCATTGAAATCTATGGGGTTTTACTAATAAAATGCAAAGGATAAATTAATCATCAAGATGTGCGTATACTTCAATAAAAGGCAGTCTGGAGCACTAAGCAATTGTTGCAGCTCTTTAATCAAGGAAAGGTTTTTAGACCATCTCCAAACCACAGGCATCTCTAGCAGCGGGCTGGGGATTCAACCGCCCCGGGCGCCGACGGCTAAGGTGGCGGCGGCGCCCCTATAACAAACCGCCACCCTGCCTACTTCCCTACAATTGTATCTGTGCCTAAAGGACAGAGATACAATTGAACGGATCACTAGCGCTGGCAGGGCAAGGAACATTAGTTCCTTACCCTGCCATTTAAAGCCTTTCAATGACACAAGCGCCGCAATGACGTCATCGCCCTGCTAACGTCGTTCAACTACAGAAGAGAAAGACCAGGCCTCTGTTGCAAGAGGCCGGTGTGGGAACGGGATCAGGTGAGTGTGTGAATATAGACTTTTTCAGTGAACAGTGTGAGTGGCTCTATCTACAGGAGGCTCTATGGTGGGCACTATGTATGGGGGAACTATATAAAGGGGGGTTCTACGGGGGCCAATATCTATAAAGGGGGCTCTATGTGGGGCACAATCTACAGGGGGCAGTGTGTGCTTTACTTTACGGTGACACAATTGTATGGTACTATTATATTCAGGGGCACAGTGTATAGTGCGATTATATTTAGGGGCATAGTGTGTGGCACGATGAGAATCATAACTTTGTTTATAGGTGCGATAATATAATGTTTGAAAAGTGAGAAGCTGAAGACATCTGAGTGGCAAACTGCAGAAATGGGCTGTGACTGGGAGAAGTCATCATAGAGGTCTGGGCTGGATGGAGAAGTAAAAAGAAAAAAGACCAGAATCCAAGAAGATGTCACCTGTGAGTCACTAATTGTAAATGTTTATTCTGCCTCTAACTAATCAATCAATACTGTAGTCATTGTATGCTCTGCAAAGAGATGGGTGGTATCATTTTTTTTGTGAAACAGCAACTACCAGCATATCCTCACCATTGTTCGGGCCATGCTGGGAGCTATAATTTCATGCTGTACAAACCTATATGCAGGGGTTAAACAATCTGCAAACAATGAGAATTTTATCTTCGTTTATAGGTGCGGAAATGTTTGAAAAATAAGAAGCAAACTGCAGAAATGGGCCGTGGCCGGGAGAAGACTTCATGGGGTCTGGGCCGGATGGAGAAGAAAAGAGAAAAAGAACGACTCCAAAACTGAGAGGACGTCAACTGTGAGTAACAATGTAAATGTTTATTCTGCCTCTAATCAATACTATAGTCACTGTATGAACTGCAGCGAGATGATGGGTGGTATAATTTTTTTCTTGTGAAACAGCAACTCCCAATATATTTTTACAATTGTTCGGGCCAAGCTGGGAGCTGTAGTTTTACACTGCACAAACCTATACGGCAGGAGTTACACTGAATTTGATCTCTGTATTGAGATGTATTTGTGCTGGTACTATATATATGTACTGAGAATGGTTCTGGTACTGTATTTATGTATGCAGCTTTGTTCTGGTGCTGTATATATGTATTGAGCTTGGTACTGGTGGTGTATTTATGGTCTAAGCTTGGTTCTTGTGCTGTATTTATGAACGGAGCTTGGTTCTGGTGCTGTATTTATGTACGGAGCTTGGTTCTGCTGCTGTATTTATGTACGGAGCTTGGTTCTGCTGCTGTTTATATGTACTAAGCTTTATTCTGGTGCAAGAAAGAACATAGGGAGAAATCCTCCAGCTCACCTGACACACTCCGGTGTGTCGTAGATAGCGCCCGGATCCTCGTGTCGGCACACGGATAACAATAGGAGACAAGGAACAAAGGTAGGATCCAGCTCTAGATAGCGTTTAAAATGGAAGACTGTTTTCCAAGTTTAATGATGTAGATTTAAAAGGAAGTCCAGTAGTATTAGGTCCTGGGTGTGTACAAAGTGGAGGGATGGTGTCCTCTTAGGCCTACGCGTTTCGGACGACAACTGCGTCCTTAGACTTGGTAGTAGTCCTTTTAAATCTACATCATTAAACTTGGAAAACAGTCTTCCATTTTAAACGCTATCTAGCGCTGGATCCTACCTTTGTTCCTTGTCTCCTTTATTCTGGTGCTGTATATATATGTAATGAGCTTGGTTCTGGAACCATATTTATTACTGTGCTTCTTCCAGTGCACACTGAATATTCATGCCTATGATGCTGAATGTGTACAAATAGGTCTATAATTAATAAGTGTAATATACTGAGTGCAGGTAGATAGGTATGTAATTTATCTGCATTTATACACTGCAGATTTTATGCAGAATGGGATCAGGAATTTTATAAATCTTATCTGCTTGTCTTAAACAGATTTATAGAACATGTGAACATAAAAATTATATGGTTTTCTTCTTTGCTATTTGTCCTCTATCACCCTATAGGGCGTGTGGGGGTACCGTTTCATTTTTCACCTCAGGCAGCAGAAGGGCTAGGTGCACCCCTGGGCGCATAGATAATCTGTTCAATGCAATTGTCAGTGACCTGTTGTGGTAATGCTGCCTTTGTCCTGTCCTCCTCTTCTCTGCAATTTGGACTGGAGGCGGAGACAGCAGGAGGAGAGGATAGAAAACCATGAGGAAAGGACTCCCGCCTCCTACCCAGGCTGGACCCATGTACACTGCAGACACAGCCCGGGAAAAGATACATCACTGGTAGGTTGTCCCTAGTTTCAGGGAGTTCCTGTCAGTAGCATCACTCTTGCTCATGAGCTATGTATGTGATTTCATTCTATCTTTTAGTAAGCATTATTTGATTTTGGAAGGGGGGGGGGGGGTTTTGATGTATACAACAGAAGAAAGAGCAGCTGATGTAGCCGGTACCAGTGCCGTTAATACATGAATATACTGAATTGGCTAAATGTAGTTATGGTCCAAGCGAAGTTAAATAAAATAAATGTGCACAAGGCCCCGGGAGCAGATGGGTTAGACCCTAGAGTTATTAAAGAGCTTAGTTCAGTTATTTCTCTCCCCCTCTTCATAATATTTAGAGACTCTCAAGTGAATGGTATAGTGCCAAGGGACTGGCGTAGGGCAAATGTGGTGCCTATTGTCGAAAAGTGCTCTAGGTATTCCACGGGTAATTATAGACTTTTTAGCTTAACATCAATTGTGGGAAAAATGTTTGTGGTGCTATTGAGTGACTATATACAGGATTATGTGACAAAAAAATAGTATTACAAGTGACAGCCAGCACGGTTTTACTAAGAACAGAAGTTGTCAGACCAACCTGATTTGTTTTTATGGAGAGGTGAACAGAAGCCTAGACAGAGGGGCCGCTGTGGATATAGTGTTTTTGGACTTTGCAAAGGCATTTGACACTGTCCCTCATAGACGTCTAACGGGTAAATAAAGGACTATAGCTTTAGAAAGTATAGTTTGTAATTGGATTGAGAATTGGCTTAAGGACCGTATCCAGAGAGTTGTGGTCAATGATTCCTACTCTGAATGGTCCCTGGTTATAAGTGGTGTACCCCAGGGTTGAGTGCTGGGACCACGATTATTCAACTTATTTATTAATGATATAGAGGATGGGATTAATAGCACTATTTCTATTTTTGCAAATGACACCAAGCTATGTAGTATTGTTCAGTCTATGGAAGATGTTCGTGAATTGCAAACTGATTTGAACACACTAAGTGGTTGGGTGTCCACTTGGCAAATGAGGTTTAATGTAGACAAATGTAAAGTTATGCATCTGCGTACCAACAATTTGAATGCATCATATGTCCTAGGGGGGAGTTATACTGGGAGAGTCACTTGTGGAGAAGGATCTGGGTGTACTTGTAGAGCACAAACTAAATAACAGCATGCAATGTCAATCAGCTGCTTCAAAGGCCAGCAAGATATTGTCGTGTATTAAAAGAGGCATGGACTCGCGGGACAGGGATGTAATATTACCACTTTACAAAGCATTAGTGAGGCCTCATCTAGAACATACAGCTCAGTTCTGGGCTCCAGTTCATAGAAAGGATGCCCTGGAGTTGGAAAAAATACAAAGAAGAGCAACTAAGTGGATAAGGGGAATGGAGAATCTAAGTTACGAGGAAAGATTAAAATCATTAAACTTATTTGTAATGGCAGGGGGTAGGGAGACGGACAAGTAAGCCCTAATCTACCCGCCACTCTGTCCCTGCCTACTTGCAACGACCCGCCCTAGGCGACGGGGTACAACTGGGCGGCGGTCCCTGCGCTCAGTAAGTGCACGACAAACACGACAAACATACAAAGGAACACAAGCAAGGAAAAGGGGCCGTTGCCCACGGCAACACCGTGAGCAACCAGAGTGGTGAACGAGCAGAGTCAAGCCAGGAGTGTGCGAGGTACAAAACGAAAAGCAGAAGAGTAGTCGGTAAGCCAGGGTCTGTATGGAGCAGGATCAAAAATAGCAGGAGCTGTAGCTGGGCCAGGAAACCACAAGGAAAGAATCACAAGCACCGAGGGACAGGAAGTGCAGGCTTAAATAGACCGAGGGCGGGAGCTAGCTGAGTCTGGCCAGGTTACGATAGGCTCTCCCACTCCTAAGCCTGCCAGCCTGAATGGTGGAAGCAGGAGTCAGTCTCAGGGATGTATTCTCAGGTGCTGACTAATTAGTTCTGGGAGTTAACCCCGAAGCTGTGCCTGGCAGATCCTTTACATTATTTAGCCTTGAAAGAAGACTACTAAGGGGGGACATGATTAACTCATAGAAATATATGAATGGCACATCGAAAGAATATGCTGAAATCTTGTTCCATGTAAAACCCCCTCAAAAACAAGGGGGCCTCCCCGCCTGGAGAAAAAACGTTCAATGTGCAGAGGCGACAAGCCTTCTTTACTGTGAATCTATGAAATAGTCACCACAGGGATAGTAGATGGCTTTCAAAAAGGCTATCTCAATGAGTGGAAATTTTTCCCTTCCCTTTTTCCCATCCCTTCGTTGAACTTGATGGACATGTGTCATACGGTGTAACTATGTTCGCCCGGTTGCTAAAATGCCCTAGAAGCTTCCCTGCTCCAAACAATTGGAAATTCACAATTTTACAGTGAGTATTGTTTACAAATGGAAAGCCTTCAAGACAGTTTGCAATCATTCCAGTATGGGTGTTCCAACAAACTCAGTCCAAGGTCACACAATTTAATGCTCACAGATATAAAAGGAAAACCCAGGAGCTACATCACATGATCTTTAGACCTCTGTAAGCACATTCAACATTTAGGACAGCACAATTAGAAAAAGACTGAACAAGTATGACTTTCAGGGAAGGGAGGCTAGGAAAAAGCCCCCCCCCTCCAAAAAAAATTATAAATATGGCAGCATGACTGGTTTACAAAATTTAATCTGAACAAACCACGAAAGTTCTTTGGACTGATGAGACCAATGTGGATACGTTTGGTTATCATACAGGGCATCATGTTTGGCCAAAAACACAGCGTATCACCACAAACACCTCATTCCAATTGTCAGGCAAAGTGGTGAAGGGTGAGGATTCGGAATTGTTTTGCAGCCACAGGACCTGTGGAACTTGCAGTCATTGAGACAAAGATGTACTCCCTTCTATACCAGAATATTCTTGAGACAAACGTGAGGCCATATGTCCAGCAGCTTAAACCCTTCCCGACATTTGTCGTAAGTATACAACATAGAAAGCCAGTGCTTCCCGCAAAATGTCGTATGCTTACGCCAAATGTTTGGCACCGGCTCAGAAGCTGAGTCGGTGCCATCATCCCCGGATGTCAGCTGTATCTGACAGCTGACATCCGGCTGTAATGGCGGGGACCAAAATTAGCTTTGATCCCAGTCATTACCCCTTCAATGCAGCGTTCAAACGTGATCGCTACATTTAAGCTGTTTGCAGCTCATCGGAACCCCAACAATAAAATTGCCAGGGTTCCGATGGCTGCAATGGCAACCGGAGGCCTAATACTGGCCTCCCGGTGTGTCTAGCACGGAAGCCGGTCAAGATCCTGATCGGCTTCCGTAGCCGCCAGCAAGATGGCGCCGGCTCAGGAGCTGAAACGGCGTCATAAGCGGTGGAAGTCAGTTGTATGTTACAGTTGACATCCACCTGTAATGGCAGGAACCGGAGCTAGCTCCGATCCCTGCCATTAACCCCTTCGATGCAGCAATCGAAAGAGATTGCTGCATCTTAGCGGTTGATAGCAGATCACAAGCCCCGACAGGCAATCAGGACTGGCGACTGCGGCTATGGCAACAGGAGACACAATGGCCTCCTGCTCTGCCATTACGGAAGCCGATTAGGCCCCGCCGGGAGGTGAAGCCTAATCGACTTGCTGTCAGTGAATAACTGACAGATCTAATACATTGCACTACGTAGGTAGTGCAATGTATTAGAAAAAAAACATCAGACAGTTAGACCTAAATGGCACTCCCTCCACTCTGAACCCTACAATGTGCCCAAACAGCAGTTTCCTTCCACATATATGGCATCGTCATACCTGGGAGAACCCTTTTAACAATTTTTGGGGTGTGTGTCTCCAGTGGCATA
The DNA here is from genome assembly GCF_050947455.1 of Rhinoderma darwinii. Taxonomy (NCBI): domain Eukaryota; kingdom Metazoa; phylum Chordata; class Amphibia; order Anura; family Rhinodermatidae; genus Rhinoderma; species Rhinoderma darwinii. The sequence continues at coordinate 58,913,141 of NC_134697.1, read as the reverse complement.
AGCTGGGCATGACATATTTGTCACTGAAATGGCAGAACTAGGGAAAAATATACACTTATTATTTCACATCTGAGCCTCTGCAATTGTGAACCAATACTTTGTAAATCACCAAATTAGGCCTAAATTTTACATGGTACTCTTTCACTCCTGAGCCTGGTGGAATGTCCAGGCAAAAGATTAGCGCCCCATGTAGGGTGTTTCAAAAACCGGGAAACACCGCATAATAATTAAAGAGCTGTCTTGTTATGGTGGCACAAGCTGGGCACCACATATTGGCATATCTATGGAAAAAAAATCCCATTTTCACTCTGCAACATCAAGCGCACACTAATTTCTACAAAACACCTGCAGGGTTAAAATGCTTACTACACCCCTAGGTAAATGCATTTAAGGGGTGTCGTTTCCAAAATTGGGTCACTTCTGCTCGGTTTCCACTGTTTTGGGCCCACAGGCGCCCAGAAACCAATCCAGCAACATCTGCACTCCAAATGGCGCTCCTTCCCTTCTGAGCCCTGCCGTGTGCCCAAACAGAAGTTTATGACCACATATGGGGTATTTCCGTACTCAGAAGAAATTGCTTTACAAAGGTTTGGTTCTTTTTTTCCTTTATTTGTTGAGAAAATTACAAATTTTGCGCTAAAGCTACGTCTTATTGAAGAAAAAGGATGGTTTTGATTTTCACTGTTCAATTCTAAGAAATTCTATGAAACATCTTTGGGGTCAAAATGCTTACTACACCCCTAGATGAATTCCTCAAGAGGTGTAGTTTCCTAAATGGAGTCACTTTCTGGGCGTTTTCATTGTTTTGTCCCCTCAGGGGTTTTGTAAATGTGACATGGCCTCCGCAAACAATTCCTGCTAAATGTGATCTCCAAAAGCCAAATAGCGCTCTTTCCCTTCTAAGCCCTGCCGTGTGTCCAAACAGCCGGTTATTACCACATGTGGGGTATTCTTTTACTCAGGAGAAATTGCTTTACAAATTTTGCGGTGCTTTTTCTCCTTCAGTCCTTGTGGAAATGAGAAAAAAATTAGCTAAACCTAAATTTTCTTTGAAAAAAATGTAGATTTTTATTTTCAGGGCCTACTTCCAATAATTTCTGCAAAAACTGTAGGGTCAAAACGCTCATTATACTCCTAGAAAATTTCCAGAATTGGTGTGGTTTCCAAAATTGGGTCATTTGTGGGGGGGGGGTTTCCACTGTTATGTCCCCTCAGGGGCTTTGTAAATGCAACATGGCCTCCGCAAACCATTCCAGCTAAATGTGAACTCCAAAAGCCAAATAGCGCTCTTTCTCTTCTAAGCCCTGCCGTGTGTCCAAACAGCCGGTTATTACCACATGTGGGGTATTTTTTTACTCGGGAGAAATTGCTTTACAAATTTTGCGGTGCTTTTTCTCCTTCAGTCCTTGTGGAAATTAGAAAAAAAATTAGCTAAACCTACATTTTCTTTGAAAAAATTTAGATGGTCATTTTCAGGGCCTACTTCCAATAATTTCTGCAATAAACCTGTGGGGTCAAAATGCTCACTATACCCCTAGATAATTTCCTTGAGGGGTCTAGTTTCCCAAATGGGGTCACTTTTGGGAGGTTTCCACTGTTTTGGCACCACAAGAGCCCTTCAAACCGGACATGGTACCTAAAATATTTTCTAATAAAAAGGAAGCCCCAAGACTCACTAGGTGCTCCTTTGGTTCTGAGGCTGGTGCTTCAGTCCATTACCACACTAGGGTCACATGCGGGATATTTATAAAAACTGCAGACACTGGGCAATAAATATTGAGTTGCATTTCTCTGGTAAAACCTTCTGTGTTACAAAAAAAAAAAACGGATTAAAAATGAATTTCTGCAACAAAAAAAAAAAAAGGAAATTTGTAAATTTCACCTCAACATTGCTTTAATTCGTGTGAAACGTCTAAAGGGTTAAGAAACTTTCTAAATGCTGCTTTGAATCCTTTGAGGGGTGAAGCTTTTAAAAAGCCCTCAAAGCCACTTCACAACTGAACTGCCCCCTGTAAAAATAGCCTTTTGAAAATGTGAGAAATTGCAGCAAAAGTTCTAAGCCCTGTAACGTCCTAGAAAAATAAAACAATATTCAAAAAACGATGCCAATCTAATGTAGACATATGGGGGATGTTAATTAGCAACTATTTTGTGAAGTATAACTGCCTGTCTTACAAGCAGATACATTTAAATTTAGAAAAATGCAAATTTTTGAAATTTTTCACTAAATTTTGGTGTTTTTTTACAATTAAATACTGAATGTATCGAGTAAACTTTGCCAGTAACATAGAGTCCAATGTGTCATGAGAAAACAATCTCAGAATCGCTTGGATAGGTGAAAGCATTCCAAAGTTATTACCACATAAAGTGAAACAAGTTATATTTGAAAAATGAGGCTCTGTCAGGAAGGTCAAAAGTGGCCAAAGAGGGAAGGGGTTAAAAGTTGATTTTAAAAATATACAAGGGAATGTTTGGAAATATTGTCAAGTCATGTATTACCTACCGCATGATGGCGGTTCAAGGGGTTAAAACTACATGACTGTTTCCCATTAAATATACAATGATTTGAACACAATTCCATCTTCCCTGTAATTTTGTTATTATAAATATATCCTATATAATTACAGCAACAGAACCAGGCTCTGACATATATACGGCATCAGAACCAAGCTCAATACATAAATACATCACTATAACCAAGCTCAGTACATATATACAGCTCCAGAACGAAGCTCTGTATATAAATACAGCACCAGAACCAAGATCAGCATATACATACAGCACAAGAACCAAGCTCAGTACATATATACAGCACCAGAACAAAGCTCAGTACATATATACAGCACCAGAACCAAGCTCAGTACATAGATACAACACCAGAACAAGTCTCAGTACATAAATACAGCACCAGAACAAAAAAAAAGCTCAATTTAGCGCAATCCCTGCCGCGTAGGCTTGTACGGCGTAAAACTATAGCTCCCAGCATGGCCCGAACAATGGTATGGACATGCCAGGAATTGCGGTTTCACAGAAAAAAAAAACATCATACCACCCATCATCTCGCTGCAGATCGTACAGTGTCTACAGTACTGATTAGAGGCAGAACAAACATTTAAATTAAGTGACTCACAGGTGACGTCTTCTCAGCTTCTCACTTTTCAAACATTTCTGCACCTATAAACAAACATTAAAATTCTCATGGTGCCACACACTACTCCCCTAAAAATAATAGCACCATACACTGTGCCTCCCACATACATAATGCCCCCTATAGATACTGCCCTCCATAGAGCCCCTGAAGATTGTGCCCCTCATAGTGCCATACATATATCCCCCTGTAGATAGTGGCCCCCATAAATCCCGCTGTAGATAGTAGCCCCTGTAGTTAATGCCCCACATACAGCCCCCTCTAGATAGTGCCCCACATATAGTTCCCCTGTAGACAGTGCCCCACATATAGCCCCCTGAAGAAAGTGCCCCACATATAGTCCCCCCCAGTAGATCGTGCCCCCGTATTTATGTGGATTATATCTATACGTAAATGTCTATCACTTTAAGTTTTCAGCTTTAGTTATTACAGTGTGAATTAGTCCTCCCACAGGCAGATATGGAAAACTGCAGAAGGATTTAAGCCTAGCAAAACCCTCTAATACCTTTTTCGAAGACGAGCTCAATCAGCTAAATACTTTGAGCCTATGCTTCTTTTATCCTGTATGGTATTGGCAGGATAAGAAGAGTAATTCATCTGCAAAATTATAAGAGCACGGAATAAGACTTTAAAAACTTTGCAAAGTTAAGCAGTTTAAATGTACAGAGCTATTTAATAGAGCTGAATATTTATTATTATTTTAAATACTACTTTTAGCCTACATACTCCACTGCAACGTAAATACTCTCTTCTGTTGCAATGGTGCGATCAACTCAACTACCAAGTGACCAAGGTCCTTTTGGAGCGTTCATTGCAGATTCTGTAAGAAATGAAGAGGAGAATAGTGCTTCATGGACCACGGTTTCCAACTGACTTAATTATTATTATCTGCCAGTGGGCACTGCCATTTATTTCTGGAACAGAAGGGAGAACTTTATTTCCATACCCCCTCACGGTGAATACCGATAGAGTGCAACAATTGTTTCTTACTAAATGGAATCGAGGGGTCAGTCAGGTGTCAGTGGCACCTGTCATACTATGGATCTGGCACTGCGTTGTGGTTTGTTAAACATGGACACCATATTGCAGATGTGAATAGAGCCTAAGGCCAGTTTCACATGAGCATAACATGGCCAACATTTCTGTGACCGTATTACGGCCGCAAATCCTGTCTCGTCCGTGAGTCTAATGTCCCAAACTATAAAAACCGATAGAGACAATGGGAAAGTGCATGTATTTGTATATATATATATATATATATATATATATATATATATATATATATATATATATATATATATATTAAAACCCCTTCACGCACCCGGACGGGCTGTATCTTACAGCGGACACCTGGCACTAACCGCAGCATCAGAGGCGTTGAAAAGAGGGGTGCGACCCCTTCGACAGCTCATCGTCCCCCCCCACAGTGAGATCGGGGGGTGACGACAGTTGTTAAGGCAGCCCAGGAATCGTAATGAAAGCCCCCAGGGATGCCTTCACTCTGCCTCTTAACAGAAGCCTGTAAACATGAGTGGTTCAAGTCCCCTAAAATAAAAAAAGTTAACAAAATTGGTATTGCTGCATCCATAAAAGTCTGAACTATTAGAATATAGCATTATTTAATGCGCACGTGAACGCTGGAAAAAATAAAAAATGTAAAACGCCCAAATCAGTTTTTTTTTTGTCAACTTGGCTCTAAAAACAATGTAATAAAAAGTGATCAAAACGTTCTACGTACCAAAAAATGGTACCAATAAAAACTACAGCTCGTCCCGCAAAAAATAAGCCCTCACACCACTCAAATCGGTGAAAAAAAAAAAAAGTTATGCCTCTCATATGTGGCGACACAAAATATTTTTTTTTTAAGAAAACGTTTATCAATAAAAGTAGTGAAATATAAAAAAACGATATAAAATTTAGTATCACCGTAAATATATTGAGCCACAGAATAAAGATAAGTTGTCGTTTTTACTGCACAGTGAAAGCAGTAAAAGCGAAACCGAAAAAACTATTGAGGAATCACAGTTTTTTCTCAACTTCAGCCCACAAATAATTTTTTTTCACTTTCCCAGTACATTATATGGAACTATAAATGGTACCAAAAGAAACTACAACTCCTCCCGCAAAAAATAAGCCCTAACACCACTTTATTGAAAAATAAAAATAAAAGTTATGGCTTTTGGAATCTAAACTACAGCCGCCCGGAATCTTAGCCACATAACGTTAGTTAATCCAAAAAGTTCCTGGCTGCATTATATTTCCGGTGTCAGTTTCTCTGTTTTTGCTTCCATCTTTATTCTCCAATATCAGGACCCCCTATTTGTACATTTTACTAGCACCTATAGCAAAGAAAAATAAATTAAAGCAACCCCGTTGGGTCACATTCCATAAAACGGCAGTGGCTTAATAGTTATATTCAGCCCTGACATTTTGTTTCCTACAAACGGCCATAGTCATAGTGAAAGTTGGTGCCATGATTTCAGTCTACCACTTCACCATATAGAACATAGTAGGAAGCTGTAATTTAAACTGCCTGCATAGACTGTGCTGGCACTCAGTAGTAGACACCAGCATAGTCTAGAAAATAGAGGAGAGGGCAGAGGACTGTCACACTAGTTACAGGACTGCCTGCTCCGGTCTACAGAACTGGGAAACCTAGTACATACACAATATATTAAAGGTAAACCCTTACTATTAGCAATTCCAACCATCCTGAATATTCAGACTACATCGTTTTGAGACAGATTGAAAAGACAGTCAATTAGGAAGTGCCCAACACCCCAGAAGAGGAAGAGACCTAGTGGTTGAGTGGATAAGCGGAGAAATGGACATTAAAAAAAGCGTCTCTTCCAGACAACCACCTTTCATTCACCCTATTAGAGTATGCGGAGATGTTGGAGGGACCTCCAACATGAGACCAGCTGTATATATTAGAACAAAAAAACAAAGTGTCTTTTTACTTGAAAATACTGCTTCATTCACTGAAATTAATGGACCTTATAAATCCACATTAGAGCACTTGATCAATGGTTCCAAAGCTAGTGTCTACAACGGACAACCCTTTGAATGAGTTCACTTTATCGGGCCCATGGTGACCCCAGTCTGCACTGGTAGAATGATGATTTAATGTTGGTGCAATGAGTAATGGACAGGGGGCTAAAAAAAACACAACCAATAATTGTTCTGGCTACCAAGTCAAAAGTTTAAAGTAGACCTGGATAAATCACACTCAGATGTGGTAGCCAGATTAAAAATATTTTTAAAAAAAAGTGTAACCACATCCACTGCCGAGGATTACTAATTCCTGGGATCCACAACAGAATAAATTTGGAGGCAATGCCCCACAAAGTATTAGTAGCTAACTTAAACTAAAGAATCAAAATATTGCTTCCTCAGGATTTTTATTTTTTTTAACTATTAATGACAAAATACTTTAATGCTTTGCTTGCTTAGTCCTTAAAGCATACGGTTTATTTATAGAATTAATCTACATAAAAAGCTGAGTATCATTGCATTAATCTGAGTAAGATTGCATTAGGCCCCATTGACTTCGCGTTTGTGCTATCCGCCGAGTGTATACGTTTTTTTTTTTTGTTTTTTTTTTAAACGTGGACCATTGACAACGTATACAAACGTGTATCATTTTCTGTTAATGTCTGTTTTTTATAGTGTGTACGTTTAGCGCATACTCATACATCGGTATACATTTGCCCATTCTTTACCTAAAAAAAGTATACTTTTTTTTTTCTAAAGTGAACGCCGATTGAAAAAAAAACAAAACGGATAGATTTACTGTATGTAAATGGATACAAACATATAGCATTACGTTTGCATACGTCGTCCATTGAGATCAACGCTAAAAAAGTTACATCGCGTATACGTTTTTTTGAAGTACAGAATAGCATAGCAGACTATGCTTTTAAAGAGGCTCTGTCACCATATTATAAGTGGCCTATATTGTACATGATGTGATCGGCGCTGTAATGTAGAGAACAGCAGTGTTTTTTTATTTAGAAAAACAATCATTTTTGATGGAGTTATGACCTATATTAGATTTATGCCTAATGAGTTTCTCAATGGAAAACTGGGAGTTTTACTATATGACCAAGTGGGCGTTGTAAAGAGGAGTGTATGACGCTGACCAATCAGTGACCAAAAAGCGTCACAGCAGGTGGCCAGGAGCTTGCTTTGCAGGGAGATACTGTGTAGGAGCAGCAGTGCTAAACTTGTGTTATGGCCCCCATTCTGAGGATCAGTGAGGATCTTGGACACTCACCATTCAGTAAACGACTTGGTATAATGGCAATACCCCTTTAAGTACATATTCATTATTCAGCAACAAGAAGAACCATAGAAAACATTCGGTGGCGTCCCCACATGTTCGCTTATTTGTACAAAAGGTCCTGAATATTATTACTTCCTTTATGGACACATTATCACTGGACATTTTTTTTTATTGTTTATTTTCTCCCTAATTGCAAAATTAAGCAACTTAAAATAATTGTCTTCATTAAAAATGTCCAACCATTTTGCGGATGTAGAGTCTATGGAACTCCTCCACTTAGCTGGCTCTCCTGCTGTTTAGGACTTAAGTCCGACAGCACACTGCTCCTGGTTGTGTTAGTTCTCTCAGTTGTAGAAATAGCAACAGGGAGGAGGTTGTACACAGCAGAACAGAGTGTAGAGCGTGAGGAAAGCATGCAAGTCTTCAGGGTGGGCAGATCGCACAGGCTGTTAAAGAGGCTCTGTCACCAGATTTTGCAACCCCTATCTGCTATTGCAGCAGATAGGCGCTGCAATGTAGATTACAGTAACGTTTTTATTTTTAAAAAACGAGCATTTTTGGCCAAGTTATGACCATTTTTGTAGTTATGCAAATGAGGCTTGCAAAAGTCCAAGTGGGTGTGTTTAAAAGTAAAAGTCCAAGTGGGCGTGTATTATGTGCGTACATCGGGGCGTTTTTAATACTTTTACTAGCTGGGCGCTCTGAAGAGAAGTATCATCCACTTCTCTTCAGAACGCCCAGCTTCTGGCAGTGCAGATCTGTGACGTCACTCACAGGTCCTGCATCGTGTCGGCCACATCGGCACCAGAGGCTACAGTTGATTCTGCAGCAGCATCAGCGTTTGCAGGCAAGATCGACTTACCTGCAAACGCTGATGCTGCTGCAGAATCAACTGTAGCCTCTGGTGCCGACACGATGCAGGACCTGTGAGTGACGTCACAGATCTGCACTGTCAGAAGCTGGGCGTTCTGAAGAGAAGTGGATGATACTTCTCTTCAGAGCGCCCAGCTAGTAAAAGTATTAAAAACGCCCCGATGTACGCACATAATACACGCCCACTTGGACTTTTACTTTTAAACACACCCACTTGGACTTTTGCAAGCCTCATTTGCATAACTACAAAAATGGTCATAACTTGGCCAAAAATGCTCGTTTTTTAAAAATAAAAACGTTACTGTAATCTACATTGCAGCGCCTATCTGCTGCAATAGCAGATAGGGGTTGCAAAATCTGGTGACAGAGCCTCTTTAATATCAGTAGGAAGATAGGGAGGAAAGCACACAGGGCAGCCTGAAAGGGGAGATGAGGAGAGATTACAGAGGCTGTGTAACACCCACTCATGACTCTGCAGGGGGAGGAAAGGAGGGACCACACAACACTCAGCATCAGTGTGTCAGCACAAGAGAGAAAAGATTCCTCATAGGCTGTAGAAGAAGAAAGCATTACAGGAATGAAGCTGTGCTGATACATGAAAGCTAGTGAAGGCAGCAGCAGCGTGCAGTCATAGAACTTACATTCAGCATGTATCACTGGGAGGTACATGCCCACATGAAAAGTCTGAAACTAAGAACAGGTTGCAAACTGAATATCAGGTGTCTGAAAAAATATGAAGGAATGGGGATTGCAGCCTGAAACTTAGCGCAATTTCTTTTTCTAATCCATGTAACCACTGACATGTAAAAATATCTTTTTCCATGTCAAAGGTGTCCATAGCCTTTAAAGTACATGTTCAGACAACTCTCAGGTGGATTTGATCTACTCCTCGGAGGTTTATTTGTGTCACTAAAATGATAGCCACTGTTCAACTATTTTAAATGTAGGTGACTTTCATCACTTCATAATATGAACCGAAGTCGAACCTGCATATTTTTGTCTTCTAGTTGCTTTCCTTACACTAGTTTGATTTTTTTTTTTGTAGCGTTTATGAAAATTTACAGAGACTATGGGTTGCTGGAAGTTGAAGTAGTTGAGCCTTTCCCAAGACAGACAAATTATAAAGTTTTATGTATTCACATGTATTACTGATGAATTAAAAAACAAATTATTATGGTGTCTGTATATTTACCTATGTGTATGTGTTTATATATTTTTGCCTGTATGTCTAAATATCTGTCTTTATGTATGTACAGTATAAATGTACCAGTATGTGCATTCTACATATGTGGTTAATTTTTGGTTTGTGGAGGACAGCAATAGAGAGTCCCGCACAGGGCACCATTCAACCAAAGGCCGGCCTTGGGCGCCACCGATGTAATAACAATTAGTTTGAAAAATGCTCTGACTGGGGATTCTAGCTTCTCAAAGCCCCGGACGTTATGGTCTTTATATGGACAGTGACGTCAATGGCTTTCCCAAGACAGGAGTCCCCAGCCAGAGCGCTTGTGATGATTAGGCTGGGGACTCCAAAGTTGAAAGCCCCTGACATCACTGTCCATATATGGACAGTGACATCAGGGGCTTCCCTGGGCTCAGTGCTAAAAGTAGGCTGTGCCCTGGGAGTCCTCTTGTGAGGGTCAGGATCAATTTTTAAACAGCCATCACAAGGATTGCTTTCTGAAAAACTGCCGTTAAAAATTGATCCACTGACTTCTATGGGAGCTGTCGGGCCGTGAAAACAGCCGAAAATAGAATATGTTCTATTTTGTGACAACCAGTATTCACGGGAGCGTTAAAAAAAGGGCCATGTGAATACACCCATAGAACTTCATTGTTCTGACAATGGCCGTCTGACGGCCCTTAAAAAAAAACGTCCGTCACATGGCTGTTTTTAACGATCGTGTGTATATAACCTTAAAGTGTACCTCTAGTGTGAATTAAAACTTTGACTAACAAGTTCGATCCACAGAAACACAGACTACAATTCCCTGTTTGGCTAAAATATTCAAGTTATTTTTGTGATCTCTCTCGGTCTGCAGCTGACATCAGCAAGGAAGAAGTAAAAGGCCCATAGTAATTCAAGTCCCCTCCTACTCTGCCCCACTTCTTAAAACTAAATGCAGCTCAAAACTAACACTTTGTTTTATCCAACAAGATTTTAAAGTGGATCACTTAAGGTATGCTTTAATTTGTTATGATTATTATAATTTATAAAGCACCAACATACCACACAGCACAGTACACAGCATGATGTGCACATACAGACTGTAACAAAATACATACCGAAACATGACACAGGAGGAGAAGAGACCTCAGCCCTAACAAGCTTCCAATTTAAGGGCTGGTTTACACTAGATACAGGGAAAAGGTATTGGCAAACAGGTCATTATACTAACATTTCTAATACGTCATCTTTCTTGGGTGACATATGGTGCAACAAACATGTGCAGACAGATTAATACAAATAAAATATGTAAAATGCAAATAAAGGGAACAAAACACCGACCACCCACATCAAACTAAATCGTCACAATAGCCGCCCTATTCACCTCAGACGATACCAATTTTGTATCAAAACTACTCCAAAAAAATAGGGAACCCATTTTAATACATTTCAGTGTCAATTTCCAACCTTAAAGAAGAAAGAACTATAAATTGTTAATTTTTTTTAGCAATTCATGAAAAAATTTATGCCACCCTATTTTGTACAATATGTCACCCTATAAAAGATTTAAAATATTGCACTAAAAAAAATAAAAAAAAAATAAATAAAAAAAAGGTATTAAAAAAAACACAACTTGTGTATCACGGAAAAAAAATGTTGGAAAAAATAATTTTGATAGGCTAACAAAAAAAAAAGTTAGTCTGCACAAGATTGAGAAAAGTCTCTCTTCAACCATCTCCAATGCAAATACTTGTGGAAGAGACACAAACACAAATTACATACATATTACTAAACCTTAGGCGCATATTTAATATTCAAATTGAGCAAGAATTGCGGTGCACGTGTAGTGCCCAACATTTATTAGCGGTCTTAGACACCATTTGCTCCTCGCTTGGCAAGGGGGCATGGCTTAAAGAGGCTCTGTCACCAGATTTTGCAACCCCTATCTGCTATTGTAGCAGATAGGCGCTGCAATGTAGATTACAGTAACGTTTTTATTTTTTTAAAACGAGCATTTTTGGCCAAGTTATGACCATTTTCGTATTTATGCAAATGAGGCTTGCAAAAGTACAACTGGGCGTGTTGAAAAGTAAAAGTACAACTGGGCGTGTATTATGTGTGTACATCGGGGCGTGTTTACTACTTTTACTAGCTGGGCGTTGTGTATAGAAGTATCATCCACTTCTCTTCACAACGCCCAGCTTCTGGCAGTGCAGACACAGCGTGTTCTCGAGAGATCACGCTGTGTCGTCACTCACAGGTCCTGCATCGTGTCAGACGAGCGAGGACACATCAGCACCAGAGGCTACAGATGATTCTGCAGCAGCATCGGCGTTTGCAGGTAAGTCGATGTAGCTACTTACCTGCAAATGCTGATGCTGCTGCAGAATCAACTGTAGCCTCTGGTGCCGACACGATGCAGGACCTGTGAGTGACGTCACAGATCTGCACTGCCAGAAGCTGGGCGTTCTGAAGAGAAGTGGATGATACTTCTCATCAGAACGCCCAGCTAGTAAAAGTAGTAAACACGCCCCGATGTACGCACATAATACACGCCCAGTTGTACTTTTACTTTTCAACACGCCCAGTTGTACTTTTGCAAGCCTCATTTGCATAAATACGAAAATGGGCATAACTTGGCCAAAAATGCTCGTTTTTTAAAAATAAAAACGTTACTGTAATCTACATTGCAGCGCCTATCTGCTGCAATAGCAGATAGGGGTTGCAAAATCTGGTGACAGAGCCTCTTTAAGGGACAGAAAGTTGGTCTGAAGTAAGCCAGCCAAGAGGTAACATGTAGTGTCTAAATATGTGGCAAATTTATCATACAGCATAAGCTACTGTGATACATTTAGCGTCTTAGCCTTAGTTCTGAACAAGACTAAGGCAGTATTTTAAAAAAATGTCTCATCTCCCAAAAACTTTGATCTGCTCTCAATAACCAGGCTCTGTTTTTTTTTTTTGTCATATATAGTCCCATACAAAAGTTTGTCAACGCCATTTCATTCAGAGTTTTTTTCTTATTTTTCATTTACATTGTAGAATCATATTGGACACAGGATAACTATGAAGGAACACATATGGAATTAAGTAGTAAACAAAAAAAGTGTTAAAAAACCAAAATAGGTTTTAGATTCTTTATTGTAGCCCCCTTTTGCTTTGGTGACAGCTTTGCACTTTTGGCATTCTCTCAATCAGTTTCATGTGTAGTCATCTGGAATGGTTTGCCAACAGTCTAGAAAGATTTCCCAGAGGTGCTAATCTCTTGTTGGCTGCTTTTCCTTCACTCAGCAGTCAAACTCATCCCAAACATCTCAATTGGGTTTAGGTCAGGTGATTGCGGAAGTCATGTCATCTGACGCAGCACTCCAGCACCATTGCAGAATGCTGGGTAGCCATGCTTGTTAAGCGTACCATGAATTTTGAATAAATCACCAACAGTGTCACCAGCAATGCACCGCCACACCATGACACCACATCGTGGAAACCATCCGCTCACCTTTTCTGCGTCTCACATAGACATGGCGGTTGTAACCAAAAATCTCAAGTTTTGACTCATTGGACCAAAGTACAGATTTCCACTGGTCTAATGTCCATTCCTTGCATTTCTTGGCCCAATAAATTTTCCTCTTTTTGTTGTTCCTCAGTAGTGGCTTCTTTGCAGGAATTCGTCCATAAAGGCCTGATTCTCAGAGTCTCCCCTGAACAATTGATGTTTAGATGTATCTGGTACGCTGATCTCTGTGAAGCATTTACGTGGGCTTTAATCTGAGATGCTCTTAATTTGTGATGTCTGAGGCTGGTAACTCTAATGAATTTATCCTCTGCAGCAGAGGGTCGGTCCTCATGAGAGCCAGTTTCATCATAACGTTTGATGCAGGGGCGGACACAGGCAGCGGAGGGCCCCCATGCAGAACAGTATATGGGCCCCTTGCTCTCCAATATCTCTTCATAAATCACCCCCTTATGTTTCTAACAATCAATTGTCGGCCATAACATTTATTTATTAGCTCAGTCATTTATATGCAATCTTATAGATAGAAGAAAGCTGCTTTAAGGTCAACCCCTTACAAACTGGGCCCCTGTGCAGATGCACAGGTTGCACCAATGGTATGTCGGACCCTGGTTTGATGGTTTTCTTGACTGCACTTGAGGATACCTTCAAAGCTCTTTATATTTTCCAGATTGACTAACCTTCATGTCTTAAAGGGAACTGGTCACCAGCATTTTACCTATTAAACCAGCAATACCTGGTGGAAGTGGGTGAAAAGTAATTTTTATGTAAGCCATAATTATCTTCTAAGTCGGCTCTGTACCTTTAGTATTAAATTTTTTTGTGCCCCTGCACTGTATGCTAATGAGCATAAAAGTGTCATATCTTAGTTCGAAAAAAAGAGCCATATCTTCATTCTTCAAGCCTTTCCGAGTTGACCCCTGCCCCTTACTTTTGATTGACAGCTCCTCGCCTCCCCCCAGTACACATGAAATCCCAGAGCTTGCGCATACATGTCCGCGATTGATGTGTGCGCACAAAGGAAAACCGGATTATTACGATAAAGGGCGCAAAATGTTTGCAGACCGTTAATTACTGTGGGAGGAGTTTAAGAGAGGGGATAACGGTAGTGAACTTTTGACAGCAGCGGCCAGTGAGGGGTGAGTAGAGTTCAATAGGTGAAATGCTGGTGACAGGTTCGCTTTAAAGTAATGATAGACTGTCGTTTCTCTTTACTTCGTTGAGTAGTTCTTGCCATAATGTGGATTAGAACAGTAGTTGAATAGGGCTAAACACTATATGGAAGTGTGCATCAATCTTACCTCTGCACAACTAATGGTCTCAAACACATTATGAAGGAAAGAAATACAACAAATTAAAAGGGGTTTTCCAGCCAGTAAAAATTGATGGCTTATCCTCAGGATAGGCCGTCAATAGCGGATTGGTCGGGGTCGGACTCCTGCCGATCAGCTGTTTGAAGGGGGGTGCAGCGTTCGTAAAAGCACTGCTTCCCCTTCATTTCTACTTGCTCACCATTAAACTTTGAAACACATTTAGCAGCGATTTACAGGTAATGCAGCCTTTTCTACCATTCACTTCAATGCGTGCCGAAGATTCACAGTGGGCAAGTAGAAATAAAGGGGAAGCAGCGCTCATACGAGCGCTGCACCCCTTTCAAAACAGATGATCGGCCATGGTCTCGGGAGTCCGACCCATCAGCTATTGATAGCCTATCCTGAGGATAGGCCATCAATTTTTATTGGCTGGAAAACCCCTTTAACTCTTGACAAGAAATACCTGTTAATTGAAAACTATTCCAGTTGACTACCTCATCAAGCTGATAGAGAGAATGCCAAGAGTGTGCAAAGCTGCGATCAAAGCAAGAGAGGGCTACTTTGAAGAATCTAAAATAATAAACTAATTCTGGTTTCTTTAATACTTTTCTGTTTACCACTCAAATCCATATGTGTTCCTTCAAAGTTTTCAAGTCTTCAATGTAGAAAATAAAAAGATAAAACATGGAATGAAAAGGTGTTTCCAAACTTTTGACTAGTACTGTACACGATATCAGATTTTTTTGGGAGTTCCAATTGAATCCACTGCAGGGAAGTCATCCAAACTTCTGTGTGCCCAAGGACATCCAGAAAGGAAACAAAACCATCATGAGACATAAAAACCTCACTGATCTGTCCAGTAGTGAGAAATATAAATTTATTCCACTGAAAACAATTTAAACAAAACACACAAAATCTAATAAATCAGAGGGGTCATAAACACAAAACTACTTATATTCTATGACAAACCCTGTTACTTTGTGGAGTGTGCTGAAAGACTAAATCAAATTATCTATTGCGGGGGTGGCAGATGGTTGAATGAGATCGACTGGTTGACTGCTGATCAGTGGCTAATAGATTGACCGCTGGTTTTCACAATCCCCTTAAAAATGAAGCCACTTGTGCCACGTCTAAACAGGAGGCATGATATTGCAACATACTGACATCACACTCCCGTGTACAGCTATTTTTTGTGGCGTGCACTTCTTTCACTGCTGGAGAAGGCAAGCCCAGTTCAATACATATACAAATATATATGTCCAATATATTATTACACTTGTGTACAAAAAGTACATTAATGCATTTCTTCATGGAACAGATTATTTGTCTAATATCAAGCTTAATAATCTCTCTATGGTGAGCAATTTATATTTTCCTAAAGAAAGACGACACAATCCTGAAGGCTAGTGGAACATGCAATGGATGCCCAAATTTATTAATGTTGTGTAATATTCAGACAGTGTAAACTTAGACCAGGCAGTCACAAGATGTGACAAATTTATCACAGTGGTGCATGCAGTTTGATAATATTGGTGAATCTTGCTTGACCTGTTAAGACACTTTTCTCTTCCTTACGCCACCTTTGATTTCACTTATTTTGCGCCCAAACATTGGCACTGTAAACCACGCCCCCTTCCACTAAGCCATACCCCTTTTTCAAGACATTTTTTGAGTGTCTAGTGAGGTGCAAACATTCAAAATGTGCCAACTTGCACCAAAATTTGGTGCATTATTCAACACATTGTAGATCCAGACACAGTAGTACTACTGCCCCAGTTTGGAATATATCCTAGTATTTTGTCTTTTGACTGCTGAATTTAAATTTAGACAGTCTTTATTGCATTTCCACGCTTCTTGCCATTCTTTGAGCTACACTTTTCTTTTCACATCAATCAACAGGAAAAATATGTATTTTTTTTTTTTATCACAGGAACATTCTGAACCATGCTCTGAATCATCATGATCTTATTTAAATCTCCTTTGTACTGCTGTGCACCACATAGTGCTCTCTAAACAGACGTCTGGATTGAACTAGCTACATGCTGCATGTTGCAGTGTGTTCAGAGGAAATCTGTAGAATTCAACTCATCAACATTCCCAGTGTATGAGCAGGGGAGGCAGATTTTCTGCAATTTTCAGAAGCACGTTCCAATAACTGTAGTTAAAAATAGACTGTCGTCTGAATATAAGGAGGAGAAAAAAAAAAAAGATGGAACCTTCAAAACACATTGCAGAAGTGATATCTTGCCTAGTACCAAAAAAATCCTGTATAACCCAAATTGAGCACTGCATTGTGGGCATGTTTACCTCATATTTGACTATGATGTAGACATTTTTCTAGCTCCATTAATAAGTTCCCCAAAGAAACGTGACCCCAAATTGTGGACATAATTCATATTAGACAATTTGTGAATCCCCAATTAGGATCCAGATTGACAAATTTTTGATCTTCAGCTTAGTGGGGTTCTCCGTTTTGAATATTCCCTACTTGTTATAAGGGTCCCTTGACAATAAGCTAATCACAAAGTGCGCCCTTGCTGGGTACCCCAGTGATCAGCTGCAATCTGTGGGGAAACTTGGCATAAAGTGTTCAGTTTCCCTGTATAGCCACCACAGGTGAAATTACACAATGCACATTCAAATCATTGGGTTGTTTGTGTAAAGCAGGACACCACAAGTCCCTCAGCAAAAAAGACGCTCTTTCTAATCTCTTTCCACTCCGGCCAAGAGTTGAGGATCCTGAATAGAGGAGCCTCTCTATTAACGTAGAATTCCCTAATAGGATATATGGTCATCATGACTCTATTTTGTATTTTTAAAACAAAATTTGGTGCTCAAATTTTTTTATATAGAATGCTAAAAAAAGAATACTGTATATATTGATCAGAAGAGTGTCCATTTCCAAACATTGCCATTGCAAAATTACCCTATTGAGATAATATATAGCTTTCTACGGAGGATTAGCTTGCATATTCAAAAGGGAAAAAAAATATATGGCTTTAAGCAGCATCCCAAAAAATACCTCGTTTTTGTGCCAGAAAGCAAAGCCAATTTTCTTGTCATCAGCTGCTAATAAGTTATAATTGTTTCTATAATAAGATAGAGATGGAAACTCTTGTCGTAAAGAGGAAGTGCTAAGAACCTTATTAGAAGTATTAATATAGCAATTAAAATTTGGCCTTTTAACAAGTTTTTTACATTTTGCTGTAAAGGAAAAATAACTGACGATTCCCACATCATAAGAATAAGCATCTAGGATTTAAAAAAAGGCTCTTTTTATCCCCAGAAACAGTGCCACCCTTGTCAATGATCTGTGTCTGGTATCGCAATCACTTGAATGGATACCAGACATGTGGACAAGAGGATAATGTTTCTAGAAAATCTTTTTAAACATTTTAATAAGACACAAACATAATTTACCTATGGTCTGTACACTGACAATGCAATCCTAAATTGCAAGATAGACTGAATCGGACTACGTATGACTTAAGTTTCTAGTTTGACCTCTTAATGACCAGGCTAATTTTGGCCTTTAATGGAAAAACGAAAAAGAATGCTTGGTCATGGTCACCTTTCAAGCGTCATGAGTTTTACTTTTAAGTTTTTAGTTGTATTTTGTGGAACGAGTTGTACTTTTTTTAATGGCACCTTTTTGGGCCCATAAAATAATGATTACCATTTATTAACTTTTTTTAAGGGGGGGGGGGGGTAAAAGAAAATCAGCTCTTATGCCATTGTTTCTTTGCGTTTTACATTTTTACTGCTCACCCATAGGCGTAAATAATGTGTTACAGATGTAGCCATTGTGATCTTTACTTTTAACGCATTAAATAAACAGTGTCAAGAAACTTTAAGGTGACTTTTTTTTTAATGAATTTTCAATGGCTTTGTGGTGTGATATCACGTTGCAACAAGTTACCGGAGTCAAGATAAAGACGGCTACATCCGTACATTTATTCTACGGGTCAGTTTTTGCCAGTAAAATAAAAATACTTTTAAACAAAAATAATTCGTTTTTGCATCGCCAAATTCCGAGAGCCGTAACTTTTGTATTTTTCCATCAATGCGGTACAAGATTACGTTATTGGTACAATTTTGGGGTACTTGTGGCTTATTTATTAACTTTTATTATTTTTTGTTGGTGGGTGAAAAACAAAAAAACAATTCTGCTATTTAAATTAGTTAACTTTTGCGTGTCATTACGATCGTGGGGACACCATATGTGTATTATTTTATTTATTTTTTTACACTTTGACAAAATAAAACCACTTTTTAATAAAAAAAATTTTTTAATTATTTTACTGTGCCTTTTAATGACTGGTAAGAACCGTTAAAGTCAGTGTCCATCGTTGGGCCTGGGATGGCAACAGATCCTGAACAGCGCGCAGGGTTGGTTTGTGAGCTCCCCCTGTATGGATAGCAGGACAGTGAAAGGGACATAATAGTAGACATTGCGCCAAAATAGTCAGAGGAAGGTGTACTGGCAGTGGCCATCAGTATTCCAAGACAAAGGGGAGAGTCGGTCCATGTGGAGGCCTGTAGGGCCTATGTGCAAAGCAGCAAGCAACCACCTACAAAAGTGGCATTAGGCCCAAAATATACAGACACAGCCACCATCTTAAGGCTTACTAGGTGCAAGCACATAGGCCTGGTATCAAAGAGGGGTGCCCTTGACCCTATGTCTGCCGGTCACATTGAACAAGCCAACCATCCTTCCAGCCTGATCCGTAACTTAGATAGTGCCACTCAATAGTGAGAAGATTCATGTATATACTCCCTGTGCTTCCCAGACTGGGAAGAATGTATATTATTTTTGCAACCGTGTGCACCATCAGCGATGGCAAAAGAACTTTACATATTTTAAATTAAAAGTTAAAGTTAGCACACTAACTTCCTGCTTAATTTCATCTCTTTCTGTGACATTTCTGTGGGTGTTCCACCATCATACACCACCCTTCCCAGCGTTGGCGGGCCTCCAATGGGTGACAGATACCTCTTCCCCCTCTGTCAAACCACTTAAATGCGGCATTAAAGTGGTTAAAATGGCCAGGATTGGAGATTTCTCCGATTCCAGCGGTTGCAGCAGTCAGTCAGAGCCACGCTCCCGCGCGATCATCATTGGTTACATGTAGGTCAGGATGCAGGAAGGGGTTAATATATGCGGATGGAAGTTCAGAGAAGTTATGACAGTTTACTACGAATTCTAAATTTTCTAAAGATTTTAAATGTTTCATTTTGAAAGAGCAGTGATTATTGAGATGAGCTTAGGGTAAAAAGCTTAAGGAGAACATTTAATAGAACATCATAGGGAAACCTTCTAAGGACCTGCATTTCTGCTATTGTCCTGCCTCCGTGACACAGCAAAATGATTTAACCAGGGGCGGACACAGACTGCTATAGGCCCCCGTGCAGCCTTGCTCTCCAATATCTTATCATAAATCTCCCCATATGTCTCTCTAACAATTCATCAGTAATTGTTGGCTATAAAATTCATTAGCTCAGGCATTCACATGCAATCTATTAGACAGAAGAAGGCAACTTAAAGAGGCTCTGTCACCAGATTTTGCAACCCCTATCTGCTATTGCAGCAGATCGGCGCTGCAATGTAGATTACAGTAACGTTTTTATTTTTAAAAAACGAGCATTTTTGGCCAAGTTATGACCATTTTCGTATTTATGCAAATGAGCCTTGCAAAAGTACAACTGGGCGTGTTGAAAAGTAAAAGTACAACTGGGCGTGTATTATGTGCGTACATCGGGGCGTGTTTACTACTTTTACTAGCTGGGCGTTGTGTATAGAAGTATCATCCACTTCTCTTCACAACGCCCAGCTTCTGGCAGTGCAGATCTGTGACGTCACTCACAGGTCCTGCATCGTGTCGGCACCAGAGGCTACAGTTGATTCTGCAGCAGCATCAGCATTTGCAGGTAAGTAGCTACATCGACTTACCTGCAAACGCCGATGCTGCTGCAGAATCATCTGTAGCCTCTGGTGCCGGCTCGTCTGACACGATGCAGGACCTGGGGAAGTGACGTCACAGCGTGATCTCTCGAGAACACGGCTGTGTCTGCACTGCCAGAAGCTGGGCGTTCTGAAGAGAAGTGGATGATACTTCTATACACAACGCCCAGCTAGTAAAAGTAGTAAACACGCCCCGATGTACGCACATAATACACGCCCAGTTGTACTTTTACTTTTCAACACGCCCAGTTGTACTTTTCCAAGCCTCATTTGCATAAATACGAAAATGGTCATAACTTGGCCAAAAATGCTCGTTTTTTAAAAATAAAAACGTTACTGTAATCTACATTGCAGCGCCTATCTGCTGCAATAGCAGATAGGGGTTGCAAAATCTGGTGACAGAGCCTCTTTAAGGTGATAGTGAGCCCCCTACCTACTGGGTCCCTGTGCAGCTGCACAGGTTGCACCAATGGTATGTCCGCCTCTGTATTTAACTATGCTCACAATGGACCACATGACAAATGAATGTTTTCATTAAAATAAAAAACCTTGATCAACTGCATGATAAAGTCAAACGTCAAAGCAAATTTAGAAAATTACATTAGAATCCAGCACTTGTTTCATCTATTCTATAAATGCAAATATTGTAATATGAGCCCATGATTAATCACTATATGCTATATGATACGTTTCCTATAGTGTCATAAATCTCAAAAACAATTATGCAGCATTAACACTTACAGTAAATAAAAATAATAATAATCAAACCTCCAATTTCTAGCATATCCTGCGTTACACCCACATCTCCCTATATTTGTGCGTAAGTTTTTATTCCTTGCTTCCCTAGTCACACTGCATTTTTTTATGTATGCTATCGTATATCTACATACATGTCACAATACAATAATCACAGTTGTTGATTGGTCAAAAAGATGGGAAATTATAAAAGACCAATGCATGCTGAAAAAGAATAAGCTGAGCTTACTTCTGTTTTTATCAGCTCACAACATAAATCTGGGCCACATAGCATATAAAGGGTTAGCTGCAAAATGCATGAATAACCAACTGTATCAACATACAGAGGCTCTAATCTTGTAAGATTCCTCTCTAATTGGCTAGAACACAAGATTTCTTAGTCACCATTGCTCTATTCCTTTTCAAGCTGTTGTATATAGCAAGGGAGCACAGAATGGAATTAAGCCGGCTGGTTGCATAGTTCATTACTCACCCTTGCTGTCCTGAATATTCCATTCTGTTGTTTTCCATTTTACCTTTCAGCTACACAAGGAAGACATCTGTGGCTGGTTGCATACACTGGACATGCAAACAGTATTCATTCTATCCGTTCAGCAGTTATATTGCTATTAGAGTTTAGTAACAGCCTTCTACTGCAGGATTAATCCCAATCTTTCCTCGTTCCCTCATCCATTGTCATTCAAAGCCAGGATGCCCCTAACAGCCAATCAGCTCCTGCTCGTCATACTGAGAGCCTGCCTTGTCAGTTAAGACTCTAGGTGGCAGATGGAAGAAGTGCTTTTGTCCTGGTGGCTGATGGCAAGGTCATAAACAAGTAACCATCAGCCCTCTATTTATAATGTAATGTATAAGAGCTAATAACTGGTGCAGGTGAAGTCATATACTGTACATGACCACCAATGAAGAACAGCAGAAATCCCTATTAACATATGGATTTTTTTAAACAAATAATAAGAATATGAATGTTAAATTAGAAAAGCACTTCATGAGGAAGGATAGTTAGGCAATAATGTCACGTACAGTTCAAATACCTCTACAGTGGTGCCGGGCTGCAAGCTTGTGTATACCGCCCAGGAAAATGTCTTATGTCTAGAGCCGATTGCTCCAGACACGGGCCATCATACAAAGTGAGAACAGGGGTTTTTGAGTCATAGTCATAAGAATCGAGTGAGACCAGGGATGGACCAGGGATGCGAGTGAGACCAGGGATGGATAAAATACTGTAGATTTCATAAGGTCTGGAGATCATGGTCAAAAAATGTACATAAGTCAGAAGAGAACAAGCCAAAAAGTCAGACACCAGTAACAAAAGTCTAGGCAGATTGGTTACATGACTGCAGGAGATTACAGGTAAGAAGTAGTCAAAGAAATAAGGATGATAACATGGGCATCTATAGTATAATTGTTAATGAAGACCAGAAAGATTAAAAACTCAGTGAGTATCCATTCCTCGAGTATTTGAAAGTACAAATGTTGGCATGGTTTACGGAGAATAGAAAAACAAGCAACCAGAATTTGTTTGGTACAGCAGCTTTGTGAAGGAAGTCAGAATGACAGTGAGAAGAACTGTGTAAGTGAGCAGGTGGCCCTCAGCCATACGTCCATGTTTCAAAACGGAATTGTGGTCCTTATAAAGTACAAACATTACTATCCGTAATGTGACACAAATGGACTATAGCTGTGGACAGCATAATGTATGGCACTGAGCTTTAAATCTGTATCATAATGAAAATGTACGGCGCAGGTTAAAACTGGCTTCACAGACCTTTTGCCTTAATTTGCAGAACAGGGCTCAGAGTACCCCCATTCTCCCATTAGGAGTGTTTACCAGAGGTGGGACCTCCGAAATATTTATGCCAAAACCTATGGTATACGCCATTAAAATCTAAGATGGGAAAACTCCTTTAAGTTGTAATGTCTGTTATTAGCAGCTTTCCACAGGACTGCAGGTACACATGAAAATTAATCTTAGCGTTTTTCCAGATAGAGAAAATTGATGGCCTATCTTTATGATAGGCCATCGATATTTGATTAGTGGGGGTCAGACTTTCTTCAGCCCGCCGATTAGCTATTTTGAAAGGGCCGCGGTAATCGGGTGACCGTTGCTTCCCCTTCATTGCTCATACTGCTCAATACTGTCAAATGCTGACACACTTGTAGCGGTGGATAACAGTATTACAGCCTTCTCATTTTCACTTGTGTGTCAGCGTTTGACAGTATTGAGAATGAAAGTTAATGTGGGGGAAACAGCGCTCGCAGTGGCCCCTTCAAAACAGCGGATAGGTGGGGTGTCGAGAGTCAGGGCCCTTTTACATATGGCAATTATCGGGCAAACGTGCGTCACAGGGCAACGATCAGCCAATGAACGAGCAAACGCTGGTTTGTCGACTGATCGTATAATTTCTGCAGCCTAAAATAGTATCGTTCTCTGCAACACATCTCCCCGTGTAAACAGGAAGACGTGCTACCGACTTGATAGAAACGTATAAGGACGAGCAATCGCAGTAACGAGCGCAGATCAACGAGCTGTCTCGTTGATCGGTGCTTGTTTTCATGGCTCACGTCGGCCCGTGTAATAGGACCCTCAGACCCCAACTCATCAGATATTGATGGCCTATACTGAGGGTAGGCCAACTATTTTTTCTTTCTCCGGAAAAAACCCTATAACTCTATATAAGTTAAAGGGAATGGCTACTTTATAGTTAATAGAGCAAAACTGGCATCAAATTTATAGATATTTTATTCACTTATGTAAGTTTCCAATAATTAAGTAAATTAGTAAGATTACCAGACCCTGGTCCTGATCGAAACAAAGCGGACTGTTTTTTTAACTTTTATAGA
Source organism: Rhinoderma darwinii (assembly GCF_050947455.1). Classification (NCBI taxonomy): domain Eukaryota; kingdom Metazoa; phylum Chordata; class Amphibia; order Anura; family Rhinodermatidae; genus Rhinoderma; species Rhinoderma darwinii. The sequence goes on along the minus strand of NC_134697.1, from coordinate 58,889,281 downwards.
GAAGTGCCTGTGCAAAATGCATCCATCCTAGAGCAGGAGAATTAATCACTCACGTTTGTTCATCACGTGACTGCTTCTTTCTCCACAAAGTCTGATCTAGAAATCACAGCATCTAGCGCATGTGCAGAATACATAAGTAAAATGCTTAAAAGTAAGAATCAAAAGTCCCCTAGTGGGACAAAAAAAATAAAAAGTTAAGAAAATATAATAAATGTAACAAAAAAAAGACAACAGAACAAACAGGTTTTTCAAAAACCAAGAGTAATAATTAAACCTGTTGAGTAATATTAACGTGTTACTTACCTCACAGAGGACTTACTTCCCCCTAAATAAAAATTGCTTAAAAAAGGGTTTACCTTTTTTTGCGTCCCTCCAAATAAAAATTTCTTAATTTGGGGTAGACCTACGAAAAACATGTATCACCTATCCACAGGGTAGGTGATAAATGTATTATCCGGGGGGGGGGCCACCACGGACGTCAATTTCCGCAATAGAATGGGCATGCAGCAGATTTGAAAATCTACAACATGCCCTGAATTCAGCAAAAACTCTATCCACATGTATTGAACTGTAAAATTATTATGTCTTTTTAGTGCGGAATCCACATAAAAAATCTGCATCATTTGAACTTACCCTAAAAAGTGGCTCTTTCCAAAGACAGCATGCATATCATCTTATTTTCTTTTATCCCTAAAGTAAAATAAACAGATACAAGGCTTAATGTACTGTAAATGTGATCAATTGATTTAAGTATTACCACAGTACAGACGTAGCAGAAGAAGATGGTCATTAAACTCTTTAGTGCTGCCTTGTTTGTGTATTAGTAAGGCTTCGTTCACATCTGAGTTTGAGGCTCTGTTAGAGGCCTCCAACGCAAAAATGGCCGACAATACTGGAAACAATAGCGCAGCATGCTGTTCTATTCTTTCCGGTGAAACCATGAACACCCAGACAGAAACCCAATGGAACCCATTAAAGTCTGATGGAGAAGAACAACTGAAAGTCGAATGCAGGTGTAAACAGCCTACAGTGTACTAAAAGGACAGATAATACATTGCTTTATTTCGCCGAGTTGTGCCAAATAACAAACACAGCTCTTCTACATCAGTATATGTTTTACTATTTAATTATACCAAAACAGTAAAAAACACTGTGCATAAAGGGTATGCAACTCATTGGGCTAGTCTTATAGGGGTTTTCCCAGCTTGGACATTTATGACATATCCACAGGACCTGTACCAATCTCTAGAATGGGGTCCCCTGACCACTGTCTTACCTTTTCCTGCTCTCTGGCCACAGACTGATGAGGTGGTCGGGAGTACAAAAATAGCTGAGCTACGTTGAAAGTAAATGGAAGTTATGGAAACAGCATAGAATGGCAAGTTACACTATTTCTGGTACTCGGAAAGTACGGAAACAGCCTTATTAACTGTGCTATGCGGTTTCCGGGACTTACAGAGGAGTTACAGAAACAGCGACGAGGCAGTGGCCAGGGAGCAGAGAGAGCAAGTTACATTAGGACTTTCATGGCATACCCTGTGGATATGCATTAAATGTCCAAGATGGGAAATACCCTTTAAAAGTTGTCTTTTCCGTATAAAAAAAAAAAAAATAAAATAAAAAAAACTTACATTTTTACCACATTAAAAGACTTGTTTTTGAAAAATGTCAGCAGAAAAGATGGCACCATCTACTTATGATATTGTTGGTGGGTGGATAATTCAGGAACCATGTATGACAGAGACATTAAGGGTATGTTCACACGGCCTATTTTCTGACGTTTTCGGGCCCTAAACGCCTGAAAAACGGCCGAAAAATCGGAAGCAGAACGCCTCCAAACATCTGCCCATTGATTTCAATGGGAAAAACGTTGTTCTGTTCCGACGGGCCGTTTTTTTACGCGGCTGTTATGAAAAGCGGTCGCGTAAAAAAAACGGCCGCGATAAAGAAGTGCACGTCACTTCTTGGGATGTTTCTGGAGCTGTTTTTCACAGACTATTTAAAACAGCTCCAAAAACGGCCGTAAAAAACGCAGCGAAAATCGCAAGTGGCTTAAAAAACGTCTGAAAATAAGGAGCTTTTTTCCCTTGAAAACAGCTCCGTATTTTCAGACATTTGAGTTTGTGTGAGAACATACGCTAAAAAGGTTGTCATGAGAAGTCGTTCATAAGAAGTTGTCATAATAAATTGATGGCTTATCCTCAGGATAGGCCATCAACATGTCATTGGTGGGGGGTCCGACTACCCACCGATCAGCTGTTTTGAAGGGGGTGCGTCGCCCGCATGAGTGCTTCTTTCCCCTCATTCTTTATTTCCTTGTACGGTGAATCGCTGACACACTTGAAGCGGCGGTTCACAGTATTACATCCTGGTTTGATTCACTTGAATAGGAGAAGGCTGTAATACTGTGATCCACAACTACAACTGTGCTTCGCGATTTACAGTAAGAGCAGATAAGAAATGAAAGGGAAGCAACTTAAATATTTTGTTTTCACACTTTCCCCCTTGTCTACACTTTCTCGTCCCTCAACTCAGTTTAAAAAACACTTGTGTGTCTCCAACAATCATCTGCTTCTCATTCCTTATCCTGGGTCTATGAATTGCTGTGGGAGAGTGGGGATTATTCTGAAAGTGTGCCGGATCCTTCCTTTATTGCTAGGTGGGAATCGGAGCTCAATGAAAACATTTGGTCTTGCCCATAAATCTACCATATCTGGAAGGTGTCAGGAGTGAAACTAGAAAATTATATCTTGCTGGTATAGGTATCCTGTTAATTTTCATAAGATTTCTTACATCATCCGATACCTGTTGAAATTGTCTTGCCAACAGAGGCGCTCATATACACATCTGGCGGGAATGCCCAATTTTCTCTTTATAATACTATATACAATACATGTAGTGGAATTACTGTCGCTCTTGCTGGAGGCTATTCCTAAAACAAAGAAAGAATTGCACCGTCATTTATTGGAGCTGCTAGGGACATCATCCAACGGTATTGGAAGTCGTGCTAGATCCTTCCAGAGTGGAATTTGGAGACTGATTAAACCGTATATTGCGCATGGAAGAAATAACTGCATTTGATTGACATGCGATCTTGGATTGTTGAATAACTACTACTACAAGGTTCTCGTGGGAGGTCTTCTTGCTTTTACTCCCCCCCCCCCCCATCACCCCCTTTTTGGTCTCTTCTTTTCTCCTTTCCTCTACTGGTTATTTGACTGCAGGTCAGCTCCTTTTAGGTACTAGGTGGGGCTTTTTTAACGGTGTCTAGATCGCAGTTATTTTTTTTTATTACGTTTTGTATTTTTATTTAAATGGACAATTGCTCTTCTTATGACTTTAATGTGGCATGGTCCCAATGAACCCTTCTTAGGTTTACTATTATTGATTGAAACTTAATAAAAATTAATTTACCATATCATTATCACACCAATCTTTAAGCAAATACTGAATTTTGTCCATAATATTTTTTTATTACAATTTCTTGCTCCCAGAAAAAAAAACATCTTGCCTTAATATTTTATCAGCTAACTACAAGCTTGTTGGGGGTTATAGAGATGTAGGTTGATTGGAACCCAGAGGTTAGCATAAAGCAGTTTTCAAATAGCTTAACCCCTTAAGGACGCAGCCTTGTTTTGGCCTTAAGGCTCAGAGCTCATTTTTGAAATCTGACATATTTCACTTTATGTGGTAATAACTTCGGAATGCTTAAACCTATAAAAGCGATTCAGAAAATTGTTTTCTCGTGAGACATTGAGCTTTATGTTCGTGGTAAAATTTGGTCGATATATTCAGTGTTTATTTGGGAAAAATTGCAAAATTTTGAGAAAATGTAGAAATGTTTTTAATTTTTCTGAATTTAAATGCATCTGCTTGTCTACTTTAGATTTGCATAGTTATTTGAACATTATTTTACTTTTCTTGGACGTTACAAGGCTTAGAACATAAACAGCAATTTCTCATATTTTTTATACAATTTCAAAAGCCTTTTTTTTTTTTTAAAGGTACCTGTTCAGTTCTGAAGTGACTGTGAGGCGCCTATGTATTAGAAACCCCCATAAAACACCCCATTTTAAACACTAGACCCCTCAAAGTATTCAAAACAGCATTTAGAAAGGTGTTTTTTTTTAACCCGTTAGGCATTTTACAGGAATTAAAGCAAAGTGGAGGTGAAATTTGCAAATTTCATTTTTCTTGCTGAATTTCAATTTTATTCCATTTCTTTCTGTAACACAGAAGGTTTCACCAGAGAAACACTACTAAATATGTATTGTCCAGATTCTGCAGTTTTTAGAAATGTCCCACATGTGGCTCTAGTGTGCTTGTGGACGAAAACACAAGCCTCAGTAGCAAAGGAGCACCTAGTGCATTTTGGGGCCTCTTTTTTATTAGAATATATTTTAGGCAGCATGCCAGGTTTGAAGAGGTGTTGAGGTGTCAAAACAGTAGGAATCCCCCAAATGTGACCTTTTGGAAACTACACCACTGAAGGAATTAATTTATGGTTGTGGTTACCGTTTTGACCCCACAGTTTGTTCATAGCACGTATTTGAATTGGGCTATGAAACGAAAAAAATGACATTTATTCCAATAAGATGTAATTTTTGATCAAAATTTCTTATTTTCACAGGGAACAATACCCCATTTTGTTGCCCAATTTGTCCTGAGTGCGGCAATACCCCACTTGTGGTGATAAAGTGCCGTTTGGGCCCATGGAAGGGCTCAGAAGGAAAGGACCACCATTTTGACTTTTTCCCTTCTTGCCAGTTTGGGGAACTTCTCCTGGAAAGTGTTGCCCTGGTACGATGTGTGTGGCCTCGCTTCCAGAAGTACTGGTTGCCCCCCTTCTTGGTCCCTAAAGATTAGGTTCTTGATAACCACCTCTTGAAATTCCGGGAAAGTTTCCATCTGGCCTGCACATCGACGTAGCACGTATGCATTGTACAATGCCATCTGTATGATGTGCACGGCCAGCTTCTTATACCACAACGCATGGCGCTGTAGGGCTTCAGGACTTGATCTGACAAGTCCACCCCTCCCATGTACCTATTGTAGTCCAGGATGCAGTCTGGTTTGGGGGTCTCTGTACTGGTACCTCGTAAAGGTACATGGGTACGGGTGTGGCAAAGATATTGTCGTCAATACAAGGACATCTCTCTTGTCCTTGTACTTGACACACAATATGTTGCTGCTAGAATGTGCCCTGCTCTCACCCCTTCTGAGTGGTTGCCCGAGCAGAGTCTTAGGGAGGCCTCTCATATTTCTTCTAGCAGTGCCGCCAGCTGCAATCCTTCTGGAAACGAGGCACTTGAGGAGTGGGACGCTGGTATAAAAATTATCTAGGTAGAGGTGGTAATCTTGGTCCAGCAGTGGGTGCACCAAATCCCACACAATTTGTGCATGAACTCTCAGTAAGGGGGGCATTCTGGGGGCTGAATACTGCAGTCCTTCCCTTCATATATCCTAAATTTGTACGTATACCCTGATGCACTCTCACACAGCTTATACATCTTCACGCCATACCTTGCCCTCTTACCCGACAGGTACTGGCGGAATTGAAGCCTCCATTTAAAATGTACCAGGGACTCATCAACAGAAATACACTTCTCAGGGGTGTATACTTGGGCAAACCAAGCACTGAAATGGTCTAATAGGGGTCTCAGTTTATACAAATGGTCCAAACTGGGGTCATCTCGGGGTGGGCACTGCTCATTATCAGTATAATGTAAGAAGCGAAGTATTGCCTCATAACGCATCCTGGACATACGGTGCATCGGGGTGTGGTATAAGATGTCTATGCTCCAGTAGGTCCTAATGTACGACTTTTTCAGAAGCCCCATGTTCGAGTGAAGTCCACAGAACTTGCCCAACTCGGCTGCGTCTACAGGGGTCCACCTGTGGGATTGGGCATAAAATGATGTGGGGTTCTTATAATATACTGTTGGGCATATAAATTTGTCTGGGAGACCATATGCTCTATAAAGTCATTAGTGGAGAAGAAAAGTCCATTTCACTGAGCCCTGCTGTATTAAATTTGATACCTGCGCTGCCCGTGTACTCGGGGATTTGGGGCTCATAAATGATTGGTGTGGGGGTCCAAATGGGGTCACTTCGCTATGAGGCTTCAACTGCGGCGGGGTCATTTCGCTCAAGGGTTTCAACTGTAGTGGTGGTCCTGGGGCGTCTCCTAGGGGGTTCCTCCTCTTCATCACTGGATGAGGAGGTGCATAAATAAAACAGTCACCATCCGACGAGTCTGTGTCGGAGGCAAGAAATGAATATGCCTCTTCGGCAGTAAAATGTCAGTTGGGACATGTTTGTTTGCTTCCCTAACTAGGAGCAATAGGCTGCTACCTAAACCAGACAAACAATTGGTGTTTATGTAGAACGAGTGAGATTCCCTGAGACGAAGGGCTTATTCAGACGAACGTAAAATACGTCCATGCAACGCGCGTGATTTTCACGCGCCTCGCACGGACCTATGTCAGTCTATGGGGCCGTGCAGACAGTCAGTGATTTTTGCGCAGCGTGAGTCCGCTGCGTAAAACTCACGACATGTCCGTTCTTTGTGCGTATTTCGCGCATCACGCACAAATTGAAGTCAATGGGTGCGTGAAAATCACCCGCACCACATAGAAGCACTTCCGTGGGACGCGCGTGACTCGCGCAACAGCAGTGAAAGGTATGAATGAAAACAGAAAAGCACCACGTGCTTTTCGGTTTACAAACATCCAGAGTGTCACCATGATGGCGGCTGCGCGAAAAGCACGCAGCCGCGCATCATATGGTGATGACACACAGAGCTGTTAAGTGCCTTTTGCGCACACAAAATGCTGCGTTTTTTGCGTGTGCAAAACGCACACGCTCGTGTGAATTCGGCCTAAACCTAACTAGGGCGAGGGTTTCTAACACTAAACCTAACTAGATTTTATTTGAACTTCCCTGAGACTAAATCTAACTACGGCGACTATTCCCTGAAACTAAACCTAACTAGATTATTCTAAGCTTCCCCGACGCTAAACCTAACCACGGTGATGGACCCCTAGCGCTAGATCTAACCACGGTGACTGATTCAGGAAGCTAAACCTAACTACACTTTTTGACGGCTCCCTGACACCAACTAACCTTAATACTAAACTAACCAGTTAAATTGTCTAAACTAACTATTTTTTTATAACATTTTTATATATTTTTTATTTTATATATTTTATAAAGAAAAAAAAAAGAAAAAAAAATAATAATCCCCGAGGACCAAGAAATTCGTCCTGAAGACTAAGAAGTGATCAGTGATAAGAGATCACGGACCAAAAATGTGGGGGGAACACAAGGAGGAAGGGTACAGGAGTGGGTAGTGGATGGGGGAGGTGGGAAACAAATAAGCAAAAATAAATAAATTTGCTCTTCTCTCTCTATTCTCACAACCGCTCTGAACGCCTCGCTATCTCCAACAGAAGTGTTCAGTGCGGTTGCAGCAGGATGTGATGTCAGGGAGAGGAAGTGAAGTGACCGATCACCGCTATTTGACAGTTCATCACTGACTGACCAATAGCGGCGATCGAGGAGGCGGGACCATCACGACAGCAGCTGTCACAGCACGTGAATGCGCCGGCGGAAAAAGGCGATGCATTCTTCTCGTGACGTACTATTCGGTCACTGAGCGCGAACGGTGCGGAATGGTACGTCACTGAGCGCGAAGGGGTTAAAGATCATATAATAAAAAAGGGACAGCAGTGACGAGCAGCATTTGATTATGATTGGTCACCCAGGGCAGTGGGCATCTATTTATTTATATGTCCCCTTATATTTAGTGCACATTTTGATGAGGAGTCTGTATCAAGTAGACAATAGGGCCTGATGAGTTACATAAGCTTATAAGTATTGTATGGATCATTTAAAGGAAAAATAAAAATTTACCATTGTAATTACTGAATATGTTTCTTTAATCCGTTTTCTAGGCAATTGAAGACTATGTTAGGGCTAGCAACAAGCGCAGAGGCTGACAATGCCAGAGTTGCTGTCACCCACCAGTCTGTAAAAAATGCTAGTGTGTATTGATGCTACAACCAATTTCACAACCAATAATTCACCCATGGAGAAGTGCCATTTATAACCTATGTGTTTAGTAAACACAGATTTTTATACAAGTGTACATATACAACCAAGAATAACAGACATATTCTACAGTGAACTATTGGTGAAGGTAGGTAGAGTCTCTTAGCCGACATATAAACAGCCATGTAGTGATCGGTGTAGCAGAAAAAAAGGAATTATTTGATATAAGAATGGACCAAATCCTTTAATTTGAATGGTTTAGGTTTGCACAGGATTAATTGTGATGGTCCTTAGTGGAGTCCCTCCAAACTTTCCTAAAACTTTCCCCCCAAAAAATAACGCTCTCAAATACAACCCACAGTAATTTCTATCAGATAGACACAATGATGGATAATCATTAGAGTGTTTTGGGCGGTCGCCCGGGTACCGAGGCTCCCGGGGGGCCCACAGCCGACCCAAAGCACAATGCAGTTGTCATGTTTTTGCCGCGAATCACGACAAAACTACATTGTGTATGTCCTGCAAAAGGACCTTCAGACATAAAAGGTCACTTGACCTTATCTCTGCAATTCTTGTTACTGTTTAGAGACCTGCTGGTCACATGACCACATGTCCTTGAACAGCAGCAAGACTCCACAGAGAAGACCGAGGTGAGCGGCTAGGTACGTATAAGGGGATGCATTTGTTTAAGGGGTCTGGATTTAGGAGGTCTGGTCTGGGGTCTGTATTAGTTTATGGGGTCTGGCGTCTGTATATGTCTGGGGTTCATATTTAGGGGTCTGGTGTCTATTAGTTTATGGTGTCTGTATTTAGGGGGCCTAGTGTGGGGTCTGTATTAGTTTTGGGGTCTTTATTTAGGGGTCTGGTCTTGGGTCTGTATTAGTTTAGGGGGAATGGTCTGGGGTCTATATTACCTTAGGGAGTCAGCTCTGAGGTCATTATTAGTGTAGGGGGGGGGTCAGGTCTGGTGTCTGTTTTTAGGGCTGTGGTCCGAGGTCTGTATTTATTTAGGGTGCTTTTTCTTCGGTCTGTATTTATTTAAGGTGGTCTGGCCTGGGGACTGCAATAGTTTTAGAAGGTCTGGGGTCTGTATGTATTCTAGGACTTGGTCTGGGGTCTGAATTTATTATGAGGACAAGGGGGTGTCTGGGCACGTGGATAGGTAATCAGTATGAAAAAACAGTCTGTGCCTGGACAACCCCTTTAATGTATGGGCCTGGGAATTGGTGTCTGAATTATAGTGTTTTTAGAGGCTGGAAATGGTTGCAGAAGCGAGGGGCAAAGATTTCTTATCAGGAGAAGTTACCATAACGGTCTGTGTCAGAGGGAGAAGAAAAAGAGAATGACTCCAATCAGAGAAGACGTCACTTGTGAGTCACTGGATCTAGAGAGGATCTGTCACCTTTCCTGACTTGTCTGTAGTAGGCAATTATTGTATTCCACATAAAGTCTGTGTGTATCCAGGTCTAATATACAAATGCGTGTTACCATTTCCGTTTTCAAGAGGATGTGTCCCTACACAGTGTGATACTGTCAGCGATGGTTGGAGACTGCCAGTATGTAGGGACACAGCCCTTTGACAAGGAGAATCGTACACCCATTTGTCAATGCTCGCACAAAGGTGGTGTTTACTATTAACACGGCGGAGCGGAAGGGGGGGTCCAAGTTTGTGGAACAGCCCTGGGTCTATGGTCTACTTAATCCGCCACTGGATGGACAGAAGGATTTTTACCTCCTATTAGTCATAAATTAGAATTATGACTGTTACAATAACACTTGAATCTATCTGTAAGAAAAATTACACATACAATTTGGATTAATCAAATACAATTTACGGTCATGTTGAACAAGAACTGCAACCCTTGGGAACCTGAATGTATTCAGACCTTGTGGTTGAGGTGCGGTTAAAACCAGATCAAAAACTGTAATTTTCAATGCAGTTGTAGTTTCTACATGTGAAAATATTAAATAAATGTGTTTCACCTATAAAAACCTACAACTGCATAAAAAACATTTAAAAAAAAAATATTTTGCATATACTGTATGTCTGGAGCACTTCCTGGCTATATATATCATTCCTGTGCAGGAGCTTATACCATGAAAGTTTGGAATAGATAGAAAATTTGTTTGGAATCCCATAATGAGCAACTGACCTTGTAAGGAAAGTTCATTGTATTAGTCCACTGATGGCCAAATACTGCAGTAGATTGCAAGCTACTAGTAGAACTAGGTACAGGGACTAGTAGATCTTCATGGTAGGCCACCAGGCCTGTGGGAAGTGTGAAAACTTCACCCTCATAAGTTAAAGTGTCAGTGAACCTGCCAGCATCATTTTTCTAGTCAAATACTCATTGATGAATCATATATGGATTGATGAGGTTTGAGTAGTGCTATCTGACCCCCCCCCCCCCCCCACGGCTAATATGTACTTTAGTGCAGGGAAAAGGGAAGAAGCAGCAGGTTTATGCATAAAGAAGTCATGGTTGTGGAGCAAATGCAGTAAATACCGAACGATGGCTACAATCACCATTATGGGGGAAGTAATTAATCTAAAACGGGCATGCAAAAAATTTGCCACATTTGCTTGAGCCATTGTAGATCACCTTTCTAAGGCTCTACAGATAGTGGTTTATAGGAAAATATTTTTATTAGACCCAAAAAAAATGTGTGTACACTACTGGTCAAAAGTTATAGAACACCTACATTTTTCCAGTTATTTTTGACATTAACAGTTCTAGTACAGCAAATAACCTGAAATGGTTCAAAGGTTCAAAAGTCTGTCTTACAGAGGAATTGCCAAAAAAGGCAAGGTGACAGTCAGTACAGTTTCCTATACCATCAAAAGGCACTTGGAAACTGGTCTAAACTCTGACAGGAGGAGGTCTGGCAGAACAAAGGCCACTACAAGATCAGATGACAAGTTTTTGAGAGTCAACAGTTTGTGTGATCAGCGCCTCACAGCACAAAATCTTTAAGCCCAGCTTAATGCAGCACATAAAAAAACAACAAGTTTCCATTTCAACTGTGAAGAGAAGACTTCTATCTGCAAGTTTGACAGGTCGAGTATCAGTAAGAAAGCCACTGCTACAATTGCAAAAAAAGAAAAAAAGAAAGGGACTTGCCTGGGCCAAGCAGCGTCTCCAGTGGACTACTGAAGCGTAGAAGAAGGTATTATGGACTGATGAATCAAAATTTGACATGTTTGGTACCTCTCGCAGTGTTTTTGTACATCGTTGAGTACGTGAAAGGATGTTTCCTCAGTGTGTGACACCAACTGCCAAACATAGAGGAGGGAGCATGACAGTCTAGGGCAGGGGTGGGCAAACTTTTTGACTCGCGGGCCACAATGGGTTCTAAAATTTGACAGAGGGGCCGGGCCAGGAGCATTTGGAGGGAGTGTTTGGGCCGGATATACTAAAGCATTAAATGTAGTGTGTGCAAACCTCATAGCACAGTAAGAACACTACAACCCAATTTATTAACTGTCTTTCAAATGTGAAAAATAGCCCTTATCAGTTAATAAATTTGTCTCAAGGAATATGCAAGATATGGCATTTACATACTATTTCGCAGATACTGGGAGGAGGAAATGTAAATAGATTAAAATAACATACGCACTGTGATTTATCAAGAAAAAAGTTCTGTTGACTCTGTAAATTAGCTGCCAACCTCTGAGCAGTAGCCGCCCGTTCTTGTGTTGACTGCTTGCTAGCATAGTTTGCATGCTTCGTGGCAAAGTGACGGCTGATATTGTACTCTTTGAAAACCGAAGGGCTTAATGGTGACGTGAAACGAAGTGAAATAAAGAGAAATACGCGCCACATTAACCCCTTAATGACCGGGCCATTTTGCACGTTAATGACCAAGGATTATTTTTTGTTTTTCCACGGTCGCATTCCAAGAGTCGTAACTCTTTTTTTATTCTGTCGACATAGCTGTATAAGGGCTTGTTTTTTCCGGGACGAGTTGTATTTTGTAATTGTACCATTTTTAGATGCTTATAACATATTGATTAACTTTTATTAACTTTATTTTAGGAGAGAATTGAAAATAAGCAGCTATTCCAGCATTAATTTTCACGTTATAAATTTACGCCGTTTACTATGCAGCGTAAATAACATGTTAACTTTATTCTAAGGGTCGGCACGATTACGGGGATACCAAATGTGTAAAGGTTTTATATGTTTTTTCTACGTTTGCACAATAAAAACCCTTTTAGAAAAAAATTACTTGTTTTTGCATCGCCGCGTTCCAAGAGGCGTAATTTTTTTATTTTTCCGTCGATGTGGCCGTACGTGGGATTGATTTTTGCGGGACAATGTGTAGTTTTCATTAGTACTATTTTGGGGTACATAGGACTTATAGATGAACTTTTATTTTATTTTTTATGGGGGGAATGGGAGAAAAGAGAGAATTTTGCCGTGGTTTTTTGCGTTTTCTTTGGACGCCGTTCATCCGGCGGTTTAATTAATGTGTTCATTTTATTGGTCAAGTTGTTACGATCGCGGGGATACCATATATGTGTATGTGTGATTTGTTTTGACCGTTTTATTAAATAAAACCACTTTTTGGGGCAAAAAAGTAGTTTTATTTGACTTTGACTGTAATTTTTTTTATTTTTTTTTTCACAAACTTTATTTAACGGTTTTACTTTTTTTTTTTTAGTCCCACCAGGGGACTTCACTATGCGATGTGCCGATCGCATATATAATGCTTTGGTATACTTCGTATACCAAAGCATTATTGCCTGTCAGTGTAAAACTGACAGGCAACCTGTTAGGTCATGCCTCTGGCATCGCCTAACAGGCAGATGCTGAAGACAGACCTGGGGGTCTTTGTTAGACCCCCGGCTGTCATGGAAACCCGACGGCGACCCGCGATTTGTTTGCGGGGGCGCCGATCGGGAGACAGAGGGAGTTCCCCCCTCTGTCAAACACATTAAATGCCGCTGTCACTGTTGACAGCGGCATTTAATGGTTTAAACTGCCGGAATCGGCGCGTGCTTCGATTCCGGCAGTTGCAGCAGGAGCCAGGCTGTGTATAACAGCCGTGCTCCTGCCGCTGATCGCGTGGGTAAACTGTCAGTACCCGCGCCATCACAGGACGGATATATCCGTCCTCCTGCGCGAACTAGCAGCTGCTGAGGACGGATATATCCGTCCTTCGGCGTTAAGGGGTTAACAACGGTCAATGTGTTTTGAGTGCGCCATCTATTGGGAAAACGTGGGCATTGCAGGGAAAGGGGAAAAAAAAGGAGGTTTTTACTATTATTTGGAAAAGTTCGGCGGGCCGGATTAAAAAGCCTAACGGGCCGTATGTGGCCCGCGGGCCGTAGTTTGCCCATGTCTGGTCTAGGGCACTTTTTCTGGATCTAGAGATGTCGACTTGCACAGGGTTACTGGCATACTGGACAAAAAGGGCTACCACAGCATTCTGATGCGCCATGAAATACCCTCTGGTGTACGCCTACTTGGTCAGGGGCTTATATTACAGCAAGACAATGATCCAAAGCATACTTCTAGGTTATGTCAGAACTACCCAAGACGACAAGAAGCAGCTGGTAGGCTTCAAAAACTGGAATGGCCTGCACAGTCTCCAGACTTAAACCCCATTGAGCTTGTTTGGGATGAACTGGACAGAAGGGTGAAAGCAAAGCAACCTACAAGTGCAGCACATTGTAGGCACTTTTGCAAAAATGTTGGGAAGAAATTTCGGAACAATATCTGAATGTAATTGTAGAACGAATGCCTCGGTTGTGTAAAGCGGTTGTGTAAAGCTGGATACTTTGAGTCAACAATCTACATTTAATTTGTTGAAACAAAGTTAATTCATTATTTTTATTCATCTTAACTGGTTTATTTCTTCTATGCTTTCATTTCAAAGTACATTTGAGACATTAAACTGTGTAAATATCAATAAAGGACTGGAAAAATTGAGGCGTTCTAAACCGTTTGACCGGTAGTGTATATATAGCATCAAATCACTGCACGTCTTTATGTACTGAAGTATTTTACAACAAGAAAAATAGCCAGCAAAACATTTGTTAAATAGAACTTTGATTTAGTCTTGTGCTATAAGGGCTTTTTAAATGAACGGATGAATGAGCTTCATTGATGCTCATATATTCGTTTTACATACGTGTAATATGGGTCCACTGGATCCCAGCAGAGGGAACAACATTCTGAAAGGAAAGGTTAGGAATGGTTTCCTTTTCCCTATGGTGGGATCTCTTTCTGGTTTTGGTTAAAAAATATGGATTACAAATCAGACCCTTATTATTACACTTATTTAAGTGAGGCCTTGGCCTCAGACCAATGTGTCGCTGACCATTGATTTAACATTAGCAATAAAAAACTATGACACGTGATCACACATTGAGTTCTGATACTTGCCAACACTTGGTCACTTGCATAAAAGCCTTATGTCACTTCCATTATAAAACACATGTCCAGCATTAGAACTGCTCTATTAATCTGGTGTATATTCATCTATACAAGATAGTTCTTTCTTTGGCTAGAAGCAAGCAGCAGCATTGCTTACTTACTTAATATTCTGTGTTTGTATCACTCGTCCATTTTCCTCAGCAGGCACCGTATTGTGTATCTCTAATTACAATCAAACGGCTGGCTCCATTTTGCAGGCATCACAGAATACCTAGTCAGAAGATTGCGCTTTGTGTGATTGATTTTATTATTTTTCTCTCCTTATTAACCCCTCATCTGCCATCAGAAAGAAGATTCATGATCTACAACATTCTTAATTCCATTAACTGGCTTGTGGTTTAATACACTGCTCTTTCCTTTGCTATTATGGTAAAGTCTTAAACGAGAATAGCTTTTCTGCTAAGTGGTAGATGGACCTTTTGTTCAAAAAACACTTTTACTTAGGAGTCCTTCAAAGAGTGCCGACTGCCAATATAATCTTCACTTCTGTACAAAATCAGTATTCATTAACACCAGTCACTGCCTCAATAGAATTCACCATATAATTTCACTATGTCGTGCTTGCACAAAGATACACTAGGGCCAATTTCTTGGAATGCTAATTGACCTACCAGAAAAAAATTATTTTGGTCTATGTGGAAACAAGAATGCACATAAAAGTATGAGGAGAACCGATTACATCCTGTGGCAGAGAGTTCCATAGTCTCACTGCTGTTACAGAAAAGAATCCATGTCTATGATCATGGTGAAACAGTCTTTCTTCTACATGTAGAGGTTGCCCCCTTGTCATGGTTACAGGCCTAAGTACAAAAAGATCATTAGACAGATCTCTCTATACTGTCCATTAATATATTTGTACATATTAGATTGCCATAAGCCATGTTTTGTTGAAACTGAATAACACCTGTCCATATGGCATATTAGGGCACATGGATGTCATAGAGGGGGTTCCCCTGTTCGGGACCCCCTCTGTGTACCAGAATGGAGAGCCGCTGTGAAAGAGTGGCTTCTAACCTGACAGACCTGGCATGTCCATGCATTATATAGACGGCTAGTCACTTGAATGGCCGGCATGTAATGCTACATTTCATATGGCTGGCCGTGACTTCACCTGGCGAGTAATGAAGCAGGACCTGCAATGATCAACTGATCGCCAGGTTTTCTTCATGAGGCAACTCCTTTATATGCTAAATCAATTATATTATTTTCCACTTATTTTTCTGCTTATTTTCATTTAAAAAAAAAATTAAAAATAAAAAGATATTTACAAAGTATGGTACATCAAAAAAAGAAAACCAAATATTTTTTGCTTCACGTGAATTCACGTTAAATGACTGATCACCACATGCAAGATGTATGTGATTCATATGGCAAAAATTGGATCTATGAAAATGTTAGTTTAAGACATATTTAAAGTAAGTTGGCAAATGATTTTTAAAAAGGTGGAAATCCCTTTAACACAATATATTTTCAGAAGTAAGCTGCCGATATCGCAGACTATTTACTCAGATTGTACAAGGGCCTGTACACCTGGTTCAAATATTTTTATTTTGTCACAGAAAAAAGATAAAAAAAACTAGATACATTTTGTATTGATCCACAGAATAAAGGCCTTGTTCACACGGTGCTAAAAAAAAAAACATATGACGTGTAAATGTGTCAAAAACGCTAGCATTTTTGTAAAGCGCTTTTTAAACTACAGGCGTATTTGAAGTGCTTTCGTCACTTTTTTTTATTGCTTTTGTGGGCACGTAATTAGAACTTGCACTGATTATAGGAATTAGCCGCGTTTCAGCGCATTTTACACGCCAAAGAATTTTCCCGACGCTTTTTAAGCACATCCGCAAAAAACGCGTCGTACGCACTAGCGGCACACTTCGCATTAATTTCAATGGAAAGCTTAAATCATGTGTCTCACGACGCGTTCTTCGGCTCATTTTACGCTGAAAAACGTGTCAGATACACGCCGTGTGAACAGGGCCTAACATGTTATTTTTTTACGTGACGCGTTTAAACACATGCGTAAAAACCGCATCGTATGTACTAACGGTGCGCTTTCCCATTGATGTCAATCGGAGGCTTAAATCATGTGTCTGACGACGCAGCAGATACATGCCGTGTGAACAGGGCCTTATTTTTACTGCTTGATGAATACCATAAAAACAAAACTCAAAAAGGTATTGCATTTTTTTTTTCCCATCCACCTGACAAAATAATTTTTTAAAGTTTCCTACTACACTATATTGTACATTAAATGGTCGTATTAAAAATTAAATCTTGTCCCGCAAAAAAGAAAAAGGCCCTCATACGGCCATGTAGATGAAAAAAATTAAAAGTTATAGCTTTCAAAAGGCAGGAAGGAAACAACGAAAGTGGAAAAATAAAGAATGGCTATGGTAGGAACGAGTTAAGCCTCATGCACAAGGCCGTAGCCGTGTGCACAACCCGTGAATACGGCACGGGTGGCCGTGGAGCGTCATCTGCGGGCTATCCGCAAATCGCAGACCGCGCACACATTGATTTCAGTGAGCCCGTGAAAACCACAGTCGTGTGCGTGGGCCCATAGAAATGAATGGGTTCACAATTCATCCGGATTTTTGCGGATGAATTGCGGACGCAAAAACACGTTCATGTGCATGGGGCTTTAAGGTTGCATTCCGAATATAAATAATTCCCATCATACACCTTGCACTACTTAACATTACAAAATACAGATTTTTGGTACATTTCGCCAGGCTGCAGATTACATAACATTTGGGTTATTTAAATTATTCCTGCTTCAGAAAGATCAGTGTTTTTGAGCCTCCAATTTCGCTTTGAAAGAATCCCAGAAATCAACATGTTAAGTTCATGAGACATTCATGTCTTTGTTCTTCAGAATTTCCTGTTCCTGACATTTACCCAAAACCACTAACATTAATGCGTTTGGCCCAAAACCAGACAGAAAAGTGACACAATAGTAATTAACCTAGCATGGTCCATTTGGCATATAGAGCAATCATTACATAAAATAATAAAAGAAGTGGCAGCATCAACAACCTATCATGGGAAGTTGTTCAGACTAGATTAAACTTTTGCAAAAACAGAGGATTGAAAACTAAAGAAATTGCATGACATCAATAGCGTGTTTAGTATTTACTTTCAGGACTAGGCAGCCATCTTAAAACAGCCTAACAATCATCCATGCTTTCTCTATGAATGTGAACTATATGGTCAAAAGTATGTGGATATTTAATTAAAAAAACAATCGGGGTTAAAAAGGAGTTAAGTACCCTTTTGCAGCTAGAACAGCCTCCACTCTTCTTGGAAGGCTTTCCACAAAATTTTAAAACATCTCTGTGAGAATATTTGCTCTTTCAGCCCAACGAGAATTTGTGAGGTCAGGAACTGATATTGGACAAGTGGATCTGGCTCACAATTGGTGTTCCAATTTATGCCAAAACGTAATTTAAGTTCCTCCACACCATGTCTTCATAGACCTTGCTTTGTGCACAGGGGCATAGTCATGCGGGCACAAATTCGGAAGCATACAAATTGTTTATGTTGTCTTTGTGTCCCTGTAGCATTAACATTATCCTTCACTGGAAAAAAGGGCATAGCCCAGACCATGAAAAGCCCCAGACCATTATCTTTCCTCCACCAAATTTTACAGTAGGCACTATGCAATCCGGTAAATTGATTTCTCCGGGCATCCGCAAAACCCAGATATCAGACTGCCAAATAGTAAAACATGATTCATCACTCCAGAGAACACATTTCCATTGCCCTAGCGTACAGTGGTAGCGTGCTTTACACCACTCCAGTCGACTATTGCGCATGGTGAATTTAGACTTGTGTGCAGCTGCCCGACCATGGAAACCTATTTCAATAAGCTCCTGACGCACAATTCTTGTGCTGATGTCACTTCCAGGGGCAGTCTGGAACTCCGTATTGAGTAATGCAACAAAGGAAAGGCGATATTCACGCGCTCAGCAGCCCGACTCTGCATTGACTGCCGCTTCTTGGCTAAGCTATTGTTACTCCTAGATTCTTTCACTTTCCAATAATAGCACTTACATTGGACCGGGTAGATCTAGAATATCAGAACGTACACAAACGGACTAGTGGCAAAAGTGGGATCCTAGGACAGTGCCAGGTTTAAAAATCACTGCGCTCTTCAATATGACCCATAGTACTACTCAGTGCTGGATTATGTAGACCAAAGGAACTGGGCTGTTCCCCAAACCTGGGCACCCCTTCTCCACTGCCATGCCGTGTCCATAGTTAACACCACCCTTCTGTGTGAGAATTGACAAGTACGCGTTACGATTCCCCTTGTCAAAGGGTTTTGTCCCTACATACTGACAGCATCACACTGTGTAGGGACACCTCCTCTTGAGAAGAGGAATGGTAATTCCCATTTGTCTTTCAGTCCTGGGCTTCAGAAAGACTTTTTTAAATGCAAGGATTTCCTATAACAGACATGTCAGGAGAGGTGACAGAGTCTCTATAAATCCAGTGACTCACAGGTGAGCCGTTCGGTTTGTTTTTTTTCCTTCTACATCCGGTCCAGACCTCATGACGACTTCTCACGGCCATGACCCATATCTGCAGAATTTGCCTATCAAATGTCTTGAGCTCCTCACTTTTCCAACATTTCTGCACCAATAAACGAAGAAAAATTCTCATGGTGACACACACTATGCCTCTAAATATAATAGCACCATACACTGAACGTTCCCCAGTGACGCAGCCCTGGTCTCTTCTGACCTGATACAGCGGAACGAAGCTGGAGGCGCGATGATGTCATCCCGCCACCTGCATCATTGGTAATGCACCGAATGGCGGGGCAAGGGAACTCATAATTCCTGTGACTCGCCAGCACTAGACTGATCAATTGAGTGCAGGGGGACCATTTTGGGTCCCGCTTCTCTGTACCAGCTGTAATTTTGATAACCTATTCGGGAGTACTGGGGCAAATCGTCCGTTAGGGTAATACCATTTATCTCAGACTTAAAGTGTACCTAAACTTTCCGGTGACTTTTCAGAATATGCTGTCATATATGTGTACATGACCTATTTCTGGCCATTATATCACTTATATCTGATATTTTTTTAGCAGTTTTCCCCTGTTTAGGCTAGTTTTCAGTTTTCCCTGAGCAAGTGGGTGGAGCCTAACTACTATCATGTCTCCCATACATTGCACACATAGGGAACAGAACATCCTGCTCCCCTAGGTTTGTAGCACATCTTTAGAAAAAGTAGCAACATGGAGGACAGCATACAGAAGGACATAAAAGTTAGATGTGAACTCTGCACTGGGGAAAGATAGAACACTCACTAGAAGCTGCAGCAGCGTCTGGGTGTTTCTCTCTGCCTATATCTCACTCTGCTCCCTCTCCATAGACTTCTATGGGCAGCTGTAACCTGATCCTTATTGTATCGTGTTGAGATAGATCTAGCAGTAAATTCAGAGGGAGTGAACACTTAGGAGGAAGCGGGTGGGATGAAATGAAGCCCAATAAGTGGAGAAAAAGGCATTTTATCTAATAAGATATAATATAAAGTTTTTTTGTTTTTTTATTGTACTATTAATTTTTGCAAAGTTTGTGACTGCTTAATCAGAATTTAGTATTTTTTTTATGCCAAAACAATGAATGAATCTGAAAAAAATTATCCTTTAGGCTAAAAAAAACAGATACAAAATACTGATCAAATTTGCAAGAGGTTGAGGTCACACAGTTTGACCACAAACTTAACACATGACCCTGCCAAATCTTTTTATTTTATGTTACAAACCCCAAACCTGCCTTTCCTATATGCGTTGGGTAAGCAGTCAGCTTTTTTAAATATGTCTGCCACTTTATATTATTACAATAAGCATACATAAGCCGTAAATTTTTTGGAAGGCAAATTCTATTGTGGCCTCTACGTACTCTATGTAATGCTTTGTATTAGAGGGTACCTGGATGCAGGTCCCGGGCTAGCAAAGATAGAACTTGGGTGATATCTAAGTGGGGGTGACGCAGGGTAGCACACTGTAGCGGGAACAGACTAAAGTGACAAAATATGCAGATTTTTTGGAGAAGTTGCGTTCCAGGGCTGAAGAAGTTTAGCAGTAGGCAGGGATGATGAATGACTTCGGCTCCATGCACACGACCGTATTTTTCATCCGTAATTACAGACCCATTAATATCTATTGGCCACGGACACCTTTCAGTATATTTACGGATGGGTGTCCGTGCTGAAAAAAATTATAGAATTCTCCCGTAGAAGCCTATGGGCGCTCCCGTAAATTACGGACGGCTTCGGATGTAAAAGCAACAACTTACCAACAATAGTAAGTATATGCGGTTTCAGAAAAAAAAATCATATCATTATCAAACCACCCATCATTTCGTTGCAGATCATACAGTGACTACATTACTGATTAGAGGCAGAATAAACATTTACATTGTGACTCACCGGTGCCGTCTCAGATTCTAGTTGTTCTTTTTCGGTTTTCTTCTCCATCCAGTCCTCTGTGATGATTTCTCCCGGCCACAACCCATTTCTGCAGTTTTCCGCTCAGATGTCTTCAGCTTCTAACTTTTAAAATATTTCTGCACCTATAAAACGCCATACACTGTGTCCCGGATTATACCGGATTAGAATAGTACCATACACTCTGTCTCTCACACACCGTGCCCCCTGTAGATCGTGCCCCCATAGCCCACTGTAGAGAATGACCCCCATAGAGCCCCTGTAGATAATGCCCCACATAGAAGCTCCTGTAGATAGTGCCCCACATATGGACTCCAGAGCTGCAAGGCAATAGTGCTGACCACTGAGCCACCGTGCTGCCTCACATATAGCTCCGGCTGTATATAGTGTCCCACATATAGCCCACCCCTGTAGACAGGGCCCTACATATAGCCCCCCTGTAGACAGGGCCTCACAGGTAACCCACCCCTGTACATAGTGTCCCACATATAGCACATCCCTGTAGATAGTGCCATACATATAGCTCCCCCTGTAGATAGTGCTCCACATCCCCACATATAGACCCCCTGTAGATAATAAAATAAAACTGAGTGGCATTATCAGAAAAACAAAACAAAAAAACAACAACTTTACACACTCACGTGATCCCACTCCTGCGTCGTTCGGTGGCAATGCAGACCTGCTCTCTTCTGAGCAGGTATGCTGGGGCTGTACGACGCAAGCTGCGCGATGATGTTATCGCGCCGCTTTCGTTGTTGAAAGGTGCTGACTGGCAGGGCAGAATGACTTGCCCTGTCAATCAGCGCCTTTCAACAACAGAAGCGGCGCGATGATGTCATCTCGCTGCTAGCGTCGTTGAAAGGCGCTGATTGGCAGGGCAAGTCATTTTGCCCTGCCAATCAGCGTCACTGTAAGGCGCTGAATGGTCGGGTGCAGAATGTGCCCGGCCATTCAGCGCTAATGCATGCGCTTGTATCTGCGTGCTATAGACGGAGGTACAATTAGTGCAAGAGGGGGCGGCGGCGGCTAGTTTTACAGGCCTCTATGTAGGGGAAACCACCCTCATTTGCAAAGAGAGAATAGGAAAACATAAATCCACCATTAGACTTGGACAAACGGATTTACTAGTTCCCAATCATTTCTTTGTAAAAAGACACGTTAGCCAACTTAGTTTCAGGATAATCGATCGTGTCCCGCTATTAAGAAGAGGTGGAGACAGAGAAAAACTGCTCAAACAAAAGGAACTCAATGGATTTATGAATTTGACACCATCACCCTAAAAAGGATGTACATTGACTTTGTTAACCCCGTATTTGTGATCTTCCCCTTTTTCCCTTGAATCAGGACAATATTTTTCGCCATCCAATATGTTTTTTTGCAATAGAGGCTCTGGATATAATGTTGCATTTTTTTTGCATTACTAGTTTTCATTTTAGGTATCCATTTTGTGGGAGGGACACTAAGGAAATGTGTTTGTTTTTGTTTTTTTTAAAACATTTTTATTGGATTTTGTATATACTGAAAAACAGTAAAATAAGAAAACAATACAAAATCATACAAAATATATAAACGACAGAAGTTAAGATATCCACATTGTATATACCGCCACATTTACAACATATTATATGTATGAAAATATTTGAAGTATCCATCTAATCAAACATAGTGATATAAACAATAACCAATGGGAACAACATGGAGTCATCTATACAGCAGTGTCAATTTACATAGATTACAGATATGCTAACAAATTATATATGAATATGCAAATAAAAATTGTTTTGGTATCGTTACTATGCCCGAGGTGGTTTTGGGTTTAATACTCCTAAAGTTCCCTTGAGATCTTCAATAAGATACCATGGAGTACCTATAAACAGGTCCATGATTTGAGCTAGTTCTGATGTGGAGAAGTGATGTGTGAGAAATAACTTTCACTTCCAAAAAAAAAAAATTACCTTGCGAATCTTTGCGATTTATGATCTCCACCCTCTCTAAGCAAAACATTTTTTGTATTACCATATTTAGATCAGGAATGTTTGCCAATAACCAATTTTGAAGAATACATTGTTTAGCTGCCATCAATACAGTGTGTGCTATATGAGGGAGATGTATCTCTGCGGTGTCATCCAACTCATCATCTCCCGTTATATGAAAGAAAACCTCCAGCAGGCCCAACTCTCCCATAAAATTACTTATTTGCTTTAACAAGGAGGTGACCTCCTTCCAAAATGTTTTTATGTTTGGACAAGTCCAAAACCCGTGGTACATATCAGCGCGTACAGCCTGACATCTCGGTCATGAAGTCAACCTGCCCGGATTGGCCACTAAAGGGGGCAAATTAAATGCATAGATAGTTTGGTGTATGGTTTTTAAGTGAATGTCTCTCCATCTTTCGCTAACAATAGGTTTACGGAAATCAATCAATCCCATCTCTATAAGTTTTCCACGTCTGTTATTTCAAACAGTTTTCCCCACTTTTTGAAGGCTTGCCCGGGAGTCATGGTATTTAGCTTTGATCTTCATGATTCATAGAAGTGAGAGATGGATCTCCTATATGAGCCCTTAAACCAAGCATCGAATAAATTTGGTGAAAATTTGCTCCAAATTTTTTTATGTTTTTTTGCACAGTATGAGTGTATCTGATAGAATTGGAAATGTTGTTGGTGAGCCATCTGGAGTTTATTTCAGATCTCCTGCAATGACAACCATCACTCCTCCTGATCATGGAATAAGTCACCTAGCGTTATTATCCCCTTATCTTTCCAGCACATTAAGTATTTATCCTCCTAGCCTCAAATTCCAGGTGTTTCCATAGTGGCATACACTTGGAGATTTGATATGAAAAGGCCATAGTGTATCCGCAATACCTTCCACACTATGACAGTGTATCTTAAAAGCACCGATCTTTTAACTATAAATCGGGAGGGAGGTGTATTTGTATGAAGTAATGCCATGAGGTCCCATGGCTCCGTCAATTGTCTCTCCAGGAGAGTATATGAATGATACATTGTGTAATTTCCCCAGTCTAATAAGAGTCTGCTCAAGCAAGCCAGATTATATCCTCTAATATTGGGGAAATTGAGACCCCCAACCTCCTTTCTCATCATAAGTTTAAGAGTAATTCTGGGTCGACTTCCCGCCCAAACAAATTTGGAAAAAGTAGAGTTAAATCGTAGGAACCTCAGAGTGTTTAATCAATAAGGGAATAGTCTGAATTGGGGACAGAAGCTTCGCAAAGCACGACATCTAGCAACATCTAAGCAAGCAACATCGTCCCATAGTCGAGAGAGTTAAGCTGTGCCATCTCAAGAGGTTAGCTTGAATGGTATGTATTAATGAGGGATAGCTTAGTTTGTAAAGGGATTAAGGCGATCGATCCACCTTTATACCCAAATATATAATGTGTTCTAGGCTATATCCACGCCTAGGGAGCAGAGTCGTCAGCTATTTGCCGAATCAATGGTCACAATCTAGTAATTGGCACTTGGCAGTATTTACCTTATATCCCAAATTCTGTCAAAGCCCAGAATATGTCTGGGATCGCCTGTGAGGGGTCTGAGAGGAATAATATTAGGTCATCTGCGAATAGAGCTACTTTGACCTCTGTATTTCCAATTCATATGCCCTTAAATAAGTCAGGGGAGGCTAAATGTCGGGCCAGTGGTTCTAACGCAAGGTTTAACAACAGTGGGGACAGTGGACACCCCTGCCTCGTACCCTTATAAAGATTAACCCTTTCACGACCAAGGACGAAAATGCACGTCCTGGTCGGCTGCTAGTTCCCGCACCAGGACGTGCATTTTCGTCCGCATTTCAAACTGTCACTCTGTGTAAACACAGAGTGACAGACCCGCGCTGACAGCTGTCCTAGACAGCTGAGACATCAGTCTCGCCGGACAGCGGACCATCGCCGCTGCTTTCGGCAGTTAACCCCTTAAGTGCGGCGACGGATTGCCGTCGCCCCATTTAAGTGGTTTGAAGCACATCGGCAGCCCCCACGAAGTGATCGTGGGGGCTACCAATGCTTGTCACGGCAATCGGAGGTCAGATAATGACCTCCGGGTTGCCATGTACGGAAGCCTCTGCTTCCTGTCAGTGTGACAGTCACGTCACAATGACAGTTAGAGTACATCACACTACGTGTGTAGTGTAATGTACTCTAGCAGCGATCAAAGCTGCAAGACTAAGTGTCCCCTAGTGGGACAACTAAAAAAAGTAAAAAAAAAGTAATAAAAATGTTTCAAAAAAAGTGTAAAAATAAAAGTTCTAAGTTATATAAACACTAAATGCTTTTTTTCCTATAATAAGACTTTTATTATAGAAAAAAAATGAACACGTTAAAAAAGTACACATATTTTGTATCACCGCGTTCGTAACGACCCCAACTATAACACTATAATGTTATTTTTCCCGCACGATGAACACCCCAAAAAAAATCAATAAAAAACGACGACAGAATCACAATTTTTTTGGTCACCACCGCTCCCTAAATAAAGAATAAAAAGTGATCAAAAAGTCGCATGTTCCCAAAAATAGTACCAATAAAAACTTCTATCTGTCCCGCAAAAAACAAGCCCTTACACAGCTTTTTTGACAAAAAAATAAAAAAATTATAGCTCTCTGAATATGGTGACACAGAAATTTTTTGGGTTTATAAATAAAGTCATTTTATTGTGCAAACGCTAAAAAAAAGGACCAAACCTATATACATATGGTATCGCCGTAATCGTACCGACCCGCAGAATAAAGTAAAAATGTAATTTATAGCGTACGGTGAGCGCCGCAAAAAGAAAACCTAAAAAATGGTGTCAGAATTCCTGTTTTTTGCTCAGGATTGCAAAAAAATTGAACAAAAAGTGATAAAAAAAAAAAATCGCATGTACCCCAAAATGGTACCAATGAAAACTACAGATTGTCCCGCAACAAATAAGCCCTCACATGACTCCGGTGGTGAAAAAATAAAAAAGTTCTGGCTCTCAGAATATGGCGATGCAAAATGTTCCAAAAGCGGATAAGATCGGGCGCCATTTATCAGTGTGACACCAGTCACATATCTATGAATTATTATTTATTTACCCCATTATTATACCCTCTTATTATACCCTGATGTTCTCCGCACAGATTACATATACCCTGATGTACCCCGCACAGAGTACATATGCCCCCCACATTATAAACTGAAATACCAGCGAAACCCAAAACAGAAAAACTACCAAGCAAAATCTGCGCTCCAACAGCAAAATGGCGCTCCCTCCCTTCTGAGCCCTGCAGTGCCCAAGCAGCAGTTTGCGCCCACACACACGGTGTCGCCATACCCGAGAGAACCCGCTTAACGTTTTATGAGGTATTTGTCTTCTGTGGCACACACTGGGCACAACATATTATGCACTAAAATGGCATATCGGTGGAAAATTGCAATTTTCACTTTGAACCATCCGCAGTGCACTAACCCCTTTGCGCACTATGACTTAATTGCCCGTCATGGTGCGGCGGTTGATGTATGGAGCCGGCTCACGTTCTGAGCCCGCTCCATACGCTGCGGGTGTCGGCTGTGTATTACAGCAGGCCCCCTCGGTACTAACGGACAGGAACAGCGATCGCTCTGTTACAGAAGCCTGTAAGAATAACATTATACTGCAATACATTAGTATTGCAGTGTATTGTACCAGTGATCCAATGATCGCTGGCTCAAGTCCCCTAAGGGGATTGATTAATAAAATGTGTAGAAGAATTATAGTTATTAGTAGTGAGAATTTTTTTTTTTAAAGTTAAAAAAACAAAACACCTTTTCGCATTTTTCTTCTAAAGTAATGTAAAAAAATGAACAAAATTGGTATCGCTACGTCCGTAAAAGTCTGAACTATTACAGTATACCATTATTTAATTTGCACAGTCCACACCTTAAAAAAATGTAATAATTGAAACCGCCAAAATCGCAGTTTGTTTTTTTTTGTCACCTTCGCTCTAAAAAAAAAATGTAATACAACTTTTGAATCACTTTTTATGTACCAAAAAATGGTACCAATAAGAACTGCAGCTCCTCCCACAAGAAATAAGCCCTCACACCGCTCTATTGATGGAAAAATAAAAAAGTTATGGCTCTTGGAAAGCGGGGAGGGAAAATCTAAAATAAGAAAGCAAAAACTGGATCAGTCCTGAAAGGGTTAATTCATTTCTAATGAAAAAACTTTTGACCCCATGTGGGGTATTTCCGTACTTGGGAGAAATTGCTTTATAAAAAATGGTTGTTTTTTTCCTTCTTTATCCCTTGTGAAAATGAGAAAATTCAACATTTTAGTGGAAAAAATGTTGATATTAATTTTCGCGCCCTAATTCTAATAAACTCTGCAAAAGACCCGTGGGGTGTAAATGCTCACTATACCCCTAGAAAAATTCCTTGAAGGTTTTTCCAAAATGGGGTCACTTTTGGGGGGTTTCCACTGTTTTGGTCCCTCCAGTGCATTGCAAATGCGACATGGCACTGAAAACCATTCCAGCAAAATCATAAATCCAACTGGCGCTCCTTCCCTTCTGAGCCCTGCTGTGGGTCCAAACAGCAGTTTATTACCACATATGGGGTATTGTCGTAATCGGTAATCGGGAGACATTGCTTTACAAATGTTGGGGTGCATTTTCTTTGTTATTCCTTGTAATGTTGTTTCAGAAAAAAAGTACATTTTAATTTTTACAGACCAATTCCAATATATTTAGCGAAAAACCTGTGTGGTCAAAATGCTAACTATACCCCTAGATAAATACCTTAAGGGGTCTAGTTTTCGAAATGGGGTCATTTATGGGCAGTTTCTATCGTTCTGGCAGCTCAAAGCTTCTCCAAATGTACAGTGGGGCCTAAAACATTTTCAAGCAAAATAGGAGTCCTGAAAGCCTCCGGGTGCTCCCTTCCTTTGGGGCCCTGCCGTGTGTCCAAACAACGCATCAGGGCCACAATGTGGGTATTTTAGAAAACAGGAGAAAGAGGGTGATAGATTTTGGGGTGTGTTTCTTCATTTTCATATTCGCTTTACAAAGAAATCGGTCTTCAAACAAATACTTTTATTAAAAAAAAAGTGAAATTATTTTTTTTTTCACCTGATATGCATTCAATTTAGCAAAGAACTGTGGGGTCAAAATAATTACTATACACCTAAATAATTACGTTATGGGTTCTAGTTTTCGAAATGGGGTAGTTTATGGGGAGTTTCTATCGTTCTGGCAGCTCAAAGCCTCTCCAAATGTACAGTGGGGAATAAAACATTTTCAAGCAAAATAGGAGTCCTGAAAGCCTCCGGGTGCTCCCTTCCTTTGGGGCCCTGCCGTGTGTCCAAACAACGCATTAGGGCCACAATGTGGGTATTTTTGAAAACAGGAGAAAGAGGGTGATAGATTTTGGGGTGTGTTTCTTCATTTTCATATTCGCTTTACAAAGAAATCGGTCTTCAAACAAATACTTTTATGAAAAAAGTGAAATTATTTTTTTTTCACCTGATATGCATTAAATTTAGCAAAAAAAATGTGGGGTCAAAATACTTACTATACCCCTAAATAAATACCTTATGGGGTCTAGTTTTCTAAACGGGGTCGTTTATGGGGAGTTTCTATCGTTCCGGCAGCTCAAAGCCTCTCCAAATGTACAGTGGGGCCTAAAACATTTTCAAGCAAAATATGAGTCCTGAAAGCCTCCGGGTGCTCCCTCAATTTCGGGCCCTGTCGTGTGTCCAAGCAATGCATTAGGGTCACAATGGGGGCATTTTTGAAAACAGGAGAAACAGGGTGATAGATTTTGGGGTGCATTTCTTCATTCTCATGGTCACTTTACACAGAAAAAAGTGAAATTATATTTTTTTTACGCCTGCTTTGCATGAATTCTTACAAAAAAACTGTGGGGTCAAAATACTTACAACACCCCTTAATAAATACCTTAAGGGGTGTAGTTTTCAAAATGGGGTCACTTGTGGGGGTTTCCACCATTCTGACACCTATGAGCCTCTGAAAACCTGGCTTGGTGCAGGAAAACAAAATGTCAAAGTGGTTGTATATTCTAGCCACCAACCTCGTAACAACCTTCTAAATGTGTCAGAGGTAAGAGGAGTGGGAAATTTCCATACGTAATCCGTACCTCACAGATAAATTTCTCGGAGAGACAGCAGTATCTGAGAATGATCCGGGATCACCAGATCTCCAATCGTTGAGGACAGCAACCTGGGTAGTATAGAATGAGACATCAGAAGATAATCTATGCTCGACCAAGAATTTTGTGCGTGGGAGTAGTGGGTAAATTCTCGCTCATCTGGGTTTTCCCTCCTCCAAGGGTCTAGCAAGTTAGTGTTCTCTAAAAGAGGACCTAAAATCCTGTCTTGTTGAGGACCAGAGTGGAGGGAGGTATTGTGACTGCTATTTAGGTCTTGTTGTCTATCCTCCTTATGATCTAAAACTGAGTTGAAATCTCAGTCTACAATTCGATGTGCTACCGTGTCAGACAACAATGCTTGTTCTAATGGTGTATAGAAAGGTATATTGTTACTATTAAGCCCATAGACGTTATAGACACTCAAAATCCCACATGGTGTACTGAGAACAATGTGGAGCAAACAACCTTTATCTGAAATAGATATGCGTGACCTCATGGGTTTAATTTTTATGAACCAGTAATAGTACCCTTGTTGTACGGCTACAAGCTGAAGAGCCGTACACTGCACCCACACACAATTTTTTCATGTGGTGGAATTCGCCCTCCTCCAAATGAGTTTCCTGAAGGAGAGCAATATCGGTATTTGTCGCTTTTTTTAGATGTCGGAACACCATCATCCGCTTGTTTGGGGAACTGAGCCCCTTTACATTCTATGAGGTCAGCTGCATAAACGAGGTTGTACAGCAACGGTTAATAGTGACGTTTCTAATATCATTATGTATAAATCGACAAATTCCCAATGTAAAGTAACTTGCGGACCCAAGTCTGCTCCAGATTGCTCCCAATAAAATAACAAAAAAGTGATATACTATAACAGCATAAAATCAACTTAAAACATGCAAAACTAACATACTAGGAGAAATCTTGATACACAGGACTTCACTTTTTTCTAGGTTCAGACCCCTCCCCCGTCATCCCCACATGAATCCGTTTCATACTCCAAATCAATAATTATTGTGTACAGTCAAAGTGACACTGTGAAGTTAAGGAATAATAAATATAACATTACGTTGAAACTCTATCGAAATGCAATATGAAAGTCATAGTTGGAGAATCATAATTGGATAATCATAATATCCAGCAGCCTCACCAAAGGGAGAAAACTGTAAGCCAATAAGTATATTACATACTGCCTTATTAAAGTGTTCTAGACTGGATGGTCTGTGCGGTGTCTCCTTTGAGCTTTTGGTGACCAAGCACGATTCTGCCTTGGCGATTTCTGCTGTGCCACTTCAGACCAAGATCTGGTATGGGAGGAAAGATCTGGGGATTTTCGATGTGGATCCTCTACGCCTCCCCCTTGTCTCAATGGCGACACCGCCGAGCTCCTGGGGCTCCCCAAGTTGGGATTTCCCTATAGAAGTCTTTGCTTCTTCCGGCGAACTAAAGACTTTAACTGATCCGTCTGGTCGCGTGATCTTTAAAATAGCCGGGTATTGGAGTTTAAATTCGACTTTGGGGTTATATATAGAGTGGTGCAGATATCTCCAAAAGATCTGCATCTGAACTACACCGAGTAGTCTGCAAACAAGATGACCTTAGTAGCCCTGACGTGTAAAGGGGTGTTGCGTGATCTGAAAGCCCGTAGTATGTCCTCCTTGTCGTTGTAGTCTAAGAAACACTTGATCACTTGTCGCGGTCTATTCAGTTTAGCATCATCGTTGCCATCCAGCCTCGTCAGAGGGCCTACTCGATGCGCCCTTTCCACTCTACAGGTCCCCGCCAGCCCAAACGCTTCTCGGAGATCAATTTCACACAAGCGTTGCAGATGTTGCGATTTTACACTTTCTGGTAAACCGACTAACCTCAAATGTTTTTTCCGTGAGCAATTTTCAAGGTCTTCCACGTGGTCTCATTATATGACAACGCCAAACTAAGTTCTTAATACAAGCATGTGCTCCTGCAGAATCATCTTCCAAAAGGTTTACTCACTGTTCTAACTCCACAAGGCGTGTGCTGTGAGAAGCAACCTCATTTTGTATTTGTTGCAGTATGACCGACACAGTAGCCGTTAATGGGTCTCTAATGTCTGGAGCCAGACGTGTTGCCACCTTAATCGGCAGCTTTCTATAATCCAGTGAGGATTCAGCGTCCTCTGTAAGCTCCAAGCTTTCCATTGCGACTGGGCTGTGGGGCCTGCTGCCGTTAGGGGAGGTCTGGCGTGACGCCGCCATTTTAGGTGTGGCCGTGTCCTGTGAAGTTTGTCTGGCCGGACGAGTGATGTTGCTACTGCCGTTGCGGAGGAGATAACGCTACATTAACCTCCTGTTTCAAGCCTCTGGTCTGTCAGCTACTCGCTGAGAGCTAGAAATATTGCGGGTATGCGGCTGTGGTGGTCGGGATGAACAAGTGACGAGGAGCTCATCTGCCGCTGTCCCTACATCCCAACGCCGGAACCGGAAGTCAGGAAATGTGTTTTATCTGGATGGTAAAGTCTGGTGGATGGAACAGTGGAACTTGTAGATGTAGTCAAATCTTGGCTTCACTGGTCTTCAAGCTGTACAATTGATCAATTGCGGTTAAATACTCCATGATCTATTTATTTGGGTTATTTGATATATTCTCTGTATATGCTACATGTCGTACACTCCTTATCCTCCTTTTGGACTAATGCACCAAAATTGTATATCTGTTAGCCACTGACATGCCAGCCCCCTAGTTAACCGGTGCCTTGTTATGGCTTGGCCGATCATACAATAGGTAAACCATATACACACTCTTATTTCAACAGGCAGCTAATTGTACTATTTTCCAGCACAATAGGATATCCTCTATTGGGCGTTACGCACTCTCTAGGCCTATCCAGATAACAGTGACACTCCTTTCACTATTATGTTCTTCACCCACAGGCTTTATATGACTTCATTCCAGATCTTACCACAGCCATGTCTCTGGTTTACCCACTGTGGTCATGACATACGTAATGTTTTTTTTGCCACAGACATATCCATTTGTGCACAAATGTTACCGCCCAAGACCTTATGACACTGGTCTTTAGAATTGTTTAGTTGATTATGACACTTTTTTTATGATGTTCACTGCTAAAAAAGCTTGCATCTGTATCAGTTGTATGTATGCTTAATAAAGGCTTACACAAGCGGCAACGTCACATTTTCACTTCTTGAGTGCTGCCTACCTTCTTTCCTCTATCCTGTGTGTCTGACTTACATAATCACCAATCAAATCCTACCTGGCAGCTCGGAGACACCTCCTCCCCGATCATGCTGCGGAAGAGATAATTTCTAGCCTAAGGAACCAGGAGTGCAGTGATATAATAGATGAACCCCTGCAATGATTAGCTGCATAGTTATAAAACTCCCCTGACTCACACGGTCTATGTCTATATTATATTTGAGTGATTTGTGC
This sequence comes from Rhinoderma darwinii, assembly GCF_050947455.1. Classification (NCBI taxonomy): domain Eukaryota; kingdom Metazoa; phylum Chordata; class Amphibia; order Anura; family Rhinodermatidae; genus Rhinoderma; species Rhinoderma darwinii. The sequence goes on along the minus strand of NC_134697.1, from coordinate 58,856,770 downwards.
AGAGTCCAGTGTACTTCTACAAGATGCAAATCCCCAATAGTAGACAAGATATAGAAAGAGGCAGCACTCCACAGGTCAAAAACAGAATACATTTATTCACCCATCAGTGAAAAAGGTACAACGTTTCAGCTGATCTATGCAGCCTTTATCAAGCTTGATTCTATTTTTGACTTGTGGAGTGCTGCCTCTCTATATCTTATCACTAAGAGGAGGCAGAGGAGACAGGCTGAAGCTGCATCCCATAGGATACACTGAGTGTATGATTTTTGAGTACAGAAGAAGTTCTATGTCACTGATCTATTAAATACTGCTCTTAGATATGACTGAGAGCAGAGCAAGTGCAGTGTGATGAGACTCCGCCTCCTCTGCAACGCCAGAGACATTATGAGAAATGTAGACTGCATTATGGGTACCATATCAGAGAGGAAGGAACCAAGATAGCAGACGACCCAGAAATTACATCAATTAAAGCAGATATACACAAGAGCTTCTCTATATTATTCTTGAATAAAAGCATATGCTGCCCTACATAAGCAAAAAAATAATAATGCTGTAGTGCTTCTTTATTGTTCCCACTTCTTCCCGTTTTGCTGATTAATGAATAAATGCCCAACAAATTAGCTCAACAAATAATTAGTGAACAGGGAATAGCCTGGCAAGTGAGATACTTAGACAAAAAACACGAGGCACATTTATAAAACTAGGAAAAAAAAAAAGCACAAAGTAATGGGCTCCAGATTTCTGAAAGATGTGTGGCCTTTGTAATCCTGTTCTGCAACATGTATGAAAAATAATTTTCTTTTTTTTTTTTAAATGCACAGCGCAGCTAAACAAATATTTTTTTGGGCTCAAAATATTGGCGCATCTATGGTGTGGGGTAACGGTCTCATATGGCTATTATGATAAATTTCTTACAATTTGCACCAAAAGAAAGACTGCCTGCTCACGCACTCACAATGGAGGAAGTGAATATCTGCATTAATTCAAGTCTCCCCCTGCCCTGCTGAAAAGAATGGAGAGTGACCCCATAGTGTCGAATAAAAATAATAAAATATATACTCACCTATGCCCACTCCCACGACGGGTGGAGGAGCTACCTGCTCCCGCATTGATTTCAACTGTATCTGCATCCGGAGGATGCAGATAGAGTTGAAACCGGAACGTCGGTAGCTCACAACCCCCCCAGAGGTCTTCACACGACTCCCCAGGGGGTCGCGACCCACAGTTTGTTGAATACAGGTTTACTACACTATTTTTTACTGTACTACGTTTTTTCAGAAAAGTTTCATTTTTACAAACTAATTTCAATATATTTACCGAAAAACCTGTGTGGTCAAAATGCTAACTATACCCCTAGATAAATTCCTTGAGGGGTGTAGTTTCCAAAATGGGATAACTTTTGGGGTGTTTCCACTGTTTTAGCACCACAAGACCTCTTCAGACCTGACGAGGTGCCTAAAATATATTCTAAAAAAAAGGAGACCCAAAATCCACTGGGTGCTCTTTTGCTTCTGAGGCCGGTGCTTCAGTCCATTACCACACTAGGGCCACATGTGGAATATTTCTAAAAACTGCATTTCTCTGGTGAAACCTTCTGTGTTATAAAAAAAAAAAAAAGAATGTATTAGAAATTAATTTCGGCAAAAAAAATAAAATTGGTAAATTTCACTTCTACGTTTCTTTAATTCCTGTGAGACGCCTAAAGGGTTAAAACACTTTGTGAATGCTGATTCGAATACCTTGAGGGGGCAGTTTTCAAAATGGGGTGACTTCTGGGGATTTTCTAATATATAAGGCCCTCAAAGCCACTTCAGAACTGAACTGGTCCCTGAAAAAATGGCCTTTTGAAATTTTCTTTAAAATATGAGAAATTGCTGCTACAGATCTAAGCCTTGTAAAGTCCGAGAAAAAGAAAAGGACGTTCAAAAAACAATGCAAACAAAGTAGACATATGGGAAATGTTAACTAGTAACTATTTTGCATGGTATTACTATCGGTTTTACAAGCAGATACATTTAAATTTAGAAAAATGCAAATTTTTGCACATTTTTTCTAAATGTCGGTGTTCAGAAATAAATACCGAAATTATCGACCAAATTTTTTCACTAACAAAGTACAACATGTCACGAGAAAACAGTCTCAGAATCGCTTGGATAGGTAAAAGCATTCCAAATTTTATGATCACAAAGTAACATGTCCGATTTGAAAAAAAATCGGCTGTGTCCTGAAGGCCAAAACAGGCTGGGTCCTTTTCAGGCCCGGTCATTAAGGGGTTAACTTTTGCCTGTTTTTTATTGTATAGATACCGTAAATGGTTGAGAAAGGTCTTGGAGGACTGAAATGTCCGCTAAAGATTAAACCGGTGTTACATCAAAATAACCTTGTATTGGATTGGTCGATGTGACTAATGAGAAATATATGTTCTTGTATTCAATATCTTAATCAAGTGCCTTACCTGAATAAAACATAATTTGACACAATATAAGCAGCAGAATAGCAAAGTGCGATGTGTTAATATGTAAAATGATAATACATATGAAATGTTAGTCAGAAGTGTACAGTCTGCAAGCTCCAATGTTTGGCAAAGGTAATTGCTGACATGTGCTGAATAAGGTCTAATAGACATTCAATAATAATTTCACGACACTCATTAAAGTTGAAGGCACATAAAATGTAACAATGAACGGAATAAATGGATAATGCTTTAATTTAAGGGGCCCGGTGGGCTCACACAATTTGATCAAAATGAGCGATAAGAATCTGACATTTATAAATATAGTAAATATAGCAGTAATGCAATTTAAAGTAATACATATATTTAAATGTTTGCATAATTCTTAGCACCCATAGGGTGCTTCTGCTGTATTTTTGTGTTAGTTTTCTATTGCATTCACACCAGATTTGCCCCTGTTCACTTATTTCACTTTGTTAGGAGGTGCTGACTAAACTCATCTTTTGCATTGTACTTTTGGGGTTGTGCATTACTCCCATCTGTCCAAGGCTATTTTAAATTAGTGCAAAATAAAGCTGGTTCCTACTGATTCTGAATAGATAATGCAGGCCTAGGCCCACAAAAAAAAAAAAAAAAGTAGGGAAGTTTCCTATTGTAGAGGAATACAATTTTGTGGCAGAACCCCTATATGAGGTTGCCTTGTCGTGGCCGGTGGGCTTGCAGAGTATTATAATAATGAGCGCTAAGAATCTAATATTATAGTCCATATAGAAGTAATGAAATTTAAATGAATCCATATATATTTAAGCTTAATGTTTGCATATATCTTAGTGCCCACAGAGTGTTGCTGCTTCTTTGTGTTTGTTAATTTAAGGGACAGGCTTAGCTGGCCTAGTCTTTTAATGCAGGAAGCGGTTTCTGATGCAACAAAGAATCAAAAGGCACAACTTTTACACTGGTGCAGTGGCGTAACTACCGCCGTAGCGGCTGCTACGGGGCCCGCGGCATGAGGGGGCCCGTGTCGCTCGCCAGCACGGGCACCCACCATGGCCGGAGGCTCCACTAGCAGCCGCTATGGCTGCTACAGCGCGACGCCACTGTATCCCCTATCCACTGTAGATGGCACCATACAGCCCCCTCTGTAGATGGTGCCATACAGCCCCCTCTGTAGATGGCACCATACAGCCCCCTCTGTAGATGGCACCATACAGCCCCCTGTAAATTGACGTTATCTACAGGGGGGGTCTGTATGGCGTTATCTACAGGGGGGGTCTGTATGGTGTTATCTACAGGGGGGGGTTTGTAAAAAAGGCACTATCTACAAGGGGGGGGGTTATGCGACACCCAGGGGAGGGGGGGGCCCCAGTCAAAAGTTTGCTATGGGGCCCAGTCTTTCCTAGTTACGCCCCTGCACTGGTGAAAACAAAAAGGATGACTCCTGGTGCATGTACAGTATTTTTATTCCAGCAACGGATACGAAATCTCGCGAGATCTCGGAGGTAAACGAGATTTGGTTTCACTTGCCGGAATCTCACAAAAAAGAATCAGAAGTGTCAGGATTCTGAGTACACATGACGTCCAGGCTGGATGGTCATGTGTATTCATTATCAGGACACTGTAGTAATGTTAGGGCTTGTGTATGTAGCTGCACATAGCGATATATCTATATCGCTAGTGCAGTGTAAATGAATGGAGAGGAGTGCATGATGCCGATTGGTCAGCGTCATGCACTCCTCTGTACAACGCCCACTTGGTCGAAAGTAAAAATACGCCCACTTGGGCATTAAGAAAGATCATTAGCATAAACCAAAATCACTCCTAACGTTGTGAAAATAGATCGTTTTTTTAAATAAAAAGCATTACAGTCACCTACATTACAGCGCCGATCTCCTTATATAGGAGACAGGGCACTTATAATGTGGTGACAGAGTCTCTGTAAATGTGTGTAAAAAATATCCCCGCTAGCTTGAATCTTCTGGAGACCATAAGGCAGAGTTCAAACGACCGTAGTATACGTCCGTGTGACGGTTGTCAAAACAACGGCCGTCACACGGATGCATGTATTTCAATAGGGGCATTCACTCGGCTGTTTCAACGGACCGTGTAAAGGATCCGTTGAAAATAGAACGTGTCCTGCTTTCTTCCGTTTTCACGGATCCCTCGATAGACTCAAATTATATGGGGATCCATGAAAACGGGATCCGCACGGTTGCAACTCGGATGTGAAAACTTAGATATGAGAGGTTTGCGGACAAAAAGCAAAAACAAGAGCAAGTGCATTATGGGAATTTTTAAGCTTAAGATGCCCTTCATTATTGGAATGACCGGCTTTCTGGATCTGTTGGTGACAAATATGTTGCTCACTGCTTCACGCTTTATATCATATTAAAAAAGTGGATGACAAGGAATAAAATGCCTGTGGTTGTACATCAGTCAACTTTTTTTCTCGAAAGCAAAACAAATGTGTTTTCACTCAAAACACTGTAGCACAGTGGCAGCCACGTGGTCATATTGTGCACGTATAATTGCTGCAATATGGCTTGCAGAGAAACAGGGTCATATATTTTCCAGACAGTGCTACAAGTCCATTTTATTGAGTACGCATGCTTCCGCTAGTCGTCTCCCATGTGAGTTGCCTGGAATAATTCAATTTTCATTTGGTCAATTACTGTAATACAGATACTAGTGATGTGCAATTCCTAAGCACACTGTGCTATGCTAAAAATAACCACAAATAAGAACAAGCAAAATATTGAAGCCAACCATGCTGCGCAGAAGAAAGCGTAGCCTTTTTCTGTGTTTACAATGCAATGATCTCACAAAAAATTCCGCATTCAATGCAGTTTATCATTTTGATTCAGAGCACATATTTCCTCTTCCTAAATGACTCCAAACCTGACAGATTTGCTGTGAGAAATATAAGTCTGTCTAGTACATTGGAGGCCATGCAGAGGTACTATTTAGGTTGCTTAGCAACCATCGAAAGGCATGTCAGAGAGCACAGAGAGCTGGTGGAACAAGACTGGGGGATCGAGAATGTATTACACAGTGTTCTAGCCATCTTCCGACAGCCCACTGCCTGCGTCCCACTCACCCATTTCAGCAGTTTGGCACAGGCTTGTATAAAATAAATATTTTATATTAGGTGTCCTAATGGTGTTATCAAGGGCCCAAAATAAATTTTCACCATTCCCTTTCATTATTTTGTACTTTAAAATAGTGCAACTATGTACTATGTGACTATATATTGATAATTGGCCAGTGACCACTATAAATTCATATTAACATGTTCAATTGATATAGTTGCAGATTAGTAGCCATAAAAGACCTGATACACTCTTTAAACCGGTAACAGCACCAGGTAGGGGACTTTGTGGTTGCAGATAGCATTTCAGAGAAAACATATGCAAATTAGGTCGCAAGTGTCTCGAGGGCGGTCTCAAACATGGCAAGCGCTCCTGCTCTCGTGAGTAGACCCTGCTGAATGCCTCCCCTTTGGCCTCGATTGATGGCTCCAATGTTCGGACAATGAATGTGACGCGCTTAACCCTGGAGCTGTCAATTCAAGCCAACGGGGAGGCGTTGGGAAGCATTTACTCACGAGAGACAGACCACTTGCCAGGCTTGGAACCGCCCACAAGCACTTGAGACCTAATTACCACTCTAGGGCCACATGTGGGATATTTCTAAAAACTGCAGAATCTGGGCAATAAATATAGAGTTGCATTTCTCTGGTAAAACCTTCTGTGTTACAAAAGAAAATGTATTACAAATGAATTTCGGCAAAAAAATTAAATTTGTAAATTTCACCTTTACTTTGATTTAATTCCTGTGAAACGCCTAAAGGGTTAATATACTTTCTGAATGCTGTTTTGAATACTTTGAGGGGTGCAGTTTTTAAAATGGGGTGATTTATGGGGTCTATCTAGTACATAAGGCCCTCAAAGCCACTTCAGAACTGAACTGGTCCTTGACAAAATAGCCTTTTGAAATTTTCTTGAAAATGTGAGAAATTGCTGCTAAAGTTCTAAGCCTTGTAACGGCCTAGAAAAATAAAATAATGCTCAAAAAACAATGCAAATATAAAGTAGACATATGGGGGATGTTAATTAGCAACAATTTTGTGTGGTATTACTATCTGTTTTACAAGAAGATTACATTTAAAATTATAATTTTTGCAAATTTTCTTAAAATTTGTGTTTTTCACAAATAAGCTATGAATTTATTGACCAAATTTTTCCACTAACATAAAGTACACAATGTCTCGACAAAACAATCTCTGAATCGCCTTGGATAGGCAACAGCATTCCAGAGTCATTACCACATAAAATGACACGTCACATTTGAAAAAATGGGGCTGGTCATTGAGGCATCGATGACCCTTGGTCCTGAAAGGGTTAAAGCCTTTTCAGGCCCGGTCATTAAGGGGTTTAAGTAAATCTCCCCCTTTTATCATCATCATCATCCAAAATACTGTGCAAATTAATTTCTTAATACAATTTTGGGCACCTGTGTATGAGAAGGACATGACTGAACTACAACGGGTGCAAAGATGGTCGACCAGAGTAATTAACCCCTTAGTGACCACCAATACGCCTTTTTACGTCGGTCACTAATGGGCCTTAGGCTAGGCTGACGCCTTTTCACGTCAGCCTAGTCTAAGTCCTGCACGGGTCTCCCGTGCAGGCAGGAGCCGGGGCTCTGCTGTCTGATGACAGCTGAGCTCCTGCTCCAACGCCCGCGATCGAAGTTTACTTAGATCGCGGCCGTTTAACCCGTTAAATGCCGCCGTCAATAGCGACCGCGGCATTTAACTTTGTTTACAAAGGGAGTGAGCTCCCTCTGTCACCCATCGGCGGCCCGCGAATGCAATCGCGGGTCTCCGATGGGGTGTCATGGCAGCCGGGGGCTTGATAAAAGCCCCCAGGTCTGCCCTGGACATATGCCTGTTAGGACGCGCCGGAGGCACGTCCTAACAGATTGCCTGTCAGATTTACACTGACAGGCAATAATGCTCTGGTATACGAAGTATACCAAAGCATTATAGCAGCGATCGGAAGATCGCACAGTAAAGTCCCCTAGTGGGACTAATAAAATAAGTCATCAAAGTGAAATAAAGATTAATAATAAAAAGTACAGTAAAAAAATAAATAAAACCATTTTTTTCCATAAAAAGTGGTTTTATTTAGTAAAAGTGTAAAAAAAAAAAAAAAGTACACATATGTGGTATCGCCGCGACCGTAATGACTCCATTAATAAAGTTAATATGTGTCATTTAAACCGCAAGGTGAACACCGTAAAAAAAAAAAACGCAAAAAACCATGGCGAAATTGCAATTTTTTTCCATTGCCCCCCAAAAAAGTCATAATAAAAATTAATCAATAAGTCCCATGCACCCCAAAACAGTACCATTCAAAACTACGTCGTCCCGCAGAAAACAAGCCCAAAAAATCACTACATTGATGGAAAAATAAAAAAATTACAGCTCTTGGAAAGCGACGATGCAAAAACAAATAATTTTAGTTCAAAAGTGTTTTTATTGTGCAAAAGACGTAAAACATAAAAAAACCTCTACATATGTGGTATCGCCGTAATCGTACCGACCCATAGAATAAAGGTAACATGTTATTTACGTTGCATAGTGAACGGCGTCAATTTAAAAACGCATAGAACAATGGCGGAATTTCAGGTTTTTTTTATAATCCCCCCCCCAAAAAGGTTAATAAAAGTTAATATAAAAATTATATGTACCCAAAAATGGTGCTATTAAAAAGCACAACTAATCCCGCAAAAAACAAGTCCTCATACAGCTATGTAGACAAAAAAATAAAAACGTTATAGCTCTTTGAATGCGATTATAGAAAAACAAATAAAATAGCTTGGTCATTAAGGCCTAAAATGGGCTGGTCACTAAGGGGTTAAGGGAATGGGTGGATTGCAGTTCCAAAAAAGGTCATCAAACTTGTGGCTATTAAGTTTAGAAAAAAAAAATGGCTTAGGGGCGATCTAACTACAATGTACAAATATATACAGTGAAGGAAATAAGTATTTGATCCCTTGCTGATTTTGTAAGTTTGCCCACTGTCAAAGACATGAACAGTCTAGAATTTTTAGGCTAGGTTAATTTTACCAGTGAGAGATAGATTATATTTTTTAAAAAAAACAGAAAATCACATAGTCAAAATTATATATATTTATTTGCATTGTGCACAGAGAAATAAGTATTTGATCCCCTACCAACCATTAAGAGTTCAGCCTCCTCCAGACCAGTTACACGCTCCAAATCAACTTGGTGCCTGCATTAAAGACAGCTGTCTTAAATGGTCACCTGTATAAAAGACTCCTGTCCACAGAATCAATTAATCAGTCTGACTCTAACCTCTACAACATGGGCAAGACCAAAGAGCTTTCTAAGGATGTCAGGGACAAGATCATAGACCTGCACAAGGCTGGAATGGGCTACAAAACCATAAGTAAGACGCTGGGTGAGAAGGAGACAACTGTTGGTGCAATAGTAAGAAAATGGAAGACATACAAAATGACGGTCAATCAACATCGATCTGAGGCTCCATGCAAAATCTCACCTCGTGGGGTATCCTTGATCCTAAGGAAGATGAGAGCTCAGCCGAAAACTACACGGGGGGAATTTGTTAATGATCTCAAGGCAGCTGGGACCACAGTCACCAAGAAAACCATTGGTAACACATTACGCCGTAATGGATTAAAATCCTGCAGTGCCCGCAAGGTCCCCCTGCTCAAGAAGGCACATGTACAGGCCCGTCTGAAGTTTGCAAATGAACATCTGGATGATTCTGAGAGTGATTGGGAGAAGGTGCTGTGGTCAGAGGAGACTAAAATTGAGCTCTTTGGCATTAACTCAACTCGCCGTGTTTGGAGGAAGAGAAATGCTGCCTATGACCCAAAGAACACCATCCCCATTGTCAAGCATGGAGGTGGAAACATTATGTTTTGGGGGTGTTTCTCTGCTAAGGGCACAGGACTACTTCACCGCATCAATGGGAGAATGGATGGAGCCATGTACCGTCAAATCCTGAGTGACAACCTCCTTCCCTCCACCAGGACATTAAAAATGGCTTGTGCCTGGGTCTTCCAGCACGACAATGACCTGAAACATACAGCCAAGGCAACAAAGGAGTGGCTCAAAAAGAAGCACATTAAGGTCATGGAGTGGCCTAGCCAGTCTCCAGACCTTAATCCCATCGAAAACTTATGGAGGGAGCTGAAGATCCGAGTTGCCAAGCGACAGCCTCGAAATCTTAATGATTTACAGATGATCTGCAAAGAGGAGTGGGCCAAAATTCCATCTAACATGTGTGCAAACCTCATCATCAACTACAAAAAACGTCTGACTGCTGTGCTTGCCAACAAGGGTTTTGCCACCAAGTATTGAGTCTTGTTTGCCAAAGGGATAAATACTTATTTCTCTGTGCACAATGCAAATAAATATATATAATTTTGACAATGTGATTTTCTGTTGTTTTTTTTACATAATCTATCTCTCACTGGTAAAATTAACCTAGCCTAAAAATTCTAGACTGTTCAGGTCTTTGACAGTGGGCAAACTTACAAAATCAGCAGGGGATCAAATACTTATTTCCTTCACTGTAACTGGACAGTACAGAGATCTTTCTAATGATCTTTTTACACCTATGCCTGTAACCATGACAAGGAGCATCCTCTACGTCTAGAGGAAGGAAGGTTTCACCACCGTCACAGACAGAGATTCTTTACTGTGAGAGCAGTGAGACTATGGAACGCTTCTCCACAGGATGTTGTGGTGGTTGATTCTTTGAACAAGTTCAAGAAGGACCTTGATGCCTTTCTTGAAAAATATATTACAGGTTATGAATACTAGATTCTGGAGATGGGACTTGGATCCAGGGATTTATTCTGATTGTCATATTTGGTGTCGGGGAGGATTTTTTCGCCTAATGAGGCAATTGGCATCTACCTCATGGGGGTCTTTGCCTTCCTCTGGATCAACACGGTAGGATTATAGGTAGAACTTGTTGGACCTGTGGGTTTTTAGAAATATGTAACCATGTAATATATCTTAAGAGTCGGAGCTCTGTTTTCTGAAACGGAGCTTCAAATCCCCTGCATAGACGTAGAATTAGAAGAGAATATGCTACCACTAGAGGAAACATGGGAAATGACTACATACTGTATTGTTAATTATGTCAATGTATGCAGTGGCTGGAGGCAGGCAGCAAATTATGTTTTAAAGTAGCACTTCAGAATTTTTAGGGCATCATATGCTATTATTAAAGAATAATGTAGAGGCTTTTGAGTATGGCTTGTGTATACATATTTTTTTTGATGTACCATTAATTGGTGGTCTGCTATCTTGGATCCTACTTTCCCTATATGTGGTTCCCCTAATGCAGCCTACATTTTTCCATGATTCCTCTGGCTTTGCACAGAGGGTGGGGTCTCATCACACAGAACTTGCTTTGAGTCTAAGTGCAGCCAGTGATACATCAGTGACATAGGATACATTCAGACTCTACAGTGTGAGGACAGAAGTTCTATGTGATGCAGCTCAACCGGTCTATTCAGCCTCCTGCAAATGATGGAATTCTCCATGTCAGTTTTTACACAGGAGACAGTGAGGAGAAGCATCCTATAGAAATACACTAAACTCACTGCACGCAGAACTCACAGATCGTATAGACAGTTAGGGCTTATCCACACATAGAGCAATTGCTGCGTATTTTCTGTCTGTAATTGCGGACGTAAAATATACGCAGTAGAATACAATAGCAGCAAAGTGGGTGAGATGTAAAAAGCCTCATCCACACCTTGTGTAACATTTCCGACCAGAAATTTATCTGCAGTGCGTATTTTTTGTACCTCAGCGTGTCAATTACTGATGCGGAAAGAGGAATGAATTACTTCATTTTTCAGAGATATCACCATCTCCCGGCATTGGGAAAAACGCAACAAAATACGCACCATTTTCTGCAGTAACAAAACGCAGGAAATGGTGCTGTTTTTCCGCAGCGGAAATCCCGCTAGTTTCTGCGGAATTGCTCCAGAAATGTTCTGCAGCAATTCCGGTGTGTGTGGACAAGCCCTTACTGTGAGTCAGGGGAGTTTGATAACTCTGAAAATAGTCATTGTGTGGAATAACCTATTAGATCACTGCACTTCTGCTCCCTTAGATAAGTCAGAAATAATCTCTTAAGCAACACTATATGCATGGGGAACATATAGAGAAGCGAGGAGTGTGGAGTTGGGTGGGGAGGGGTCTCAGAGCTGCCAGGAGGGATCTGAAAGGTGATGATGTAATCCTGTAATTCATGGAAAGTCAGCCACACAGGAGAAATGACCTCCTACACATGAGAACATTGTCTATTTTGGTGGTCAGACTGAGATCACATGACACAATTGCCCATAATGAAAGGGTTCAAAATGTATAGATGCAACTGAGCTGGGAAGAAACAAATAACAATGCTAGAATAATTGCTAGTGAGTTAGAATGAGATATATGAGTGCTTCAACAACCACTTTGCGCTCCACGAAGTACTATTCCGTCATGGTAAGTGAATCGTTCAAGCTCAGTGACGGAATAGTACGTCGTGGGAGGAACGGCCATTTCGTCCATCCTCCCGGCACATACAGAAGCTGTGACAACTGCTGTCTCGTACAGCAGTTGCCACAGCTCCTTCAGCGGGGACCGATCCCGGTGTGCCCGCTGATTAACCCCTTAGAAGCCGTGTTCAATAGCAGTAGTGGCTTCTTAAGGGTTAAACCACCAGCGACAGCCCGCTACATGATAGCGGGCGCCGATGGTTGCTATGGCAACCAGGGGTCTAATAATGGCCGCCGGTTATGCAATCTACGGAAGCCTAGTGGGTCCTGACAAAGTCAGGACCCACTATGCTTGCTGTCAGCGAGTAGCTGACAGCTCTAAGAAGCTGCACTACGCATGTAGTGCAGTGTATTAGAATTGCGATCAGGGTCTCCTGCCCTCAAGCTCCCTAGTGGGACAAAGTAATAAAGTTAAAAAAAAAAGTTTTGTAAAAAATAAAAAAAGTTTTAAAAAAGGAATAAAAAGTATGGGGGTCCCCCTTTTCCCTTATCAGTCCTTTATTATTAAAGAAATAAAATAAACTATACAGAATTGGATTCTTTGCGTCCGTAACGGCCTGAACTACAAAAGTATTTTGTCATCTATCCCACGCGGTGAACGCCATAAAAGAAAAATAATAAGTCATACCAGAATCACTATTTTTTATTCACGTCACCTCCCAAAAAATTGACTAAAAAGAGATCAAAAAGTCGAATCTACCTATAAATTGTACTGATCGAAACTACAGTTCGTTACGCAAAAAACAAGTTCCCACACGGCTTTCTTGATTGAAAAATAAAAAAGTTCTGGCTCTTAGAATAAAGGCAACACAAAAAGTAAATGATTTTTTATAAAAAGTATTTTATTGTGCAAATGCCATAAGACATTAAAAAAAAACAACTATAAAGATCTGGTATCGCCGTAATCGTATCGCCCCGTAAAATAAAGTGAATGTGTCATGTGTGAACTAGTAACTATTTTGGGTGGTATAACCCTCTGTCTTACAAGCAAATGAATTTAAATTCAGAAAAATTTAATTTTTAAAAAATGCTCTCTAAATTATGGTGTTTTTCACAAATAAACACTGAATATATCGACCAAATTTTACCACCAACATAAAGCCCAATGTCTCACGAGAAAACAAACAAACAAACAGTCTCAGAATCGCTTGGATAGGTTTAACCCCTTCCCGACATTTGCCGTACATGTACGTCATGGAAAGTACTGACTTCCCGCATCTTGCCGTACATGTACGTCAAACGTTTGGCACCGGCTCAGAAGCTGAGCCGGTCCCATCATCACCGGATCTCAGCTGTATCTTACAGCTGACATCCGACTGTAACGGCGGGGACCGAAATTAGCTTCGATCCCCGCCATTAACCCCTTAAGTGCAGCGCTCAAACGCGATCGCTGCACTTAAGGTGTTTGCAGCTCATCGGAACCCCAGTAATGAAATTGCCGGGGTTCCGGTGGCTGCAATGGCAACCGGAGGCCTAATACTGGCCTCCCGGTCTGCCTAGCACCGAAGCCGGTCAAGATCCGCCCGGCGGCGGAGCCTGATCGGCTTCCGTAGCTGCCGGCAAGATGGCGCCGGGTCAGGAGCTGATCCGGCGTCATCAGCGGTGGAAGTCAGCTGTACTGTACAGCTGACATCCACCTGTAACGGCAGGAACCGGAGCTAGCTCCGATCCCTGCCATTAACCCCTTCGATGCAGCAATCGAAAGCGATTGCTGCATCGTAGCGGTTACAAGCAGATCGCCAGCCCTGACAGGCAATCGGGACTGGCGACTGCTGTTATGGCAACAGGAGACACAATGGTCTCCTGCTCTGCCATTACGGAAGCCGATTTAGGCCCCGCCGGGAGGCGAAGCCTAAACGGCTTGCTGTCAGTGAATGACTGACAGATCTAATACATTGCACTACATAGGTAGTGCAATGTATTAGAAAAAAAAAAATCTGACCGTTGGACCTTCAAGTCCCCTAGTGGGACTTGAGAAAAAGTGTAAAAAAAGTATAAAAAAGTGTAAAAAAAAGTGCAAAAAATAAAAGTTTGAAAACAATAAAAGTTTCAAGTAATCAAATAACACACAATCCCCCTTTTACTCTTATCAAGTCCTTTATTATTGAAAAATAATAATAAACCATATGTATTTGGTATCGCCACGACCGTAACGACCGGAGGTATCAAAATATTATATTATTTATTGCACGCGGTGAACAGCGTAAAAAAAACCCGTAAAAAACGTTACCAGAGTTTCTGTTTTTTAGTCACTTTGCCCTACAAATATTACAATAAAAAGTGATCAAAAAGTCGCACGTATCCAAAAATGGTACCTATAAAAACTATAGCTCGTCCCGCAACAAACCAGCCCTCATACCGCTACGTCTATGAAAAATAAAATTAGTTATGGCTCCAATAAGTCAGGAAATAAAAAAATATGCAGTTGTGCCCGAGGAGAACATTTCTTCTGTTTCAAGAGGCGATTTATCAAGGACCTAAAATTAGGGAACCAGGAAGGGAGGGCCCAATCATATCCGATGGAAGCGACGGTGCCCGTATTATACCAGGATAATACTTTCCCAGCAAAATTCCCCAAACTACAAAGGCGCGGAGTGTGGACCAAAAGGGGGATAAGAAATGACACCATTTATCAGTGCGACACCGGCCTGTGCAGAAAGGATTGCTTCACAGCGTAACACACATCTATGGATTATTTTTATTTTTTTATACCACCTGACTATGCCCCTTATATACTCCGCCCCGCTTACATGTACCCCCACATTATAAAACACCAGCAATACTCAAACAAATATAGTACCAAGCAAAATCCGCTCTCCAAAAGCCAAATGGTGCTCCCTCGGCCCTGAACCCTACAGCGTGCCCAAACAGCAGTTTCCTTCAACATATATGGCACCGTCATACCCGTGAGAACCCTTTTAACAATTTTTGTGGTGTGTGTCTCCAGCGTCATAAGCTGGGCATGACATATTTGCCACTGAATGGCATATCTAGGGAAAAATATAAATTTTTAATTTGCACCATCCGCAGCGCATTCATTTATGGAAAAGACCTGTGGGGTGAAAATGCTCACTACACCCCTTAATAAATGCCTTGAGGGGTGCAGTTCCATAATGGGGTCACTTATCAGGGGTTTATTTTTATTATTTCACATCTGAGCCTCTGCAGTTGTGAACCAATACTTTGTAAATCGCCAAATTAGGCCTCCACTCCGCATGGTACTCTTCACTTCTGAGCCCTGTCATATGTCCAGACAAAAGATTAGGGCCACATGTAGGGTGTTTCTAAAACCGGGAAACACCGCATAATAATTAGAGAGCTGTCTTGTTATGGTGGCACAAGCCGGGCACCACATATTGGCATATCTATGGAAAAAAATCCCATTTTCACTCTGCAACATTGAGCGCACACTAATTTCTACAAAACACCTGCAGGGTTAAAATGCTTACTACACCCCTTGGTAAATGCATTGAGGGGTGTAGTTTACAAAATGGGGTCACTTCTGGGGGGTTTCCACTGTTTTGGGCCCACAGGTGCCCAGAAACCAATCCAGCAACATCTGCACTCCAAATGGCGGTCCTTCCCTTCTGAGCCCTGCCGTTTGCCCAAACAGCAGTTTATGACCACATATGGGGTATTGCCGTACTCGGGAGAAATAGCTTTACAAATGTTGGGTTCTTTTTTTCCTTTATTTGTTGAGAAAATGAAAAAATTTGCGCTAAAGCTACGTCTTATTGAAGAAAAAGGACTGTTTTTATTTTCACTGCCTAATTCTAATAAATTCTATGAAACATCTGTGGGGTCAAAATGCTCACTACACCCCTAGATGCATTCTTCAAGAGGTGTAGTTTCCTAAATGGAGTCCCTTTTTGGGCGTTTTCATTGTTTTGTCCCCTCAGGGGCTTTGCAAATGTGACCTGGCCTCCGCAAATCATTCCTGCTAAATGTGATC
The DNA here is from genome assembly GCF_050947455.1 of Rhinoderma darwinii. Lineage (NCBI taxonomy): Eukaryota > Metazoa > Chordata > Amphibia > Anura > Rhinodermatidae > Rhinoderma > Rhinoderma darwinii. The sequence continues at coordinate 58,840,751 of NC_134697.1, read as the reverse complement.
TCAAAAAGTCAAATAGTGCTCTTTCCCTTCTAAGCCCTGCCGTGTGTCCAAACAGCCGTTTATTACCACATGTGGGGTATTGTTTTACTCGGGAGAAATTGCTTTACAAATTTTGTGGTGCTTTTTCTCCTTTAGTCCTTCTGGAAATGAGAAAAAATTAGCTAAACCTACATTTTCTTTGAAAAAAATGTAGATTATTATTTTCAGGGCCTACTTCCAATAATTTCTGCAAAAAAACTGTGGTGTCAAATCGCTCACTATACCCCTAGATAATTTCCTCAATGGGTGTTGTTTCCAAAATGGGGTCACTTGTGGGGGGTTTCCACTGTTTTGTCCCCTCAGGGGCTTTGTAAATGTAACATGGCCTCCGCAAACCATTCCTGCTAAATTTGAGTTCCAAAAGCCAAATGGCGCTCTTTCCCTTCTCAGCCTCGCCGTGTGTCCAAACAGCCGTTTATTACCACATGTGGGGTACTGTTTTACTCGGGAGAAATTTCTTTACAAATTTTATGGTGATTTTTCTCCTTTAGTCCTTGTGGAAATGAAAAAAAATTAGCTAAACCTACATTTTATTTGAAAAAATGTAGATTTTCATTTTCACAGCCTACTTGCAAAAATTTCTGCAAAAAACCTGTGGGGTCAAAATGCTCACTATACCCCTAGATAATTTCCTCAAGGGGTATAGTTTCCAAAATGGGGTCACTTGTTTGGGGTTTTCACTGTTTTGTCCCCTCAGGGGCTTTGTAAATGTGACATGGCCTCCGCAAACCATTCCTGCTAAATGTGAACTCCAAAAGCCAAATGGCGCTCTTTCCCTTCTCAGCCACGCCGTGTCTCCAAACAACCGTTTATTACCACATGTGAGGTATTGTTTTACTCGGGAGAAATTGCTTTACAAATTTTGCGGTGCTTTTTCTCCTTTAGTCCTTGTGGAAATGAGAAAAAAAATCGCTAAACCTACATTTTCTTTGAAGAAATGTTGATTTTAATTTTCACGGCCTACTTCCAATAATTTCTGTAAAAAACCTGTGCGGTGAAAATGCTCACTACACCCCTAGATAATTTCCTTGAGGTGTCTAGTTTCCCAGATGGGGTCACTTTTGGGGGATTTTGACTGTTTTGGCACCGCAAGAGCCCTTCAAACCTGACATGGTGCCTAAAATATATTCTAACAAAAATAAGGCCCCAAAATCCACTAGGTGCTCCTTTGCTTCTGAGGCCGGTGTTTCAGTCCAGTAGCACGCTACGGCCACATGTGGGATATTTCCTAAAACTGCAAAAACTGGGCAACAAATATTGAGTTGCATTTCTCTGGTAAAACCTTCTGTGTTATAAAAAAAATTGTATTAAAAATGTATTTCTGCAGAAAAATATGAAATTTGTAAATTTCACCTCTACTTTGCTTTAATTCCTGTGAAATGTTTAAAGGGTTAAGACATTTTCTAAATGCTGTTTTGAATACTTTGAGGGGTGAAGTTTTTAAAATGGGGTGACTTTTTTGGGGTTTCTAATATATAAGGCCCTCAAAACCACTTCACAACTGAACTGGCCCCTGTAAAAATAGCCTTTTGAAATTTTCTTGAAAATGTGAGAAATTGCTGCTAATGTTCTAAGCCTTGTGAGGTCATAGAAAAATAAAAGGATGTTCAAAAAACGATGCCAATCTAAAGTAGACATATGGGGGATGTTAATTAGCAACAATTTTGTGTATTATAACTGCCTGTCTTACAAGCAGATACATTTAAATTGAGAAAAATGCTAATTTTTGCAATTTTTCGCTAAATTTTGGTGTTTTTCACAATTAAATACTGAACATATCGAGCAAATTTTGCCAGTAACATAAAGTCCAATGTGTCACGAGAAAACAATCTCAGAATCGCTTGGATAGGTGAAAGCATTCCGGAGTTATTACCACATAAAGTGACACATGTCAGATTTGAAAAATGAGGCTCTGTCAGGAAGGTCAAAAGTGGCTAAAGAGGGAAGGGGTTAAGCATTCCAAAGTTATTACCACATAAAGTGAAATATGTCAATTTTAAAAATGGGCTCTGAGCCTTAAGGCCCAAACTAGGCTGCATCCTTAAGGGGTTAAATCTATGCAAGAAATTTGAAGCGCTCTATAAAAAAAAAAAAACAAACACGGACTCCAATAAATATATATGAAAAAATTACTTTTGACAGAATTTTTAATCAATTTAGATAAAAAAAACAAAATGGTATTTAAGGCCGGATATTCAACTTTACGCATTCATTCGGAAATAGCGGTCATAGACGTTGCTACATTTTGCTGTAAATTAAATACCTGCAATTGTTACATGCGACAAACTAGGCATGTTACAGATTAAAAAAATCTGCAGCATGCCCTAAAATCTGCGCAGATATTTTCCACTACATATGAATAAGGATTAAAAACTCCATTCACTAGCATTGTACTGCAATTTGTTTTGGATTATCAGTGTGAAATTTGACACGGCTGTCTCAACATGGCCTAATGCCTTTAAATGCGAATAAATAATAAATTTTACGGAGTAATTCATTATTAATAGGTTAATGATGGTTTTAAAAAAATAAAAAATGGAATCCTAATGGAACAGAGCCAAACAAACAAACAAACAAACAACACATTGAAATCAACAGTAAACGATACTTGAAGTCAATGGGTGCGTGAAAACCACGCACAGCACACTGATGCATATCTGTCGCTTTACTATGAGGAATCCAAATACAGTACTGCAAGGGTATTTGTTCTAGGGTAACTAGATCATGTTACCTGGTCAGCATGTGATCTGCAATGTGTAATATTTCAATGAGCATAGACATCAGTCTATCAGTATTGCCTGAAATAATCTTTGAGTTTTGCAGGCAACCTGGGAACCTTACACTATTAAATATTCATTGACTATGTCCAAACAAGAAACTATTTCAGTTTCGCAAATATGCACGTACAAAGCGCATATAAATGCAAATACTCTTATGTAAAATAAACAGGCTTAAAGGGTAACTAAAAACTTTAAAAAAAAAATTTTGACACGTCATAGTGACATGTCAGAAGTTTTGATTGGTGGGGGTTCGAGAAAATGCTAAAATGAAACGGCAGGAGTGCTCGGACGAGCGCAGGGCCGCTTATTTCTGATCGGCTTTTCTCAGAAAGCTAAGAAAGTGGTGTATGGGCTCAAAAGAAAGTCTAGCTATTCAACAATCCAGAGACTAAAGAGAAACAAAAAGCGGCAACTCACCATGCTGCGTTAAAATCTTTATTTTAGCTCATAAAACGTCCATAGACTCCATAGGTGAGGAGGATGCACCCGGCGGGCAGCAGCTTGTTTTGTGTAACAACACTTCCTCTGGCCTGATCACGACAACTACATAGACATCCCTATAAATCCCGGCACGTCGTACACCGTTTCCATAGTGAAACTTACAAAGACATTAATTACACATTAGGGCCTGTTCACATCACCGTTCATTTCCGTTCCGGGGTTCCGTTGGAGGGTTCCGTCGGGTGAACCCCGCAACGGAAAGTGAAACTGACAGCACAGCTTCCGTTTCAGTCATCTGAATGGTGACGGAAACATTGCTAATGCTTTCCGTTCGTCACCATTCCGGCTGGTTTCCGGTTTTCCGACGGAATCCATAGCGTAGTTGACTATGAACGGTGATGTGAACAGGCCCTTAGTAATATTTTACACTTCTTCAGTTACAGATCATATAAACACATTTAAATCATCCCATCATTTAGACCTAAAGCACCTGTAGCCTCTGAGCACATGATCCAGCTCGTTTCTCTTCTGAGGAGCTCTGCAGGTCTATCTCCACCTGCACTATTCATTTTAAAAAGTTCAAGCCCTGCAAAAGAAAGTCTATGAGTCCGTACACCGCTCGCTCAGCTTTCCGATGAAAGCGGATCAGAAACTAAACAGCACAGCGCTTATGCAGCTTCGTTTTAGCGATCGGTGGATAAAAAGTGGATAAGCAATATAAAAAGACAAAATGTGTCCTACAAATAAAGATTTTACTAACTTGTAAGTCTATGTTGCACCTACAGCATTACATATACTTTGGAGATAAAGTAGTTATTTTTTCTCAGCCCAGAGTGAAGGACATTGGTAATAAATTTACATTAAAGTCAGTATTACATCATTTGGGTCTACAAAAATTTATGTAACATTTAGGCTATGTTTACACGTGTCGGATCTGCACAGCAAAACTGCACAGACACGGATCTCCCATTTTGAGTGGAAAATCTGCAATGTGTTAATAGGGCCTTATTGAACTGCAGAGGCTGTGCTCCTTTCCTGCCAAGCAGGGAAGAAAGCTGTTTCTATTGGCTGCTCTGCAGTAAACAGAGGACCACTATGCAGAGAACTGGCTGTGGGGATTGTGACAGAGCATGCGTGTCCACAAGAACTCTGCTCATTTGTGGGACATGGACGTTGTTATACATCTTGAACACCAGGTGGCGCCATGCTATGTAAGTAAATGTTAACTCTTCACTGGGTCTTTTTTTTTTTTTTTTAACACAAATGTAAATTGCATACATTGTTCATTTTTTATGATCTAGAAATTGAATGGCGTTAAGTCCCAGAGAAAATGCATATTTTAGAATGCTGTATTCTAAAATGTGATTATTTTTATTTTCGTCTCCACATTTTTTTTCTGTTTCTTCTTTTGCGGGAATTCAATTAATTTTGTATGTATTATTTAGGGAAAAATGGTCCAAAAAAAATAGTGGGTAAACAAAAAAATAAAATAAAAAATCCCGATTTTAAACGTGTTGTTTTAACCACTTAACAACTGGCGCTGTAATAGTATGGTGCTGGCAGGAGTCCTGAAAAGACCAGCGCCATACTATTATGACGCTCTGATCGAGAGGGTACTGTCACTGTGCCCATGTGCTCAGCATTAGAATCATGACTAATACACAGCCATGGTCCTGCTAGAACTGCCAGGTTTGGAGATAACTCAGATGCCGGCAATTTAACCATTAAGATGCGTCGGATTCTGCACTTGGGAACATGAGTACCGCGTTCAGGAGGTATTCAGTACAGGATTTGGCTGTCATATTGAAAAAGGCTGATTCTAAAGGTGAAACCCACTTTTGGGAACTGACTGCGGTCGCCGTCCTTGGATTGGAATTATCTGAATGAGTGTGGATGAGTCAGACCCAACCCACCAGGTGATGTGTACCAGTTAATCATTTAAGAAGGTGCTGTTTATACTTTGTATTTTTCTTGGGCTGTCTGTGTGACAGCCTGATCCTGCCGATGGCACTGTGTGCGGGAGTGTGCAGCGCATTTAAAGAGCATGTAATTCAACTGACTTCTGGCACAGGGACTGTGCCATTAGCCTGATCATTTACGTGAATGGGAAGGGGATAAAATACTCAAATACAAAACAACATTGTGGGGAGTTTCTGAATAAAGGGGATGTCAAGTATCAGACAATCCATTTTCAAATGTATTGGCAAAAAACATATTGGAATGTACCATTGCTGGTAAAAGCACCTGGAGATAGTAGCCCCATACATATGAAAGCTGTACAACTCCTGGGAGCTCTAATGTTAACAAGAAAGCTCATTTGTCAGCAGAAAATGGGGGAAATGGGACCCCTGTCCTCAGGACTGGTGGAGCTGCCAGCAGTTGGACTCCCACCAATAAATCAACGTTTATTATTGGGAACCCCTTTAAGGGTGCAGGTAATGGCAACAAAATTATTCAAAAAAACAACACGCTTGAGGCTGGATTATTACAAATTTTACCTTTTGTGGTGTGAGGAGAATATATTTTACTACACAGACAGAGCACAGCTCCTGCATCAGTACTATGTGCCCTATTGCCCTGCATACATACACGGCTTTTTGCTATAAAGCAGCGTATATATGCAGAAAAACAGTGTATAGTAGGGCAGCACAGCACATGTAGAGAGTTTTGAACTCTACATACTGAACAGCACTAAGATGAAAGGAGAAAGACAGATGTCACAGGGTGAGCACCTAAAGGCCGCCAGTTGCTCAACACTGGTATAAACAATTGTGTGTAATAAAAAGCGATAAGGGGGAGAAGAAGGTGGGGAGGTGCCTTTACTGCCGTACCTACCTTTGTGATTAAGCATTAAATAGATAACTCTTCTTTACTGCATTTTTTGCAATAATAAATGTAATCCAAAACCGCTCCAAGATTTCGAAGATTAAAAAATAAAAAGTGACCAAAAAACTTGTATTACACAGATAGCCATACATTTAAATGACTGCCATGCAGTAGTGCATTTCCCCTGCAGTGCCTGCTACAGGAGAAATGCTTGACGGCCCGCGGCTCTACCTGGCAAATTCACTTTCTGAAAGGGGTTGTCTTTGATGAGACATCCCCTTTAATACATATCAGAGCAAACGGCACGAATATACACCGCCGAATTGAAGCTAAAATTTACATTTTAGTGGGGGAAGGAAGAGATTAATTTCTGATTTAATGAAACAAAAGGACGTCCTTTTGAGATTTGGACAAGGAACGAAACACAGTTACTAACAATAATTACAAGGATACGAGGAGAGAGCAAATATAAGAATTTTAAGACAATGATTTAAGTACAACTTGTACATTTTGAAGTGGTTACAAGCCCAGTGTCGCTTCTGCTGCTTACAGGGTCATGTAAGATTGTCATCAGCTGTAGGATCTGTGTTTGCCTTGCTAATTAGAAGGTTAAGGACTACAATTTAGCATGAACAGGGGGGAGTGCTTGGCACAAAAAGGGTTACACAAGATGCATGCTGAACAATACCTCAAATCTGATCCCTGATGTTATTAACCTCAACGCAACTTTTTGTACCTGTATCAAAATATTCAAAGCATGTTCTATTTAAAAGAGAGAAATTGTTGTTATGGTAACCAGAGTAATAAAATGGTGGGCAAACCGGTTTTCTATCTCAAGGAGGCTGCAATCACTAACAGGCATGTCTGTGATATGAATATGTGTACAAGACGCTAGATAGACTGAGCTCAGCCTGCAATATAGCATCTATCTCAAGGTGTCCTCTAGATGGCTGCAGGCAAGACCTAATAGCAAGCAGACCCACCCAGTTCTGCCTATTCTAGCACATTCCTTATGCAGATACATCACACACATACATTAGATCATCAGAGATTTACTCACCTGCACTGGCAGGAACACATGTGCCAGAGAGGCCGGATCCAAGGAGGAGAAGAAACGACTTGGGTGGCTTACAATCGCGTGGTGCTGAAAAAACAGCTCTAAGATAATGTACAGCTTCCATCTGAGCATGCTCAAAACTGCAGAATAGACTGTCCCATTGAGGAGGCTCTAGTCCGGGCTAAACAAAGGGTAGATAGCAATCAGTCAGTGAGAACACCCAGCTGGAGGGGCAGGTCTGGCAATTACCAGATACACAATCAAAATAGGACATAAATCAAACAGAACCATCATGCATTTTAGGATTGCGAGAATGTTTTGGTGCAAGTTGTTAATCGTTTAAGTGAAAATACTTGGATGATGAAAAGTTACAACAGTCAGTTCTACTTTAGAGCAACCTTAGAGAATAGATGAAAAGCACATAATAGTAATCTTCTGATTGAATCTTATTGGAATTCTTACCTTTACCTGAGGTATGAACCCCAAAATAACCTTCAGGGTTTTGGAGGATTTTACTTAACCCATGTTTTCCCTATAGATTTATTTTTTTCTTTTTACCAGATGTAGGCTGTAATCTGTAGTCCGCTTATATAGAATACGGTGGGGCAGGACAAACGTAGCAAAACAGTGATGTAAAAGGAGATGTAATGTTTTTTTTAAAAGTACCAGCCCTGAACTTTCCAAATTATACTACCAATTACATCAGTGCCCATACATTATTAAAATACCATAGTGCTTATATAAGGGAACCAGTCAGATTACCCCATGTAGAGCATCCGTTTACTAGCAATAGCGCTCATGTAACAAATATCATAGTTATCTGTAAGAGTGCTGCCAGAGTTGGGGAGAAGCAACCTGACAGTAGGAATGCCAAAAAATATAATGGTTTAAAATATGTAAATCCGCACTACGCATTTCAAAACTGATCCAACCCCTACATCAGGTACCTCGGTCCTAGTTGGGGGAGGCAGCCTTGCCCAAGCTGCCTTTTCTGATACGCCTTATCTGGGCGTGAGAATAACAAACAGCAGCCAGAAGTCTGATGATGAATTTGCAATCACTGGGAATTAGGACAGTTCTGCTTGGTATTATCAGAGTACTCAGTTAAATGGAAGGTTTCGGAAATTAGGAAAATCGCTATTTATTGGATTCCAAAATATTTTTTGAAATGTCTCTTAGGTAGGCCAACATGTTATTTAAACTTATATTATGTGTTGCATTTCTGCCATAACTGAGTATTGCTTCCAACACATACACATAGCTGGACCAAAATAAAAATAAATAAAAAAATATTATATATTTCAAAACAACAGCATTGAAAGGAGTTGTCCACTCAGGGCATATGGAAGTCATAGAGTATGGTGCCCTGCTGATCTCTTCTATTAGCCAGAACAGAGAGCCTCTGAAAATAGCAGCTCTCGCTCTGGACGACTTGATATTACAAGAACGCCTACTAACGTCAGTGAGCATCAGGTTACTAAATATTTTGCTACAGTAAATTATGGACACACCGGCAGCATCCTGCAAATAGCTTGTCGAAAAAACTAACTAAGGAAGACAACCCCTTGAATGCATATAGTTTAAAATTTACCAATCTTGTATTTCATTTCAATCCAAAAACAAAGACCAATAGTCATGAAGGCATTGTGATACATTACCCAATAAGTGTTTCTTTCATTAGGTATATTTTATATAGGATAAATAATATCCATCTATGTACACATCTCTACCTACGTATGTGAGTGAATATAATTGTATATATATATATATATATATATATATATATATATAAAAATAAACCATAGGACAGAATAACGGCACCAGGACTTCCAGATAGATGAAAAAAGGGTGGATTTATTCACCTCAAGTGAGCAGCGACGTTTCGGTTCGTCACAGAACCGCTCTCATATATATCTTTTTTTAT